>NC_051186.1:138815056-139180890 GCF_013339695.2 Rhipicephalus sanguineus
CTTGGCGAGCGGTTCGCGCCGTTCTGTCTCGTAGCAATTTGAAAGCGGCCTCGCGCGCGCTTTTAAACCCGCTAATTTGTGACACTGCCCCCCACTTCAAGAATATTATCACATAATATTCAAACAACACAAATTAGCGCGCACATACACATCCAAAAATGTCCCACATACAGAGTCCGTAACTCAGTCCACACACAATGCGTGTCACATTCATAATAGAACTCTTAATACAATTCCAGGGCATTTCAATGTCACAACATATGAAAGATAAACACAAGTACATAAGTACAAAACACCAACATAGCTTTCATATAAACAATGCGAACGCACAAAGCTCTGCAATTATAATGCATATACAATATATCAATAGCATTGTACACATAATGTTAAGTAAACGACACTCAGGCTCACTAGCCATACACACATGACACAGGGAATAATAACACTTTAAACACTTTCAAACTCAAAACACTTCAAACAAATTTAATTCCAACACCCTGTCCTGCTCAAATAGACTCGCGCTTGCGCCCCTTCTTTCGGTGCTCGCTCGCTCTCTTTTTGTTCTTCTTCCTTTTCTTGCGAGCCGTTCCATTTGACGGTGCCGGAGGGGGCGTCTCTGCTGTCGTCGACACATTCGACACTAGCAAGACGTGGTCGCGTTCGTTAGAACGTTCGCGGTGCTTCGCCAACTTCTGCGCGCCGTGGTGTTTTGCTTGGACGACCACCTTCGTCATCTTTTGAGCCGCAGATGATGGTGGCCGCTCAGTTGCAACATCACCTGCTCGGCGCGTCTTCACAGGCGGTACAGCGACCATTGGTGCCGCATTGTTGCCGTTCTCTGACACCTCGGCTTCAATCTGAGCTCTGGCGACATCCTTCATGAGATTCCCTTCCGCGCTCCCTTTTTGTCGCGGTTCCCGAACTGACGAGGGCTCCATCTTCGGGGCTTCTCCCAAACGTTCAGGATCGTATGGCCCTCCAGCTCCGTCGATGTTTCCCAGGATTAGGTCGAACAGGGGGTTATTCATGCACAGGGCAATAACTCTCCCGCTGAAGTAAGGGGTCTCAACCTCAATCTTGGCTTCGGGAAGCATTCGAATGGAACTATCAAGCAAGCGAATCGGGGTGGAATTGCCTGTGAAGTCACTCTCTCGGACCAATTTCTTTCTTACGATCACAGTAGTGCATCCACTATCTCTTAGTACTGTGACTTCCTTTCCAGCAACTTTCCCCTTAACTGTCGGCATTCCTTTCGTTGTGTCGGTTGTCACCGCAGCACCAATGAAATGCATCTTCTTCCCGCTTTTCAGATCGGTCAATTCATCTTTGATCGCTTCTGTTTCCTCGTTTGGCGGGGCATACGCACAAGCTGCTTGGTGGGCTTTACTCGCATCGATTCGACATGCGTCTGCTTTGTGGCCAGTCTGACCACATTTAAAACACTTCATCACACTGGGGCGTGAGAAGTTGGTCCGACAACTGTTAGCGCGATGGCCCACCCGGTTACACAGAAAGCATCGCGGAACACTCTCCGGTACACGCTTGTTTTCTTCAGGTGCCGCTTTCTTCGACTCCTCGTGAACTTCCTTTTTTACTTTGGATAGATTCGTGCCACCTTGTGCTTTCAAGAATTGATCGGCCAATTCAAGCATATCGATCCTCGAGCGATTTAGCTCTTCTCTCTTTCAGATACAGCGACAGGCTCGGGTGGCAACTGGTGAGAAATTGCTCTCTGATTAAAAGCTCTCTAAGCTCACCGTACTCCTGCGCCGTCTCTGAAAGTTCGATCCACCTGTCAAAATAATGGCTTAGTCGCGCGGCATACTGCGTTGCCGTCTCGCCGTCAGCTGGCTTTCCCGTACGGAACCGATCGCGGAAGCCTTCCACGGTGAATCGAAATCGCTTCAGCAAAGCAGCTTTTACTCTTCCGCAATTGGCTGCGTCGGTATAGGAGTCAGCCTACCGTACACACTGAGTGCTTCGCCACTCAAGCAAGTGCTCAAAGCCGTTGCCCATTGCTGCTCCGGCCAATTTTGGCTTCTAGCTATCGTCTCAAACCTGTGCAGGTATGCATCAAGGTCATCTTTCCTCTCATCAAACGCCACAAGCAGCTTGCTTGGGTTCAAACGGAAGCTATGATCTTCCCTTTCGTTGCTCTCCACTCTAGCCTGGACGGGAGTCTTTATGCGCTGCTGTAAACGGAGCCGTTCGAGTTCTATCTCGTGCTGCCGTTGCCTTTCTCTCTCAGCCATCTGCGCCTCTCTTTCTTCTCTCTCCCTCTCAGCTGCTAGCCTCTCTCTCTCCAGTTCTGCTTCTCTCTCTTTGATGGCCCTCTCAGCCGCCAGCCTCTCTCTTTCAAGCTCTGCTTCTCTCTCTTTATTAGCTCTCTCAACCGCCAACCTCTCCTTTTCGAGCTCTGCTGCTTTTTCTTCCTTAACTCTTTCTTTTTCTTCTTTTTCCTTTTGGCTGACCCACTTCCGTAGTTCGGCCGCAGACAAACCCATCTCACCCAGGGCAACTAACTTCTCAAGATCCATGATGCCCGTCAAACGAAACCTAGCCGCGTGCACAAAATATCTGCCTAACTTCGAATACCAAACACTCTCTGCACACAGGTTAGCGTGAACGCGGTGCAGCACTCAGAAATCGTTCGCAAGCACTATCAACGTCTCAAGGCTCTTACTCCCTACCTTGGACACACTTCTGCACCAAAAAGGTCCTGTGTCGCGGACGCCAGAATAATTGTCACTAATCCCGTTAATCGGGACGGCAATCGCCGGGCGGATTCTAAAGCCTGTTTCACATGCAGCGATTTTGCTCCAAGAGCGGAGCGGCTGCCGTCGCGGAAGCCCAAAAACAGGTTTTAAGGGCGACCAAAGGACGCTGCGATCTTGTTCGCTCCATTTGGAAAAATTCGCTCGCGGCAGCGCGTCTAGAGCGTCTGCCCAAGGTCAACCAATAGGGGAGCAGTGACGTGAGGGGCACGTGACTGTAGGGATGGAGACGAGAGCAGCCGCGCGCGCCGGGAGGAACTCGCTCCGACTCGGTTTCCTAGCAGACGACATTTGCTGTAACGAGCGGGCAGTGTAGAAAACGCCGTTCTTTTCCTTTTGTTGTTCTTTACTGCGCTTCCATCAAAGCAGACAAATCGTTTGCACGTGCCATTTTGTTCTTTTGTATTTTTGTCTAATCGTGACACCAACATCGGTCCGGACAGGGGGAACCTACGACACTCCGCACTTGTTCGCAGCAGATGTTTCAGTTTTTTTTTTTTTTTTTTTACTACTCTGGTGCAGCACGTTCGAATAGTTTACTGCTTTCTTTTTCTTTTTTTTTAGTGGTCACGTACCCCGAAGACGACAAATGCCGCCGCCTCTTTACTGCAGAATGTCAATAGGCAAAAAAAAAAAAAAAAAAAAAAGAGACGAGCTCCTTCACAAACCCACAATGTCGTTGACTGGGCCGCTTGCATCCGGTTGCCGGCCCATACGGCGCACCAACGCCTTGCGGCATTCGAGAGCAAAAGCCACCGAAAGCCCTGTGAAAGCTTAAAACCCCAAAAACAAATTCTTTCTTTTGCTTTTCCATGGCGAAGTGTATGGGCGTGCAACATGACTTGCGTGGTAAAAAAAGAAAGCTGGAACAGAAATAAACGTGACTACTGAAGTTGTTTAATTGCACTCTGATACACTGCACATTTTCATCATTCAAGGTTTAGGCGCGTGAAAATCGATCACCGAAGTAGAAGGCTCGTGAAACTTGCAACCCAAGCGCACCAAAACAAGCGAGCCCGGAGAAAGGAAACCCGCGGATAACGGGCGCTTCCCACAACCATCACTGCGCATCGCAGAGGCGCGCGCCGCGCAAAAGCGGTGCATGTGAAACGAAGCCGCGTCCGAGCGTTCTGCTGCCGCTCGATCGCTGCGGGCCCCGCCGCTCGGTCGCTCGCATGTGAAACAGGCTTAAGGGCTGGCGTCACGGCCCTTCGAAAACGCACCACGAAAGCGCGGACAATTTAGAGTTGGTCCTTTGGTGCGCCAGCGAACGCCGGTTGTGGTCCAAAGACCGAGTCAGAGCCGAGAGTCGATAACACAAACGAAAACGAAATATATTCTCAGTTAAGGCAATACAAATAACACAAACACGTGCACACTCGGCTGGTACCAGTTACAACTTCACAATACAACTCAGATGGTGTTTACACAACGGGAGCTAAACAAACAGATCACACGCAACAAATGCAATCCCATGCATTAAACTATTCAATGACCGTTAAAGTCCTGAATAAACAATGGCGTATCCAGTCCACAATACTTGGACGGTAATCGAATGCTTCTCTTCAAGGAAACACTCACGCCAGCTCCAGCGTTGATCGTCGTAGCTCAACCGTCGTCGTGACTTGTCACGGCTCACACGGTGTCGTCATCGGATTCTTCCAAATCGACGATCGACTGACCGCACACCATCATAAACACGTCTTCTTTGGCTAACGGAGCCACACGTAGCATAACTTCACCATCCGGGCCACTCCTTCACTGACTTCTCGACTCCACACTGACTGCACTACCGTCGATTGCACGCTTTTATCCCTTCTCCCCCGGGTTCTAGAAGCGTCGGGATGTTTCTTCTGCGTGCAGTACAGCTAAGCCTGGGGAAAGGGCGAGAGCTTTCTCGTAGGTTCGAATCGCGGCGGCATCGCTCGCGGATGCGTCCCCCCTTCCTTCTAGAAACATCCAGGATTTGCCGGGCGTTTGATCGCGTCGTCTGTGCCTGGCCCGATTGGGTGAGGAGGATGCGGCGCGCCGGCGTCTATGATGCTTGTTTTTTCGTCTTTTCGCGCTTCTTGGCGAGCGGTTCGCGCCGTTCTGTCTCGTAGCAATTTGAAAGCGGCCTCGCGCGCTCTTTATAACCCGCTAATTTGTGACAATATATATATATATATATATATATATATATATATATATATATATATATATATATATATATATATATATATATATATATATATATATATTCTTCCTTTCGGCATGCTTATAAGTATTTTCTAAGGATACACACGGTTCATTATAATTTACGTATAGATTAATGTATTTACAGCAAGCTACTAAATTTGGCTTTCTTCCTCTATTAAATGCGAAGCATTTCTTAGCGAACTTCTGCGACTTTGAGCGTATCTATCTATCTATCTATCTATCTAGCCGCCTACGACTTTGTGCTGTCCTGGTCGCTTGGTTCATCGAATGTGCACCAAAATTGGTATGGCGTAACATGACTGTATGACGAACGTAAATGACAAGTCATAACATGAAAATCATGACACGCATGTCATGTACAGCATGATTTACATGCTACGCTCATGGTGCGCTGGCGGCCGTTTCGCTAGTTTGATATACACCAAAATTGGTATCTTGCGACGTGACTGTGTGACGAACATAAATAACACGAGTTAACATGAAAATCATGACACGCATGTCATGTACAGCATGACTTACATGCCACGCTCATGGGGCGCTGGTGGCGGTTTCGCTAGCTTGATCGATCTACCTCGGAATTGGTTTTGCGCGACGTGACTGTGTGACGAACATAAAAACACTAGTTAACATGACAATCATGACTCGCATGTCATGTACAGCATGACTTACGTGCCACGCTCATGGGGCGCTGGCGGCGGCTTCGCTAGCTTGATCTACCCCGAAATTGGTATTGCACGACGTGACTGTGTAACGAACATAAATAACACGAGTTAGCATGAAAATCATGACACGCATGTCATGTACAGCATGACTTACGTGCCACGCTCATGGAGCGCTGGCGGCCGTTTCGCTAGCTTGCTCTACCCCGAAATTGGTATTGCGCGACGTGACTGTGTGGCGCACATAAAAACACGAGTTAACATGAAAATAATGACACGCATGTCATGTACAGCATGACTTACGTGCCACGATCATGGCGCGCTGGCGGCCGTTTCACTAGCTTGATCTACCCCGGAATTGGTTTTGCGCGACGTGACTGTGTGACGAACATAAAAACACGAGTTAACATGAAAATCATGACACGCATGTCATGTACAGCATGACTTACGTGCCACGCTCATGGGGTGCTGGCGGGCGTTTCGCTAGCTTGATATGCACCAAAACTGGTATCTTGCGACGTGACCGTGTGAGGAACATAAATAACATGAGTTAACATGAAAGTCATGACACGTATGTCATGTAGAGCATGACTTGCGTGCCACGCTCATGGGGCGCTGGCGGCCGTTTCTCTAGCTTGATGGACCCCAAAGTTGGTATTGCGCGACGTTACTGTGTGACGAACATAAATAGTAGGAGTTAACATGAAAACCATGACACGAATATTCCTCAATGACATACAAGACGATGTATGCAGCTCTTTGCTGGCTGCTTCGCATTACGTCGATTCCCACAATGCGTGGGATCTGCCGGATTTTTTTCTCTTGCTGTGGCAAGGCGCCAATATGCTGAAGACAGGTGCTACATATCTGGGAGTCTGCATGATTGACTTTGTAGTTAGAGCAGGCTTTAAATTTCAATAGATCGCAATAAAAACAGAGCGAAGAGAGCGCTCTGTTCTCTGTCTCCTTTGTTTTCATTGCGATCCCTATCGAAATTAAACTCATGCTTCAAATCGCTTTCCTTGCTACAATACCTGATACAAAACGCTTTTGATGATCCCCATTGTACTTGAAGAAAAAATGGGTACAGTATTACCACTCCCGAACAACCAGTCTTGGGCAGTAACTAGTTACTAGTAACGCGTTACCGGTAACTAGCTACTTTTTTCACTAACTTGTAATTGTAACTAGTTACTTTTAAGTAAGAGGAACCTGTAACTGTAACACTGTTACTTTTAACACGAAAGTGTTTTATGCCGGGGTCCACCAAGGCTTCAGTGACGTATTTACGGAAATGAGGTCGAAAAATATACACGATCAGATGGCAAAGAAAAAAAGTTTTGCGTCAACAGGCATCGAACCAAGACCGCTCGGTCCGCAGCAACATATGCCGGGCACGCAATCCACTGCGCCACGGTCACAGACTCCAGAGGCTTTACAAACGCGCCTTTTATATCTACCATTCTCCCGGTCGGCGGAGTGGTGTTGCCCTCTGGGAGCGGCGAAGTAAAGTAATTCGTAATTACTGTGGCCTCCGCGATTAGCACCTGCAACGCGTAACACGTCCCTCCCATTCGGCGAGTTTTCAATAGAAGTTCAATTTTGTCAATGCCTTAACACTAGTGATGCAGAACTATCGGTAAATTGACTATCGATAGTATCGATAGTTTCTTTGAAACTATCGATAGTGTAAACAAACTATCGATAGTACTACTATCGATAAACTATCGATAGTCGAATCGGTAGTACCACCGGTAATATTACTAGCGATATTACTGCCACGCGTGTTAATTTTTGATGTATTCAGGTTTCACCAACAGACTGTTAGTAGCGTTTGACGCAGGCCGTGCCGCATTGTATTGAGAAGCTTCGCGATTGTTTGACATTTTAAGATTACGCGCCGGACGCGAATACGCAAGTTTATTCGAGAGCTTACGCGAGCACCAGCGATAACGCTGGAAGGTTTGATGACTGATGTATAAAAACACGAAGCGTTCCGCCGATCATCAGTAATCATCATCAGCCGCTATCGGTGCGCAGCGTGTATCGCTTGTATTCTGAGTTTTGATTTTCTGGGCACAAGTTCGACCAGAGCTTCGTATTTTCGTCTTGCTGCAGCATTCTTCGCCGTCACAACCACGTGAAAAACTATCCATAGTGGTGCTAATAACGATGATCAAATTGCCAAAATATTCGCGTTAGCCTACTATCAGCTTCGTTTAATTTATGAGCAAATATTTTGGCGAGAGAAATTATTTGCGCAGTGAAAAAGGCGGCATATGTCCATCAATAAATCAATATTTAAAAGCAACCAGTTACATCTTACAAATAACAAACTTAGTTCTTGATAATTTTTTTATTGGGAAATCATCAAATGCAATATAAACCGGAAGCCGCGCAGTTCCACCCCATGTAACGGCTTCCTTTCCGATACAGCTGAAGAGTTTGACTTTGACCATGTGTCAGCGAAGCTCTCTGGTGAAGAACACAAGCATGTCAACTTTCTTGCTCTTAAGCCTGCTCCTCCGGCTCCACTATGTACCACACATGCGGGGAACCAAATTTATTCTGCAATGAGTTCGCGCTGTTGATTTTAAACTATCGATAGTACTTACTATCGATAGCACTATCGATAGTATCTTTTACCATCGATAGTTCGATAGTTACTCAGCTATCGATAGTATCGATAGTACCATCGATAGTTCTGCATCTCTACTTAACACACCACGATGGGGCGACCTTAGCCAAGCGTCGTAAAAGCGCCGGCCTCGCTCATAGCTCTGTGACGCGCGCCTGCCTCACCTGGCTGTAACACCGCGTTCCTCGCTCACGCGCTCGCCCCGAGAAAAATCGCGGCCGGGTTACCGGGGCGGCACGACGCGCTTTGCGTTTCCCTCTAGTCCGACCATGATGTTCAATCACATTTTAACATGCCGCGGGATGGCGACCAAGTTCTGCGTCCAATATGCGACGCTCTTCTGGCTATCACACCTCGTTCTCTGATTACGCTTTCACCGTTAACTACTACATCTACTGCAAGGGTTTGTTTAATCATTTAGCATGGAAGTTAGTCGTCGGGATGGAGATGTACCACTAATCATCAAAGTGGGTACATCCACGTTAAACGGTGCTATAGCTGCCAGACATCAATATACATTGTGCAAACTCCCTTATATCAATGTACAGTAAACATTCAGTTACTTCTGTAAGGGCACGCTTTACTTTCGTGTTATTTCGATTCCTATGACGGAGGGATCAACCATGTGTTTTTACACAGCAACTGTAACGGGAAATCGCGTTACAGTTACTTTTCCATATCCTCTCCACCTTTCACCTTTCCACAACACCGCTCCCCAAGCAGTTTGGGAGAGACTAAGTTCACGTCCATTTCTTTTTCGACATATATTCTTTTGGTCACTTGAGCTGCTAGCTCTGCTCTTGGTGCACCGGTGAATCATTGGGACGCCAAGTTTAAAGTCTCCTTCGTCCGAGGATCCGAGCTAATCGTGTTTGACAGGCGGCTAGAAAGCAGCAGAACGCAAAACGGTTGAGAGCCAGAAATACTGTGAACTAGCGAATATTTTTTAAAAACCCCTTTGGAACTGATTGTAAAAGGTTAACTCCGTCTCGCAGTTTTTTCTCGCCACCCAACTGCGTTCGCGAGCCAGCGTCATCGCATTGTTTAGGTCAAAGCTATGTCCAGCAGTGTTCAAAAAGCTCTGTTCTAGAACGCGTTGCATGAGCTGCTTTAGCAATATCCCGTTTGTCGATCCTTTCCTGCCCGTTTCGCCGATGTTAAGTTGCGTCGCAATCCCCGCATCGTGCTTGTCGATTTTCACGAACACATATTCCAAGGAGAGCTTTGCGCCCAGCGGACACACAGAGCTCTCCGAACAGGGTCTGATACACCTTGAACAAAGGAAATAGACCCAATGGACGTTGTCTTCACTCGTGACGCACTCACCGTTCCGCTTCGCATGAGCTTCTGGGTATCGCTAATAAACGTCCTAAGATAAGGCTGTCGTTCCAGTGCGTCAACTACGCTTTCCACTTCTAGTGTCCAAGGACATTCATTTTTATTATTTGCAAATAAAGTCCATTTTGACCAACGGTGCCTGAACAAATAAACTGATGCAAGAAAACGAGGCGTACACAAAGAAGGCTGGTGTTGGGCCACCTAGGCTCCATTCGTCTAGGGTTTTACCACGTGCAATTTTGACTACCCGCGCATGCCTTCGTATGTTTTCATTAAATAAATCTTATCATTTGGTTTGTGATCTATTACATATTTTGTACAGTAACGGAAAAGTAACGACGTTACTTTTTCAGAGTAACTGTAACTGCAACAGGTTACTTTTGGAAACTCGGTAACTGTAACTGTAACACTGTTACTTTTTATTGGTAACGTGCCCATGACTGCGAACAACCATTACTTGTACCCAGTATGTCCGCTCAACTGTTTCTACTGTGAGCCCCTTTTTACAAGAAATTACCGTAGGTTAAAGTACAATTGTTAGCGAAACATTCACCAACAAAGCGCAGATATTCGCCACTTAAAACACCTTGCTGATTCCATGTTCGGGCAACACCACCTAGATTATTGGCTCGGGCCTAAGTCGGGCCTGATCTGCGGTCGGACCGGGCCGGGCCGGGCCGGGTAGGCGAAACTTTTTCTCGGGTTCGGGCCGGGCCCGGGTCTCGCTTTGAGTCACCAGGCCTGGTTCGGGCGGGTAAACTTGAACGAGTTCCGGGCCCGGGCCGAAAATCACGGCCCGTGCAGCGCTCTACTGTGGACATCTCCTGTGGATGAATGCATCGAGAATAGCTCCCCAGAAGTTGTAGTATCGTTTTATTCTCCAAATATCACGATTATTGCCTGACGTTAACGCTGCCGCGTCCTCGAGACCTAAAGGACGACGACCCAATCGCTAGATAGCATGTTCTTGGAGTCTTGGACCTAGTACACTGCGCATAAATAACACACACACACACACACACACACACACACACACACACACACACACACACACACACACACACACACACACACACACACACACACACACACACACACACACACACACACATATATATATATATAAACAAAAACAACGAGCGCGCGTTATTCTCTCTTGGCGTTTCTTGTCTTTTGGTGCACTTCGTGATGCCAGAACAGTGATTCACGTGACATCATCAGGGTACATACTCTCGACTGGTCCATATACGAGAAGTAACAGTTATGAACTGTCTTCCATACTGCTTTGCTATGCAGCCGCCCACCCGCTCTTGCTTCTCTCACACGACTGTCGTGCGCGATTAACTGATTTCGCTCCATTTTGTGCGTTTGCGACCGCGCATTCAGGGATAACAGACTGTAGCCGACAAGCTCGAAATCATGATAGATTCAACGCTTAGTGCTGACATTGTACGCGTGCTTTATGAAGAAATAAGTGGCATATACCCCCTGTAAGAAGGGTATTTGAGGCGAGAACAAAACCAATGGAAAAGGCGCCGGATTATATGATTCTTCCAACGGACGCGCTCTTTATAGCGGAGACGATGCAGCTTTCCAGGAAAAAGGCGAGCCCGCTTCGACGATTTTTAGACGCGACGTATCTCTTGCTCGGGGGTACGTAACGCGGCGTGGTAATCCGCACGCGCCGTTGTAGTCCGCACTCATACTACGCATGCGTGCCTCTCCTCCTTCCCTCTCTCCGACAGCTGCGCGTTACTCTCTTCACTTCTCTACGAGCACCTGCTTGCGCTTCTCCTGCGTTCTCGCTTTTGCTTTCGCGGCGCATGCGCTACTCGCCTCCTCTAAGCGGTTAGAGCGCAGCGCGCGTTCAGTGCAGCGCTTGCTTTGGCTGACTCCGCTTGACTCCATTGGTGATTCCCATGAAGCGTGATGGAAGCAAGAGTCCCTTCAGTGAGTGTGCTGACGCAAGCACGCGTCAGCATCAGCCCAATTGCGCCCACTCAAGACAAAGCTGCGAAGCGAAGGGCACGCGATCCTGAACGCAAACGCTTGAATCGAGCGGCGGACCCTGAACTTCGTCAGCGCGAAGCAGCTTCGCAGCATCAACGTCGAGCAGCGGATCCTGAGCTTCGAGCACGTAGAGCAGCGTTGGAACTTGAACGTCGAGCAGCAGAACCTGAGGTTTGGGACCGTGACGTTCAACATAAACGTACGAAGCGCGCGGCGGAACCCGACCTTCGAGAACGGGAAGCCGCGTGTAAACGTCAACAACGAGAGGCTGCTCCCGATGCTGCAGGCGAGCGCGGCGTCAGCATCAGGCCAATTACGTCCACTCAAGACAAAGCTGCGAAGCGAAGGGCACGCGACGCTGAAGTTGGTCAGCGCGAAGAAGCTTCGCAGTTAACCGTTTCACCTTCGTCTGCAACGTAAATAACACCGTTAATAACGATCCGAGGTCGGTAGCACGCCCAACGAGCGCCAACGGAACGCGATCGTGCAAGTGCTCCGGCTTCGCATCGCCTCATGGTCCCCTTTAGCGGGAGATGGTGTAATTTTTTGTATATTAAATGCGCATTTCTTAGCGAACTTCTGCGACTTTGAGCGCATCCATCCATCCATCCATCCATCCATCCGTCCGTCCGTCCGTCCGTCCATCCATCCATCCATCCATCCATCCATCCATCCATCCATCCGTCCGTCCATCCATCCATCCATCCATCCATCTAGCCGCCTACGACTTTGTGCTCTCCTGGCCGTTTCGTTAATCGGATGTATACCAAACTTGCTGTGTCATAACATGGCCTTGTTACGAACATAAATGACAGGTCATATCATGAAAATCATGACACGCATGTCATGAACAGCATGATTTACATTCCACGGCCTTAGGCCCTTGCGGCCGTTCCGTTAATTTCATATACACCAAAATTGGTACGGCAGGACAAGAATACATGACGAACATAATGACAGGTCCTAACATGCAAATCATGACGCGCATGTCATATGTGCAGCACGATTTACATGACATGGTCTCTGGGCGCTCGCGGCCGTTTAAATGAAGGGATATATACGAAAACTGGTACGACGAGACATTTCTGTATGACGAACATAACTGACACGTGGTAACATGAAATTCATGACATGCATGCCATGTGCGACGTGATTTACATGTCACGCTCATGGCGCACTCGCGGTCGTTTCGCTAGATTGATATACACTAAAATTGGTATTGTGCGATGTGACTTATGAAGAACATGAATAACAGGTGGTAGCATGAAAACCATGACATATACATGACATGGATGTCATGATTTACATGCCACGCTCATGGTGCATTCGCGGCCGTTTCGCTTTCATGATATACACCAAAATTGGTATTGCGCGACACGAGCGTATGACGAAGGTAAGTGAGAGGTGGTAACATGAAAATCATGACATGCGAGTCATGTACGACCTGATTTACATGCCACGCTCATGGTGCGCTAGCGGCCGTTTCAGTAGATTGATATACACCAAAATTGGTATTGTGCGAAGTGACTGTATGAAGAACATCAATACCAGGTGGTAAGATGAAAACCATGACATGCATGTCATGATTTACATGCCACGCTCATGATGCATTCGCGGCCGCTTCGCTAGCTTGATGTACACCAAAATTGGTATTGCGCGCAGCGACTGTATGACGAACGTAAATGAGGCGTGGTAACATGAAAATGCTGACATGCATGACATGTACGACATGATTTACATGCCGTGCTCATGGCGCACTCGTGGCCGTTTTGCTTGCTTGATATACAACAAAATTGGTAGCGCGACGCAACTGCATGACGAACGTAAATTAGAGGTGGCAACATGGAAATCATGACATGCAGGTCATGTACGCCATGATTTGCAAGCCACACTCATGATACATTCGCGGCCGTTTTCCTAGCTTGATATATACCAAAATTGGTATTGCGCGACGCGACTGTATGACGAACATGAGTAGCAGGTGGTAACATGAAAACCGTGACATGTCATGATTTACATGCCACGCTCATGATGCAATCGCGGCCGCTTCACTAGCTTGATGTACACTAAAATTGGTATTGCGCGCAGCGACTGTATGACGAACGTAAATGAGGCGTGGTAACATGAAAATGCTGACATGCATGACATGTACGACATGATTTACATGCCGTGCTCATGGCGCACTCGTGGCCGTTTTGCTTGCTTGATATACACCAATATTGGTATTGCGCGACGCGACTGCATGACGAACGTAAATTAGAGGTGGTAAGATGGAAATCATGACATGCAGGTCATGTACGACATGATTTGCAAGCCACACTCATGATGCATTCGCGGCCGTTTTTCTAGCTTGATATATACCAAAATTGGTATTACGCGACGCGACTGTATGACGAACATGAATAGGAGGTGGTAACATGAAAACTGTGACATGATGTCATGATTTACATGCCGCGCTCATGGTGCATTCGCTGCAGTTTCGCTAGCTTGATATACACCAAAATTGGTATTGTGCGAAGCGACTGTATGACGAACGTAAATTAAAGGTGTTAACATGAAAATCATGACATGCATGACACGTACGCCATGATTTACATGCCATGCTCATGGCGCACTCGTGGCCGTTTCGCTAGATTGATATGCACCAAAATTGGTATTGCGTGATGTGTCTGTATGAAGAGCATGAATAACAGGTGGTAACATGAAAACCATGACATGCATGCCATGTATGTCATGATTTGCATGCCACGCTCATGGTGCATTCGCGGCCGTTTTGCTGGCTTGATATACAGCAAAACTGGCATTGCGCGATGTGACTGTATGATGAACATTAGTGACGTGGTAACATGAAAAACCATGATATGCATGTCATGTATGGCATGATTTACATGCTCTACTCATGGTGCACTCGCGGCCATTTCGTTCGCGTTTCCTTGGCATGGTGTATACTAGATTGTGCATGCACGCGTGTATGGCAAACATGCGGTATATGGTGGACTAGGTGCCATGGCATGAATGATTTCATTTGGCTCAAAGACAAACAAGACGATGTATGAGAACGGAAATCTGGGCGAGTTTGTAAGAATTCATCGTAGAGCATGTAGCGCGAAAATTACGGGGACACAAGGAAGCAACATAAACACGAGACGAGCGCTAACTTCAAACTGAAATGTATTCTCAGAATCCACGCCTATTTACAAACCAGCAGAGATCAAAACAGCACATCGTCACCCAAGAACGTACATCGTAATCCACAATGAATAGTATGACAACATCTTGATCTGCTCTTACACCAAAAATGATACAAGCAAAAAATATATAACGGAGCCAAGATAAGCTAAAAATTGAACGCGAGCGATTCAAGTACACGTGCTCAAACTAGAGACTTTTTATCGCGCGGAAAGCGTAGGTGCCAGATTAGTTGTAAGGAACGCTAACTCACAAGGGTGTAGGCTCAAGGAAGGCTGGCTGACACAATCGAGATCATTCTTTTGAATCAAAAACGCTTCCACGATCTCTCTGGACACCTTATTACGGTTTCGGTACACCACTGTTGTGTCAGTTAAAAACGGCTGGCAGCCGCACTGCCGACAATGCATCGCGAGATGCGAGTATGGTGAACCTTTGAGAGAGCTGAAATGCTCTCTGAGCCTAATGTTCAAACACCTGCCCGTCTGGCCAATGTATTTACGTCCGCATGAAAAAGGAATGCAATAAACAACATTGCAGGTGCAAGAAACAAAACGCATGCCGTGCTTAATGGTACAACTAGCCTTTTTGGGGTCCTCCTTACTGCACATGCGCCTCTGCAATCTTGGACAAATGGCACCCACCTTGTTTTTTGCGGTGAAAACAATGTCAACATCATGACGCGACACCACCTTTTTCACGCGATGAGATAGCCCGTGGATGTATGGTATGACCGCGAAATGTTTTTTGCCTAACGTACGTGCCTTTGGTGCACCCAGAAGCTGTCATTACTGCTGCCAGCTTCAAATGTTTAAAGGTCGTAAAAGCAGGAGCAGTGCGTGCACCAAAGGCACGTACGTTAGGCAAAAAACATTTCGCGGTCATACCATACATCCACGGGCTATCTCATCGCGTGAAAAAGGTGGCGTCGCGTCATGATGTTGACATTGTTTTCACCGCAAAAAACAAGGTGGGTGCCATTTGTCCAAGATTGCAGAGGCGCATGTGCAGTAAGGAGGACCCCAAAAAGGCTTGTTGTACCATTAAGGACGGTATGCGTTTTGTTTCTTGCACCTGCAATGTTGTTTATTGCATTCCTTTTTCATGCGGACGTAAATACATTGGCCAGACGGCAGGTGTTTGGACGTTAGGCTCAGAGAGCATTTCAGCTCTCTCAAAGGTTTACCATACTCGCATCTCGCGATGCATTGTCGGCAGTGCGGCTGCCAGCCGCTTTTAACCGACACAACAGTGGTGTACCGAAACCGTAATAAGGTGTCCAGAGAGATCGTGGAAGCGTTTTTGATTCAAAAGAACGATCTCGATTGTGTCAGCCAGCCTTCCTTGAGCCTACACCCTTGTGAGTTAGCGTTCCTTACAACTAACCTGGCACCTACGCTTTCCGGGCGATAAAAAGTCTCTAGTTTGAGCACGTGTACTTGAATCGCTCGCGTTAAATTTTTAGCTTATCTTGGCTCCGTTATATATTTTTTGCTTGTATCATTTTTGGTGTAAGAGCAGATCAAGATGTTGTCATACTATTCATTGTGGATTACGATGTACGTTCTTGGGTGACGATGTGCTGTTTTGATCTCTGCTGGTTTGTAAATAGGCGTGGATTCTGAGAATACATTTCAGTTTGAAGTTAGCGCTCGTCTCGTGTTTATGTTGCTTCCTTGTGTCCCCGTAATTTTCGCGCTACATGCTCTACGGTAAGACGATGTATGCACCTCTTTGCTGGCTGCTTCGCATTACATCGATTCCCAGAGTGCGTGGGATCTGCCGATTTTTTTTTTATTGCGTTAGCAATTGTATGGGCACTCAGGACAAAATGTAGAAGTGCAGGTGCAAATCTTCTAATGTAATGAAAAATCTAGATAGATGTAGTAGACATAGGCAAAAAAAGAAGAAAACACCTTTATTTGAAATAGAATGTCATGTCCACATGGAATGGCATTCAATAAGCACGATTCTTTTCCTAACGGAATATGACTACCTATAATATACATGCAAGTCGTTTCCGTCCTCGCAGTGCGTTGTTGCAGCTTCAATAATAACTCATAAAAGGATGCCAAGATGAAAAAAACGTTTATAATATCAACTCAAATCAACACATAGATTTAAATTGAGCTACACCACTTCTTTGGCGTAGTAGCCTTGATAACAGTCCATATCGCAAGCATACACAAGAGCCCCAGAGAATAGGCAGCCTCAGCCAGTTTCATTCACATCAACATCTAATGTAGCTTTGTTCAACATTCAAATGTACGAGCCTCATTTGTGGTTGTCTAGCACATCTTATATGGCTTAGTTTTGAAAGAAGCAATGCAGTGACCCAAATATCAATGCATTAAAATGTGTCTAAAAATCGTTGTAGACATCATCATGCTTAAAAGATACTTTTGGTCGTTCAGTCTCTCATAAAGGAATGACAAAGCAAACAACACAGAAACTGTATCGGGTGAAACTGCAACTAACGGCCACAGGAGAGCACTTTGGATGTGCTACGAAGCCACTTCCAGCAACCATGCACAAACATATAGGAGGTTCATGCTTAGAAAATGATATTAAATACAATGGTATTATGCTACTACTAAGTGTCCGCTTATTTCAGAGCTTCTCCAGAAGTGCACTGAGCAAATCATTAAGCTCCGAGGTGACCTTTCGGGGGTCATCCACTAAACCAGCTGTGAGCATAGCGTTGCCAAAAACCTGCCTCGCAAGTTTTTTGGCCAGCTCAGGCTCTGAAGTACGAAGTGCAGCAAGCTTTGTGATGATTGGGTGCTCTGGATTTATCTCCAGCGTGGGCTCAAGGAGGCGATAGCGCTCTTCTTCAGAGAAACTTTGTAGTGATGTTTTCACAAAGTGCCGCGCAGCTGCCATCTCCTCAACGGACACCAGGCATGGATGCTTTTGAAGCCGTCGTGTCACTTTTACCTGCAATGAAAGGATTCCACCCACGTAAGACAGCTTTTATTCGCCACTCCTTTGTCTATTTTGAAATGGACAAAAATAAAGTTGATTGACTGATTGATTGATAAGTAGCCTTTCATGAAAGCAATATGGAAGAATAAGCTTCACTGCCGAATAAAATTTCACGCTAGCCTAGGATTGTACATTAGACAAACACCAAAGAGCTTTCTTGAGAAACCTGTGTCTGTCCAGCCTATTTCTCCATTCCTGGAGCTTCCGTTACGTTGTGCGTTTCCCACAATTCGTTTGCCATGTCACACCTAGGCATGTAATGGCATTAAAAAAAAGAAATAGAGCTGTCCATCCCATTTGCATCACATGGGATGTCTACAATCCACAAACAGCTAGCGGAATGTCGTTCCTGAGAAGTGAAAAGTGTGCAAAACATAGCATAGGAAATGTGCTGTACGGCAAGGAATGAAGAAAAATAACGCAATGATCATAGAACAAATGTCACTCCAATACAGTGGAAGGCAGGGGGAGAATGCCAGTTGATTCAATGGGAGAGAGAGCTGCGGGAAATGTGCATCCTTCCTACCTCTGTTGTCTTCAAACCTACTAGTATAAAAATTTGTGCAGCAGAATATTGACACGCCTTACTTGTTTTTCCTTTTGAATGTGACCAACAAAACTGTTACACATGTTGTCAATAACGCAGCAGAAGTCGGAATACAGCAGAACATCCTGAAATGTAGTTTATTGTTCTAGAAAATCAGGATGCATGCAACATGTGCATAGTGGAGTACATTCTGGAATGCACAGGTCCACCAGTGATTGTGCTGGAATGCACAACTCATGAATAAGGAGCCGACACAGTTGATTCACAGGAAAAAAAAATTCGGCAGATTCCACGTACCGTGGGAGTGGATGTTATGCGAAGCATGCGGCGGGGGGAGGTGACTGTGGCGTAATTTTTTACTGAGCGAAACTTTACAAAATGACGCTAAAGATTTGTATAAGTTTTATACGCACACATATATGTAGAAAAGCCGCATATGTGTTGTATAGCCAGCTGTTTACAGTTGGGTAACGCTGCCAACGGCAACGTGGGTATTACCAACACCAGAAGCGGTAAGCTATGAAGTGCTTATACTTGTCCTTTGTGATGGAGAACGCGCGCACGTTTCACGAACCCGTGTGCATGTGTGGAAGAAGTTCTTGACAGTTCTTGAACAAGGTCATCATCACCGTAGTCAGTGAGCACCAGCAGATGGTCATGACTTGTTATTGAATTCGGTCGTGATCGCGGTGACGAGAGGTCCATGTACAGTGAAGTACTTATCAGGTAAAGTACAGCTGTTGGAAATCGCAGGGGTGAGACGGCTGAAATCGATTTGGGAGCAGTTTTGGGAGCAGCAAAATTTCAATTTAGGAGCAGGAGAACCTTGTTTGGGAGCAGTTAGCGGCACTTATTATGTCGTTTTTGGAGCTTGAAAAAACAAATTTGTAGTAACTTGGAGGAACAAGCACATATTTTAATCGGCTTAGAATACACATAACATTCAAAGAGCCTTTGGAGAAAGCTTTTTTTAACAGATTATTGCCAGGTATGAACTACACTACCTTTTTACAAACCACGCAATTTATATAACCCTGGTAACAACATATGAAATAGATAAAAAAAAGTTTTTCCAAGTAAGTTCACTTTACATTTGAAAATAAGAAAAGAAAAAACATCACACTTCTCAAATAATAAAAAAAAATCCCGCTGTGATGGCTTTCGAGATAGCGCGCGCGCGCGCGCTAGTGATCGCGACCGCGCAAAGTTCAAAGTTGCTCCTCACGCGACACTCCACCCCCCCCCCCCCCCTCGCGTCTTCGTGTCTTTTAAGGCTTGTTAAAAACGGGCGGGGCGTTTCCTGTCTGCTTTGACGGCAGGCCTTCCGAGCGTGGTGATGTTATCGCATGCAGCCTCCGAGCGACGGCAATGGGCCGGCTCGTTTGCTTCGGCTGCGTACGTCGCCTCTGTTTGCGTGCTTTTACCCGCTGTAGAACATACAATTCGCGGGGGGATCTTATCAATTTGGACTTCATACCGGAAGGACATGACGGCGACGGCAAGAACTCCTCGAGACTGTCCATATAATTGCTATCGCAATAAAAACTGATTGCACAAGAATTGTATAGTCACATAGCAGTACGTCTTTGAACGGTCAATGAATGATTCCGACCAGCACGCGATTGCGGCGACGCCTTCGCGCGTAACATCAGGAAAGAACAAAAGCAGTATGGCCACCGACGAACGCGCCAGTATGACCACCCCCATAGGCGTGCGCACGAAGGGGGGGGGGGGGGCAAAGTCGATACCGCCCATACTTTAACTTAATCGGAAGGAGGGGCGCTGCGATTAATATTGGCCCTCCCTGAAGGGCGAACCCTCAGGAAGCTTTCGAATAGCGTACGCAAAGCTTTGCGTTGGCTTTTCGCACAACTGCGCATGCGTCGTACGCTAACCGCTTGCGGGCTCCCGTTAAGTGACGGAAATAGCGGGCCGCAAACGCTAACACTAACTTAGCGTACGCTATTCGAAAACTGTCTAAAATAAAGCGCCTTCAGCTATCTGCGCGGGTGGCATAGCGTCAAGTGTACCGCACGCTTTTAATAGGTGATAACAAAAGCGCGCTGCGCCACCGTTCGCTGCCACCTCGTGAGGGACCGCCTTCAAAAATGCGTCGCGAGCGCCGAGAAACCTTACCCCTCGGACACTACGTCGTTACCGCTCGGATACTACACATATTTACAACCGCTCAGAGGCGATTATCACAGCACTATGGAAGTCTCTATTACAAAGGCGCGTAGAAGGACACGCTTGGGCGCGTTCACGTGTTCTGCGAACGTATCCCTGGCGCTGCTTCTAAAGTTACGTTTTCCCACGCTGAAAGTGACACGGGCTTGAAAATTCTTGATTGTGGGGCCGTTTCGGCGCAATTTTTGCAATTTTTATGCTTTTGGAGCAGCTTGGCGCAGGAAAACGGAATCGTATCAAAAATGCGCAATATGCGCAGCTGTCTCACCCCTGAAATCGTGGATGCCTCGGTCATTAATTCGACAAATTGTCTGTCGATAGAGCCGGTGACATGTCGGAACCTGAAGTCACCGTTCGCGTTGGTAAGGTGTAGGCCATCGAGGCTGGTAGGCCTGGATAGTGCTACGTAGACCAACATCAGTGGATGGTGCTTGTCGTATTCGTAGACTACCTGGGCATATGTGGCCTACGTAGCCTAATCTACAAAGTGGCTTGTCAGTCAATCTGGCATCATCCTCGGTCAGCATGAGGCCATCGCCCAGCCCCGTAAGACAGCGGCGTAGCCAAAAATTTTTTTCGGGGGGGGGGGGGGGGGGTTCAACCATACTTTATGTATGTTCGTGCGTGCGTTTGTATGTGTGCATGCCTATATACGCAAGCAAAACTGAAAATTTTCGGGGGGGGGGGGTTGAACCCCCCCAACCCTTGGCTACGCCCCTGCCGTAAGAAATGAAGAGGACACAGCGTCGTTCTGGCGGACTAAGTGCACTATACAGTGTGATGATGTGATTATCATACGTAACCTTCATTAATGTATTCCTCCGGGGTCGAGCAATGCCTCAATATAGCTTGCTGAATCATAGGAATACAAATGTAATGTTTATTAGACTGCTATAAAAGCGGAGCCAACACTGGAACCACAGACTAATATGATGCCTGCATCACAGGAGTACACATCGCAGGAGTATCATGTAGTGTTTATTGCTTTCTTGTAAAATTAGATAGCAAGCACCACAACCACAATTGACGTTGCACCGATATTACGCCTGCGTAGGCCGTTTTTCAAACCAGTTTATAGACCTGGCGTGGCTCAGTGGTAGAATACCTGATTGCCACGCAGAACGCTTGGGTTTGATTCCTGCTGGGATCCTACTTTTCATTCTTTCCATTCGTCGAGTCAACGCTGCCAATGCCGGTTTTCCTTAACGCTCTAGCATTTAAATTACCAATGTCTGTTTTCGCGCTCCTGGGTAGATATAAACTGTCAATCAACTGTGGCGCATGCCCGTACACCGCGGCCCGTGGTAAACGGGTATGTGCCACAGGTGTCTAGTGGAAAGGGTTTGACGACGTACGCGACAGGATTTTCACGTTATTCATGTCATGACCCGACACATATTCCTCAAATCCTCTTACCCAACCATGCCAATTTTGGTCTACACCAAATTAAGGAGGCGATCATGAGAGCACCCAGACGTAGGAGGATAGATAGATAGATAGATAGATAGATAGATAGATAGATAGATAGATAGATAGATAGATAGATAGATAGATAGATAGATAGATAGATAGATAGATAGATAGATAGATAGAAACGCTCAAAGTGCCAAAGGTTCGCTAAGAAATGCTTCGCATTTAATTAGCGCCAACTGATGACTTCACCACTATCATTGTACTGTGAGGCTTTTGTTTTTTTGGGCACAGGTACGAACAATAAGAGTTCAATGTTCAATAAGAGTTCAATGTTTTCAATAAGAGTTCAACGTTAAGAGTTTGGCTGACATTTTTTTACACCACTGAAGTGATAGATGACATGAGTTCACCGAAGTAAAGTCTACTACTTTTGCTTCGAAAGACCAGTCAGGATTGATCTCTTATGACCAAGGCATTTGTTTGTTTGGCAGTTGATGGGAGTCTCGGAACTCCACAGCAGCAACACAGCTCAAAATATCCTGTCCTTAACTACTGATAAATAGTTCAAACAGGGCGAGAGTAAGCGCAAAAAAAATACATTTGCATCGCCAGATCACGGCCGGACTGGAAAGATGCGCGTGGTCAGATAACAAATGAAAGATCCCCACTTGTCAGCTTATCTCATGCACGCGGGCGTGTGACGTCTGCGGATTTCATTTTCTCGGTCGCCTGCTGATCTTCGGAATATAAGATACGAGCAAGACGCACTGCCTGTTCGTCTGAAGTGAGTTAATGCAGGATGACGTTCTCACGAAGGGACAGCCAAGCAGACGATGGGCCCAGCTGATCGCGCTTCGTGCGCATGCGCTTACTCTCGCCTTGTTTGCAACTTGGCTCCGTCGTACGGCGCTGATGCACAATAAAGTCGGCGCTCGCGCACGATAGCTAAAGATGTGAGCGGCTGTACATTAAGAAAATCCTAATAGAAATTCTTTATGCAACAAAGATGATCAGAACTAAGCAAGTTCAGCTGTTGCTGCAAAAAAAAAAAAAAAAAAACTGTCTGACTGCTGCCACGCCCCAGTAAAATTCACACAAAAAAGCCAGTTGTGCTTGAGTCTTAACAACAGAGAAACATCAAAGAGCTGCATTGTCAGGAAACACTGATTGCCATTTGCAGTTTATCGAACTCTAGCTTACCACAGTTTTTTGGTATGCACCTTAACGATTAATAAGTCGACATTGCTACAGTTACAAAATTTGACACGACAGCTTCCAAAACTTCACCGATGAAGGTTTCGTTTGGTATGGCACAAAACCCACCTTCTTTGTCTGCAGACAACAAAAAACTTTGTTAAAAAAAGTTGCGTACATTAAGAGAAACCATTGAAGGCGTACACTGTTTAAAAAAATCTACACCCTCAAGGTTTTTAAGAATCGCCTAGAATCCTTAGTTGTTACACACACAAAAAGCCTCAAAATGGTTGAATGCATTTACTTCACGTTGGACTGTGTCACAACCAGGTTTGGAGACTCTATGAACCACAATCTCGGACGCTTATCTCATCACTTGGCACACTCCAAATCAGTGAAAAAGGGCAAACTATCTATCAAAAATGCTCTGAAAAACTCATGCGTGCATCATAAGCATTGCATGTTCCCACCGCAAGTTGAATGCCAGGAAACAGCTGGCTACCCAAGGCATGAGGTTGTTTCAGAGGCTCAGGCCTTTCTAAAAAGTACAAAAGTCCTGCCAAGGCCAGGCTGAGTGGGAAAATGCCGCTTCTGAGTACAGAAGAGTGTTGTAAAATACATTCCCGGTGTGTCACACGGCAGGGTAGCCAGGAATTTTTTTCGGGGGGGGGGGGGGGGGGGAGGGGGCACTTGGTGAAAGCCTTGACTATTGAGAAAAACGCCTATTTTCATTATTTATTTTCGGTAAAACACCATGTATCATGAAAATTTCGGTGGAAGCCCCCCCCCCCTCCCCCCCCCCCTACCCGGGCTACGAGCCTGCCACGCGACCTGAATATGAGTTGCTAAAAGCATAAATGTGTGCATCACGTTTACAGCTCCCCAAAAGTTACCTTGCTTTGCCATAAAAGCCACATCACTGTAGTTAAGATAACCAGGGTGCCAGGTAAAGCACTGTACACGATAAATCCTCTTTGCTGCATGCATGATGTGGAAAACGAAATGTCAGACAAACTGGCAGATGTGTGAACGATCGTAAGCGCAAAGACGGTAATCAATGTTCACCAAAACCACAGGCATCAAGACCTTCACTGCAGCACGTGCAAAACTGCAAAGCCCTATTTCATCAGTGCCAGATGGTGAGGCATAGCAAATCACACAGGAAATAACTGAGGCAGTCGAGATTGCTAGGTTAGAAGCATGACCATGTGCATGACCGATACATGTGATATAGGCTCTCCTGTAATGAAAACCAACAGACAGTGAAGCCAACGAAGGTATAGGAGACGTTATTAATAGTCCTTCGACTGTATTGTAGATATTATTATACAAATGAGAAGAAATTAAAGTGGACAAAAAGACAACGCGCTGCCTTCATGGACCAAACCTGCAACCTTTGGACCATGCTAGCATCATGTGCTACGTGACGCCAAATGGCATCGTGTGCTACATGATGCCAGATGACCAAATTATTGGTAATTTGGCGACACGTAGCACATGATGGCGTCATCTGCTACAAGATGCCAGATGACCAATAATCCCTCTCATATTACCTTCTGGTAGTACGCATGGAATCATTGGTCGGCTGCCAGCTCGTAACAAGATCACATGCTACGTGATGTCAGCAGGCAAAAGAAGAGTGTCCCACACCCGCCGTTACCGCTACGAGCGGCACCAGTGATGTGATTGACTGAAGCTGTTCTGGAGCACGTTTTTGGAGCAGCAAAAAGTGCGTTTTGGAGCAGGTAAAAGGGCTTTTGGAGCAGCCAAAAACGCGTTTGGGAGCAGGGAAAACAGCTTTTGGATCAGCTAAAAGCTCACTGCCAAGGGGGAAAATGAACCGTGTCAAGCAAAACAGTCAAATAAGGAGGAACTGTTTTGAAATATGTTCTGTCCAATAATGGCTGTTTGCATAACACCACTGGATCACCTAACAGCCCCGTAAGCGTAAACATTGGACAAGGGTGTCAATGCAGGCTGCCATTGGCGTTGCGGTCTTATAATAGCTTAGAGTGGCCAAACTAACAATGCAGGTAGGGTTTCCCAACTACAGTAGAATCTCGGTGATACGAATCTGAAGGGGGAACGACAATATTCGTATCGCCCAAAATTTGGTATCATCAAAAGACTAGCAAGACCTGTTTTCAAACCACGATATACACACAAAACATTAATTTCTGTCAAAAGAACTCGTGTATGCCTTTCTGGGACACACGTGAACGGACAAATAAGGGACGGCGCAGCTGGCTGCCGCGAAAGCGCGCGTCAAAGCTTCGCATGAGGCCAACTGAAAACTAAGTGAAGTCCGCTCCACCATAGTGACAAGCGCAGATCGACACGAAAGGGCTTCGTGCCAGGAGCGTAGGCAGAAATTTTTTATCTCGGGGGGGGGGGGGGGGGGGGGGGGTCGGCACCTCCTTATTTGAAGTGGGGGCCGGGCTGGCAGATGTGGTCAAGTGTCATTTGGCTCTGTATGCCATATCAAAAAAATAATAATAATAATAATTGCGGTGGGGGGAGGGGGGGGGGTGCGCCCCTCCTGGCTTCACCACTGTTTCGTGCATTTTTCTACGACTATATAGCCTTTAATCTACTGCTGCGTTAGCGTTAGCCGCGTACCTTCGGAGCTCGTAGTCGCGATGATCGCGTTGATAGCGACCGTGGTTTCGTGCGCGGCGGTTGCGGCAAACGGTAGTTCCGTTTTCAATCCGCCTGCGCTGGCTGCGCACGTGCCTTCAAAATTACGTTCTGCGTCGCCTGTATTGCTATCTATAATCGCATCTGCCGCTGTTTTGTCCGCGGCGTTTGTGGGAAGCAGCGCCACTTGGACTGGGTGGGCGTTGGACGCACGTGCACTTTCGGAGTCCCGTCAGTTTCGTCGTCGCCATACATGATAGTGTCAAGAGCGACTGCGGTTTCGCCCACAGCGGTTTTGGCAAACGATAACCACAGTTCTGACAGTGTGCGCACTGGCCGCGCGCGTATTTCCGAAGCTAACAGCATTCTGCTCTCGGCCGTCGCTCGACGGATTCGATACCAAAGTTCATATCACCCGCCGCGACGCGGAAAAGTGTTCGGAACATCCAAATTTCGGCCCATTCGACACAGTGGAATTCGGCTGGGAAATTTCACGAATTCGTATCAGCCGATTACGTTTACATCAACGCCTCCTAAATTGGTTTACTTGGGTTCGCAAAGAGCCTGGATCGGATTGGGTTGCAATTTTTGTCATGTCCAAAAGCGTCTGATATGCAGGTCTTTGGAGTTTTCAGTACGCCTGCTGAATTCCGACGCGTCTTCGTGGCCTCAATGTGCCTCTTGTGTAGCATG
Organism: Rhipicephalus sanguineus; assembly: GCF_013339695.2. Taxonomy (NCBI): domain Eukaryota; kingdom Metazoa; phylum Arthropoda; class Arachnida; order Ixodida; family Ixodidae; genus Rhipicephalus; species Rhipicephalus sanguineus. The sequence goes on from NC_051186.1 coordinate 138,841,520, forward strand.
TCGCTTTATCGCTGCAAAACCATGCTGTTATTTCTGCTGTGTAGCTGCCCCTAACTGTGGTCAGCCGTAACCGTAGTCAGCTTAACCACGGTTAAGGTTGTCTGTGTGACAGGGGTATAACACTCGTTCGAGTAGCGGAACTTAAAAAAGGGTGCAAAAATAAGACAGGCGTGGACGTCGTTGTACTAACTGAAATTTTACTTCGATGTTGCTGCGGCGGTGCGGTCACACCAGAATTGTGGCGAATTGGGCCTGTTGGTTGATCATCTTAAACACTTCGCAGCGCAGGAAAAACAGACACAAAGAAGACGACACCAGACAACATACGAGCGCTAACTACCAACAAAAGTTTATTGAACATCACATGCGTATATATACACCTTTCACCTTTCATCTCTGTACACCTTTCAGATAAAGAGTTGTACTTTCTAAGAAAGTAGCGTGCGCATGTGCGACGGTGTGTGAGGATGGTATATATACGCATGTGATATTCAATAAACTTTTGTTGGTAGTTAGCGCTCGTATGTAGTCTGGTGTCGTCTTCTTTGTGTCTGTTTTTCCTGCGCTGCGAAGTGTTTAAGGTCACACCAGCTCGCGGCGAGCCGCTCCTTCCAAGGCGTTCCAAGGTGCATTTTAACGCGATAGCGTTAGAGAGCTCGTGTCGCAGAAATTCCGGTGTCGGTGTCGGCACCGTTGGTTGTGAGCGAAAAATCGAGAAAGAAGCAAATAAAATAAAGAATAAAATCTTCGGTCCCATTGAGGATCGAACCCGGGCCGTTCGCGTGGCAAGCAGGTGTCCTACCACAAAGCCACGATGTTACTTGCAGCTGCTTCAGAAAAAAACACTACATAAATGTCATGTAGTGAAGGAGTCTCCTTAACGCATTTTGTTCGGCAGGTGTCACGACAAAAACGAGCCCACTCGGCGATTTGTAGGCGCATTGGCGAGACCATCAAACTACGTCGAAAAAGGCCGGGATAGTGCAGCCATCGCCGCTAAAAACACACACGAACTTTCGAACAGCTCTAAAAATGGACAACTATGTCCATCTAGCGGAAAACATATCAAGCGAGCGCTGTCTTTCTAGAGAAGGCGTTAATTATGGTGGCTAGAGGGGGAAGTGTGACGGGCGCTGTATCCCCGCCGTGGGAGAGCGATGCGCGGAACGCAATGAAAGTTCTGGCCGCCGCAAGGGGCGCTGATGTAGTAGTAGGTGCTCGCGCTCGCCGCGCTTGCTTTGGCTCGTCTGGACTCGTTCGTTCTCTCTGTGCTGTGCTGTCACCTTGTTCGGATGCCTTGCCTTCGCTGTCGTCGTTTGTTTACCCGCCACTGTACCCACGTGTTCTGCGAACCATGCCGTCAAATCGCGCAAGTACATGCTTCGTCCCTGGCTGTAAAGGCGGGTATAGATCGTGCTCGGAGAAGCTTTCGGTCTTTAAAGCCCCGAAGGATCTCTCGAAGCGAGAGCAATGAGCTCGAAATAATAAGCGGACTGACAAAGAGCTGACGAGGGACAGCGTTGTTTGCGAGCGGCACTTCGACGTGAGTTTCATCGGAAGGACATACCAACACATTATAAACGGTGAGGTTGTTGAGATACACCGCGTTTGTCAGAAGACGCTGTGCCTACGGTGTTTCCGGACGCACCAAAGTACTTTACCAAAAAAAGAAAAGCAGACAGGATTGTCCAAAAATAAGGGAGCGCCAAAATCTTGAAGTTGAGGAGGGTCAAGTAATTTCACCTCTTAACGTGATAGGGGAGTATGTGATAACAAATGTCTGACATAATTATGGGATGACAAATGTGTGATAAATAAACATGTCGATCCTTGCATGTATTTAGTATGCATCTAAAGCCGTAAGTTAACAGAAATCATTGGTCCTTGCATAGATAGAACTATCGCTAAAATAATAAAATAAAATGCTCAGTATCAAAGAGCCTCCAGCTGCAGCATTCCGATCTCCACTTCAATTTTCTCAAGGAAAAGTAGCCGGAAAATGTAAATGCTTTGAACATTTCGCGCTCAAGAGAACCCGCTACAATACAGAGGAAATGGAGGGGGGGAGGTGGGTGCGGACTAAGAGAGAAAAAAAAAAAACGCGCTGCACTGCAGCCAGTATACTCGCTATGAACGATTGTAAACAGTTTACACTTGACCAAGAGGAAAGAACACTTTAAAGTCAGCTGAGCTATGCAGCCGAGCAAGTGGTTTAGTTCAATTGAAGCAGACTATAAATATGGTAAAAGCAGCGCAAAAGGAATATGATAATAAGAATGACACAGAACCAGCGCTGAACAGTTCAGCGCCTGTCCTGTGTCGTTCTTCTCGTGTTGTCGTCTTCTTGCGCTGCTTTTACCATGAAAATCAACCACCTAGCCCAGTTTTTGCACACTGTAGCAGATTAAACATGTCGAAGCAAACCGATATTAAGAAACACTGAAATATGAAAACATGGAGGCACGCCAGTTCCGTCTGGTTTAAAAGCATTCTTGGTTTTCTTTTTTTTTCCCTCTTGCTTAACACCGCTAATAACTTGCAACACATGCTTCTTAGCGAAACAAACACGTAGCGCCTTTAACAACACGGGCGCGGGGTATAAGCGATTATTAGAAACAAGTGAAACTAACGTCTAGCGGCCATACGCAAAGCAGGCAAATGCCGCCGCAAGCATGGCCGCAAGCACCTACGGCGCAGGTAGCGCCACCTGGTGTGACCGCCATCTTTCATTGGGAATTCGTACAGCCCTCCGCTCTCGCTCGTCACACTTCCCCCTCTAGCCACCATAGCGTTAATCAAGCAAACAGCAAACGCTAGATAATGTGCTGCCATCTGTGAGGCATTGTGAGAAATATGTCTCGACTCTTTATGGCCTCCGAGATGGCAAGCGCGCGGCGTACATCTTGGAGGCCATGCGATTCTTGTTTTAGATCGAAAACCTCTACCATTTGCGCGCGCGCGCACATGTGTATCTGTGTGCGTGTGTGTGTAACAATACAGATTAATAAGCATGCACTTAGTGGTTGAAGTGCGCACTAGGGGCCGGATTTCGCTATCGCGTTCAACTCTTAAAGGCGAAGCTTAAGGGTCCTCCAATTTTTGGGGGGTCACGCCAATTTGCAGCAGTCTGGAGAGGGTTATGTCGGTTGTGGTTATGTCCCCAGAAAGCGCCGGGCAGCGTGCCGAGAAAAATGATGCACGAACACACTCCTCTCGCGGCACGAAAATTTTGCCGCGCGGCAGCTTTGGAGCGTCGCGTTTTGCCGCCGGCGGCGCGCTGCGCACGTTTTTCCGCTAGTGTGCTTATAGTTTGGCGCAGTTCTGGCGCAAAACAGCGGAGATGTAGCAGGATGTAGCAGCTTTCACGTCTTGGCGCAGTTTGGCGCAATTGGCGCAGCTATCACATCACTGCGGCACTGACTAACACTGGCAGATCTGCATGCACAGTAATACTCGATAAAGTGGACAGGACGACCGTCGCCATAGCTCAATAGGGCATATTCATAATGCTTGATGCTCTGGCAACACTGGGTATGTCCGCCATTTTTCGTTGGGCGCAGTCATGGAATTGTCTGCTAGTGTCTCCATAAGGATAAGCCATGAACGGGCTGAGCCACAGTCAGTGGCGTAGCTTTCAGACAAAGAAAATGCGGCCGTTTCTTTCGTCGTCCAGCGCCAAATGGTCAGCGGACCTCAATGTGCTGCCACAAATAAACGAGAACACAATATCGGAGTCCTGCGTGCTTAAAAACTCATCCAGACGGCAGATGCAAGAGGCGCACCACTGCTCAAAGCCGAACTGCAGTTTTCTAGTGGCGTGCCCATCCGATCTGAGGTAGGCGTTCAAGAAAAGCGTTCACTGCAGAGGAGATGCGACTATCAAACTTCTAATACAACCTTGCACTGCAATACATCTGCATTGTATTTCCCACTACGATTTTATACACACGTCATAAGCACTCGTCAGATATCGACACCACGTTGTTTCTTCGTGACCTGTGCAACGCAGTGCTGCTTTTCTCGGCTCATTCCTTTAGCCATAGGTATCTCTACACCCTCCGCAATAGTGTGTGTCGTAGCTTCTTGAAATAAACGAGGTATGGACATGTGCATGAGCGGTGCACCGCAAACCAAACAAAAATACTGATTGTGCGTTTTAACTGTATACAAAGGGAGCAGCCTGAGTAATTGTCACATGTAAGAGGTGACAAGAAAAATGTGATAGAAGAAGAGGAAGACATCAAGCATAGCGTGACGCTGAATGAAGGGGATAGAATAATATGAGAAAGAAGTGGGAGGTATAAAAAAGGTGACGTGGGCATAGGGGCCCGCGATGTTCGATCGTGAGCTGGGTACGAGCGTCGCCAGCTTTTGTTCCGGGCGCTCCGGCTCCTTTTCTGCTACGGCATCGCACTGTAGTCTTAGGCTTTCCAAGGACACTTCCAAGCAACCGTATGGCAGGCACGGAAACCTGCATTAGAACGTTTAACTGGGCCAGTTGGTGCGATTCCATCTTGAATGAATAAAACGCGTAAAAGAACGAGGACGAACAGAAGAACTAACAGACCACGGCGCTGGGCGAAAGAACGAGGACGAACAGAAGAAACAACGGACCACGGCGCTGTTCAGCGCCGTGGTCTAGGGTGCCTTGATGCGCGTTTTGTTGCGCGTTTTGGGCGCACACATCGAGGCACACTACCGTGGTCTGTTGTTTCTTCGGTTCGTCCTCGTTCTTTCGCGCATTTTATTAATTCAAGATGGAAACCTGCAGTGGCCAGGGAGCGTCATCGGCTCATGTTCAAAGCGCATTATCCTGCGGCACCGCTTCGTAGCCCGAGCCAGAGCCAGTCCCTGGTTCTGGGAAACGCCGTGCGCCTCAAGAACCTGTGACGCCCAGGTCACAGAACGCTGTGCCTCCCACCTTCAACCACAACGCCAGCCCGCATTCTGCAACAGTTAAAGCTTGCGGCATCGACTCGAACGCCGACATCAATGCCTGTGCCTCCGCAATGCCTCACCTCTTCTCGCACCCGGACAGAACGCCGTGAGTAATTTAAGCGATGAACGCTTCGTATTGTCTAGCTGTTTGTTTCCGTTACTTGTTCTTCGGGTGATAACTTTGTTTAGTGCTAGTTTTATTTAGTGTGTTTCTGTTTTGTGTATGTAGTTCAAGGGATAATGTGCATTTTCTATTTCTATTAGTGTGCAATTAAAATATGTGTGTATAACGCTCTCGCCTCGTCCGTTCCTTCTGGCTAACTGTTGTTCGGAGATCCGTGACAGTAATGCTCTTTTACTGCACACTAGGTGTTTATAATGCCTTGTGGTCGTAATCTATTGCGCGGTTTTAGTCTTGTCGTTCTGGTTTTCTTGAATACAATACGTGTGCGTTCATTGACATGTCTTTTTAAAATATTGCCTTCTTTGCTATCGCATCCCATGGTGGCATTGCATTAACGTGCAATATTGCGAACAGCATATAAGGGCCCGCGACCAGCGGAAAGATGAGTGCGCGGCTCCGTAACTCTTAGCTCCGTGTTTGCAGTGCACGCTAACCAAAGAAAAAAAGGGGGGGGGGGGGTGCGGATAGGGATAGGGGAGTGTAAGGCGAAGGGCAGACGCGGCATGTGAACTAAGTACTTCGGCGCACACTGCCCTGCGTGAAGCTTGCAGAGAGATGCCTGTTGGTATCTTTGCGCTGATGGAGTCTCGTGACAGCGCTGATTTTCCACAAATGCGTGCAGCAGCGTCTGTGGCACTGCTTAGCAGTGTGTTGGAATGGAACGAAAACCAAAAACCAAAAACGATATTTTTGGAAGGGATCAAAACGTAATCGAAACATTATCTACTATTTAGTTCCGGAGTGAAACCAAAATATTTTTTATCGGTTTTCAGTTCAAGGGAAAAGTTGGCAATCCGGAACAACCGAGGTCATGCAACGTGAGCATTAGTGGATATCTCGGGCCAGTATTAGCACGTCTGGTAGAGGTTTCACAGCAAAGATGTCTTGAAATTTTGCGAAAAACAAAATGTGACAACCAGAGCTGTTAATATTAAAGCAAGTGGACCTTGGTGTGTCAGTTTCACAGGCCAGCTTGGAGAGGGCATTCTTGGCACTGAAGTTTCCTTCATCAGAATAGCAGTCTCGCATATCAGAGACCACACTCGATGACATGCTGCTTCTAAGATCATGTCCACTCCCATGATGCAAAGAATTGAGTCTGCTCAGAGGATTCGTGATTCACTTATGAGAAAATTAAATATTATGCTTTTATTGTTACTTTAATTTCAAATTTTTGCATATAAGGACTGTTAGAGAACATTTTTTTTTCTTTCCGGAACAGAAATGCAACGGAGCTTTTATCGGTGGAACGAAACTAAGACCAAAACGAAAAGCATTTCATTCCGACACCCTGCTGCTTACATACGTTTATATACGTAAATCATTGCTTTTGTCGATCTGCAACACCGACAAGCTAACGTTGATCAATCATGCTCTCTCGCGTGTGTGCGACGTCGGCCATCTGTTTTAATATGCATATGTCATAATATTGCTCTGCAAGACTAGCTTATGTTGCGCGAGCGACTAAATTGCATGGAGAAATAAGAGGGAGTTTTAGCTTGAACGTATACTTCTTTACATTACCATGTTACCGGATTACGTTTACCGTGTTACCGGAACTCGAGTTTTAGTAAAGTTTTTAGCTACCCAAACGTAAACCTTTACGTACGTACGTAAATGTTTACGTTTGCACAAACCACCGAATGGTGATTACTGCATTTAAACTACATTTAATTTAGATAATATTGAATTACCATTGCGGCAAAATCATAAAAGAGGTTTTTAGCGCTTGCATCCCGCTATACGCAAAATGCTTTGCGTGTACCGGAATACCGGGTGTGAACAGCGCATGCGCACGCCCGGCAAACATGGCCGCGCCGCCGAAAGCGATTGCCGTCCACTTCGAATCTATCAAGGTGCCGTCGCGCGCTCTGTCGCTCGTTATTTCCGAACTGATGCTTTTATTTGCTTTATATTCACGTTTGTAAGCTTCGACAGCAAAGTATTCGTGCCGATACGGCACCGTTTTGGAGAGCCATACTCAAATAATCAATGTGTAGGCTTAGCGAGTGACAATCCCATAATCTCGAAGGACATACATTATGTGTTTGTTAGTTGTTTTTATCCTCCATAGCTGGCGCCACTTGACGTGGCGGCAGCTACGGCACACGCTATCCGGTATTAGGGCGTTACCGGAATACCGGACAGGCTAAAATCCTCTAATACTGGGTTACCGGACGATGGTGTCGACATATTGTGACCCTTCGTGCAACCACAGTCATGGACACGTTTGTTTTCGCTTAATGTTTTTGCGGGAAAAAATGATTAAAAAGGCAACTCATTCGTAATTATGCCGCTGCAAGGAATTTACATTGGAAGTAGAATGTCCGATGTTTCTGCAATAACAATTTTGTGCTTGCCTGGTTCACCCTGGCCCCGCTAGATGGCGCTACCCATCCAGCCTGTCAGAGGCCTTAGGCCTCTCACGTTTACCGCTTCGGTGTTCTAGGTCGCTACCTCGGTAATCCGGCTGAAACAAGGTGATCGTAAGTGGCTCTTGCACTTCAGCTTATTTTGACTGGGCGGCTGAAGTCTCCGTAAAGCGGATATCGCGAGTATCCACGAACGAAGGTGGATTTGCAAGATATGGCCGTAAATGTAAAGCCTAACAGGCGAGTAGTTTACGTTCCGTGAAGGTTCGCGCATGCGCAGAGTCCATCCGGTATCTGGTAACACGGTAACGTAAAGACGTATACGTTCAAGCTAAAACTCTCTAAGAACTGATGTTGAAGAGTGCTTCTGCGCGTGCCGGTCATTTCCAAACCAAAGCACAGAGCCAATCTTGCTGACGAAACAAGTTCGCGTTGGTCCTTCCTTTTTCTTCACTCAGGCAACTGATAAATGGGATTAAAATTAATGTTACTTCGTTCCCGGCATTACTGGGGCTCCACCGTTGCCTGAACATCGCACGAAACATTGGGAAGTCATCGCAGGACGAAGATAAAAAAAACCAACAGCTAGCACCTGAAAGGCTGTTGTATGTGCAGTGATGCTACCGAGGACTTCTGATTTGGAGCAATTTTTGTAGCAGCAAAATTTCCGTTTTGGAGCACTTTGGAGCAGCAAAATTTTCATCTTGGAGCACTTTGGAGCAGATAATTTTGCATCTGGGAGCACTCTGGAGCAGCGAATTTTACATCCTGGAGTGCACTACAGAAGCATATTGCAATAACATTCAAGCACCGGAATATTACTATGGGAGGCTCTTATGAAGGCTAGAAATATTTCGATTCATTGCAAATCTCATGGAAAAAATCACCTCAGGAGAACTCCATACTTCACTCGCTAATGAAAAAATAAGGGCTCATGCAGTTGAGTGTTCTGAATTAACCTCTTCGGCGATTATTTTCGACACTAGGAAATAAACAGAATACCAGATCAATAAAATTGCACTTTATGAAATAACACTCTAAATACATCTATGTGGTTATCAGCAGACATTGTAGACAAACGCCTTGATGTACAGCAGTGCCTCAATGCCAAAGAGCCACACTGTCCCTAATGCATTCCCCTAAGAAAACTCCCAAGGCGAAAGCCAGGTTCTTTTTATTCTCGATCGACGGGTTGATCCTCCCCCTCCTTCTCTGCAAGCTATTTGCACCTCACCTGGTTTTGCGTTAGCTCCATGATCGGCGCACCGATTACGCAAGCAGTGTAAAGCGACGATGTCGTGATGGCGTCATCACGTGACATCACGATATATGACACCATGATGACGTCACAAGTTTTGACGATCTATGACGTGATGATGACGCCATCACATGATTATTTTTTGCATCAATCGATTGACGCCGCCGACGGTCAATTTTCGTGTTTGATAAAGCATCTGATGCTTTCGCATTAATATTGCGTATTGAACGTTAACAACCTGGCCTTACATACCAAACTGTCCTCCACCATGTCACCTGCTTGCCATGCGCGAAACAGCTTCGCTTATCATCCACTTCACAGAGTGAAATGGCTCCTCAACTTTTTTTAAATGTTTATTGTGATAACAATTATATGGACGCTCTCCGCGGATTTTAAATGCGAAGCATTTCTTAGCGAACTTCTTCGACTTTGAGCGTATCTATCTATCTATCTATCTATCTATCTATCTATCTATCTATCTATCTATCTATCTATCTATCTATCTATCTATCTATCTATCTATCTATCTATCTATCTATCTATCTATCTATCTATCTATCTATCTATCTATCTATCTATCTATCTATCTATCTATCTATCTATCTATCTATCTATCTATCTATCTATCTATCTATCTATCTATCTATCTAGCCGCCTACGACTTTGTGCTCTCCTGCTCGTTTCGTTAATCGAATGTACACCAAAATTGGTATGCCATAACATGACTGTATGACGAACATGAATGACTAGTCATAACATGAAAATCATGACATGCACGTCATGAACGACATGACATACATGCCACAGTCTTGGTGCTCTTACGGCCGTTTCGTTAACTTGATGTATACCAAAATTGATACGGCATGACAAGAGTGTATGACGAACATAACTGACAGGTCATAACGTGCAAATCATGACACGCATGTCATGTACAGCATGATATACATGCCACGCTCATGGTGCGCTCGCGGCCGTTTCGCTAGCTTGATATATACCAAAATTGGCATCTTGCGACATGACTGTATGACGAACATAAATAGCACGAGTTAACATGAAAACCATGACACGCATGTCATGTACAGCATGACTTACGTGCCGCGTTCAAGGTGCGCTGGCGGCCGTTTCGCTAGCTTGATCTACCCCGAAATTGGTATTGCGCGATGTGACTGTGTCACGAACATAATTAACACGACTTAACATGAAAATCATGAAAGCATGTCATGTATAGCATGACTTAAGTGCCGCGCTCATGGTGCGTGGCGGCCGTTTCGCTAGCCTGATCTACCCCGAAATTGGTATTGCGCGATGTGACTGTGTCACGAACATAATTAACACGACTTAACATGAAAATCATGAAAGCATGTCATGTATAGCATGACAAGTTCCGCGCTCATGGTGCGCTGGCGGCCGTTTCGCTAGCTTGATCTACCCCGAAATTGGTGTTGCGCGACGTGACTGTGTGACGAACACAAATAACACGACTTAACATGAAAATCATGACAAGCATGTCATGTACAGCATGACTTACGTGCCGCGCTCATGGTGCGCTGGCGGCCGTTTCGCTAGCTTGATATACACCACAATTGGTATTGCGCGTTGTGACTGTGTAACGAACATAAATAACATGAGTGGCACGCATTTTCCTGAATGACAGACAAGACGATGTATGCAGCTCTTTGCTGGCTGCTTCGCATTACATCGATTCCCACAATGCGTGGGATCTCGCGGCTTTTTTGCCGTCGCCATTTCCGTAATTTTCTGACGAACGCGGCTGAAGCGGAGATTAAGCTAGCCGGCCGTCTGTCTCCGTCGCACGGACAGCGCATGAGATAACATCTTCCCGCGTGCGGGCCTGCCGTCGATTGCTCATCAAACAGAGAGGAAACGCCCCGCCCGTCTTTCGTAAGGAGCATGAAAGGACGCCAGGGGAGCGGGGGGGGTGGGGGGACCACATCGTTCGAAGGGCGCAGTCGCTTGCGCGCGCGCCATCTCGAGGCATCAGGAGACGGCTCGTAAACTTGCTGTGCTCTCAACGCTTATTTCGTGTTTAGAGAACTCAGAGCAAGAAAACGCTTCGGTTCCTGGAGCGGCCATATTCCCTTAAACCAGTGTTTTGTTGAGTTACGCGAGATCGAATCCAAAAGAGTTAGCTACTAGCCTTACTTCGTTAAACAATACAATTTGTTGGTATCGCATTCATTGCTTCGCCCTTAAAACTGAGTTCTTTTAACCGTCAGCTATTGACCCCCGAAAGCGAGGGGCGGACGTGTAACATGGGGTAGCCGCTTCACTGTGGGCCGTCAGCGACGGGCCCGCTACTGACAGCTGCGTATTTGCGGCTGCTCCGACCACGATATATGCTTTTATTAATGAGATGACATTTTTAAAAAGCAAGCAAAAAATTCAAATTGGAACCCTAGCACGTGAGCTCGAAAGGGCAGGGCCTTTTATTTACCGTAGAGTGATTTAACTCAGACGTGCTGGTATAAGCAATTACGAAAAAGCTCTTCCGAATGAAGATCCATGGATAAAGTATATCTGAGGAAAAGTGTGAACGCGTCTCCACCGTTCACGTGCTATTCCAAAAACGCGAAGCAAGGAAAATTCGATATTGTTCCATATATATACTGCTAGCGATCGCAGATTTCATTCCGCGATGTCCGAAAACAGAAGTGTCAGACATTTTAGCAGCACACATGTAGTTATTACTGAACATTGCTTTCCTTACGTGCCGTGCGACGCTTGAAACGAGCTATCAGCAGCGTTTCTCGAACACACGACGTCCGCCGATGAATCGCCGTCGCACTTTCTCGCTACCGAGAGGCCTAGACGTCACGAGCCTCTGCGGAGAGCGCGTTTTGCTGTCGAGCCGACTTGTAGAACAGAAGCTGCGTCGGCACCGTGCATGGCATCGTGGCTTATTCGGGACGCACGCGCGAGCGCTATTTATTCAGCGGAATAATTCTTGGTCCATGGCTGCGACTTTGGCAGCCCCAAGATCAAGCTGCACATGTTCTGACGCGCCGGCCGTGCGATTGCCGGTGATGGACGCCCCCAAACCCGATACCTTGGCGCAGTTTGGCGCAATTTTCGTCGATATTATCAGGATGGCGCAGTAAATACAATTTGGCGCACTTTGGCGCAGTTGGCGCAGGAGTGGAATCACTGTATGTGGCTGGTTTCGTTTTCGCTCCCAACGAAAGGTGGATCGAGCTTATGGGCTTGACTGATGGCGCTGCACTTTTTGAATATCCCACATTAGTAGAGCATCGGACACATTATCCGAAGGTTGCAGGTTTCGTCCCTGCCAGTGGCACGTTGTCTTTTCGTCGACTTCAATTTCTTCACATTTATGTAATAATTACTACAATACAGTTAAAAGGCTACAAATGATGTCCCCTATACCTTCCTTGGCTTTATTGCCAGTTGGTTTTCATTAAGGCTGTGTCTAACAAAGAAAACCCTCAAATTCTTTTCTTCGGCTCCCCAATTCATTCTTTGTAATTTTTCTTGTTATTTTTGTTATTTGCTGATGTCACGTTTACCTTATCTTCTCTTGCATTTCTGCAACAAACTTGAGTTATAAGTTCACCTGTTGTCTTCTTGAGTCCGTGTTGTTCTACGATGTTAACTTCTAATGTACATCACCAATTTGCCTGAACTCTCCCATAGAGGTGTAGCCAATATTCTAGTTGACCTTAACTGAAACATGTGGACCTGTGTGGGCCAGATAATGTGTTAGAGCAACAGAATAGATAACGAGGCATGGGAAATGCAACCATGGGTGGCAGCGAGTTAAGTGGGCTGATGAAGTTTGCAGAGGAAAGATCATTGGGAGGGGGCTTCGTCCTGCAAGGAACAGGCAGACAACGACATTTTTGAAATTTTTGCAAACTTTTTTTTTTCAAAGGCAAAAATATTTACATACCAGAGCTATCAACCAGCTGTGTTTTTTGCCACTGCCTTTTTATTTAGTGCAGAAAGACTGACTAAAGGCTGGTCTGCCTCACAGTAACACTTGTACCTAGCAAAGCTTTCTCGAGTTGTTTAACACATTGCACGTGGCGATTGTCTCCGCCACTGCACTCAACTTTATTTCGCATCAAGCGAAGCATGTTTGTTTTCGCTGATGTCGTCACCCCTTGAGTAGCTGCGCTGACACTGCCGCGATCACCGTGTGTGACGCCACGTTTCGCTTAAGAAAATGCTCAAACCAGCCGATGTTGCAGGTGAGATCAGTGTAGCCCACCGCTAAGTCCTTGGCCTTCTCTGGCAATGTTGTGACTGGAAGGTTGGCTCCTCTCGCACGTTGCAGGCACACAATCAATGCCGTTTTGACGTCTGGAAACTTTGAGCCTCGAACCCGCTTCTTTGATTAGGGCTACCTTTCTTTGCAGCATCAGCGACTTGCTTTGCTGTGGCGGTGTTATCCTTACCTGGTAACCTGGCCGTGTGATGTGGTAAACCACATCACACGGCCGACGAAAAAATCCGCGCGACACATGATGTGACTCAGGGTTGCTTGACAAAGTTGTTATGCTGCTAGGTTCCGACTTCACATTCGGGAACAGTGTCCGCTTTGTCGAAAGCGCGGCAGCCTTGCACGAACCTTGTGAAACGGTTTGGCGGCGAAGACGTTGTTCCACTCTCAGTCAAGATTTCGAGATAACCGAAAGTGGGTACGGAAATACTTCGAGATAAAGGGCAATAAATACATTGCATCTATGAGAAATCGTTCAGTACTGCGGAAAATTTCGACTTAGCCGATTTTTTTAGATATCAGAGTTCGAGTTAATGAGGTATTACTGTATATATAAATTTCGTTTTGTACTTCATACTACCCACTCCTGCTTACAACCTCATCTAGAGGGTAGAAGTACAGTTTAACTAAAAGCAGGGGCGTAGCCAGAAATTTTTTTCGGGGGGGGGGGGGGGGGGGGTTCAACCATACTTTATGTATGTTCGTGCGTGCGTTTGTATGTGTGCATGCCTATATACGCAAGCAAAACTGAAAAATTTCGGGGGGGGTTTGAACCCCCCCAACCCCCCCCCTTGGCTACGCCCCTGACTAAAAGTAAAAAAAAATGCAGCTGGCACGTAGCCAGCTGGGCTATGACTGACTCAAGTATGCAGCCCAGGCAGAGAAGCCCCATCGTGCACCCCTCATAACTCATAATTCTGCCATTGGATGAGAAACCTGACGACAACAATATCAGCAACTTCCCACAAAGAGCCGAAGAAGCCAGACAGCTTGCATGATGCAGCATTCAGCAGCAACAAGACTGGGCGGATCAATGCAATTTGTGACGAAGAGATGTCAAATTTCCCTTGGGGATGAGTATAAGTCTCATCTGAAAGGTTTTTGGCCATTATTCTGCTGCGCACAGAGTACCTCCTCAACTTGGTGCTTTCAATTATGAAGTTTTTTCAGAAGGGGGCAATTAACATTGCCATAATTGGTGCATAATGTAGAAATTGTGTGTGGTGTCCAAATGAAGCTTTACTACACATGAATAGATGCTTCTGCACAATGCTGTCTTATGAATGCAAGCCTGAAAACTACCTTAAAGTAAATGTTGGGATGACATTCTTTTGGAAGGGAGATAATGCTACCTTCAAATTATTTACGGTGTACACACAAAACAGAAATGCCTGGCCTCTGTCAAGTCAGGTCCATGAAAACCATATGGGTCACAAGAAGGAGGCCTGCAAGTTAGATACCAAAGAAAAAACACAAGGAAAACATAGGTACGAACAGGAGAGGCGTGAGCAAGAACAAGGTAACAGCTAGTTGGCTGTTTAGCTATACAGGGGTGCAACAGCCAAATTAGGATTTGGAGCAATTTTTGGAGCAGCAAAATGTTGCTTTTGGTGCATGAAAATCTAAATTTGGAGCAGGTTACGGGAAAAAAACTAAGGCCCATATTCTGAAATGCTCCTTACCTCAGACCATTTCCTTACCTTACGTGAGGAGCCCTTCATGCCTCCTTATCTTATAGAGCTCCTTGAGGGAGCCAGCGTATTCTAAAAGCTTCCTTCAACCTTCCTTTCCTAAGGGCCGCCTCAGTAAGGTAAGGCGCGTGTTTCACAAGTCTGGGATCGAGAGTACGTGTGATATACGGACTAAATGTCCGTTTTCAAGCAAGAAGAAGGAATATATTTTAGGCATAACGATGAACAATAACGTGTACACTGCTTTTGTAGGAAATACTGACTAAACGTACGTTTTCAAGCCAGAATTAAGGAACATTTTTTGTGCATAATGATGAATGTGTACACTGCTTTTGCGATATGGGTGCACAGCCTTTTCCATTTATTTAACTTTCGCCTGTTCCAGAAGACAAAAACAGGATGGTCGAGCAGCCTTGGAGCTCATTGCGTTCATTGATGCATTCCAACGGCCTGTTATGTGGGAGCGAGTAACAAAGGTCGTTTAAAGAATTGAAGACGTGGGTGAAATTGATTTTCATAACCGAGCAGAATTAAACTTGTGAAATCTCCTCACTTTGGTGCAAACTTTCCTCGAATGTACTTATGTCCAAGAAAATTATTATGTTTACATTCGAAACAAGGGCGCGTCTATCGGGTCGTGCATCGCGCCTTCGTGGATTGACCTGTTTTTTTTTTTTTTTTTTGGCTAAACGAGAAAATCTCACAGCAGCGGTTCCTAGGATCCCAAGTCCTGATAGTATTCAGATATATGTGCACTATTTCTTAGTAGTCTTACAGTGTGGTGCCTCGGAGTTGCATTCTGAGTTGTCACAAATGGTCGGATTATTTGAAGAATGTCACCCGTCGTCATAACACGTGGTATTCCCTTCTAGGATTTCACCCGTGATCATGTTTAAGGATCCGTTGATGGGCGAGTTGGTACATGTCTTGAAATATACTGAGTATGTGCAGCGCAATGGTACGAAGACAAGAGAAGACACACAAACGACATAGACTGGCGCTGACTTCCAACTGATTTATTGAAAAGCATGAAGCCCGCTTTTATGCATGCGCACCTGTTAGCAACAACTCAAACGCATCATCGGGGACCATACAAAACCTGCATCTCTTTGTCACTTAGATAAACACTTGGCGTACTTACACACCTGATACCAGATTTCTTAATGTGAGCTGCCTCGATTATTTCTCTTTCTGTTTTCGTTTTTGCATGCTTTACAAATGTCGCGCGATCAAAGTGCGGGGTGCATTTACACTTGTTGCAGTGATCTGCAAGATGTCCGCCAGATTCGTTTTTTACATTCAAAAAATGCTCACGTGCTCTGATGTTGAAACATCAGCCCGTCTGCCCAATGTACTCTTTTCCACAGCTGAGTGGTATTTTATATACCACGTGAGTCACACAATCGGTGTAACGGTGGACATGCTTCTTCGTGCAGGATTTTTTCTTTTCTTTGGTGAGCATAGGGCAAATCTGGCCTAACTTACATGGCGCAGAAAACACCACTTTGACGTCATACCTTTGGGCAATCTTTTTAAGATTGTGGGAGAATCTATGGATGTATGGTATCACCTGCGGTCTTCGTTGATCTTTTTCTTTTTGCTGGTCAGGTTCCTTTTTCTTTATGCTCTGCAAAACTGATTCGCAGACAGCATTGACAAGGGACGACGGAAAGCCCGCAGCGTCTAAACGTCTCAACTGATTGTTCAGACTGTCTGAAGTGGTGTGTAGGCAGCTTTTAGCTAGTGCTGATTTCACACAGGATATCGCTATCCCCCTTTTTACAAGTTTAGTGTGTGCGCTGTCATAAGGCAGAAGGCTCTTCTTTGTCCTGGGGTTATACATAGAGCAAACATGGTCATTGTTGAAGGTTAACTTGAGATCTAAAAATTGCATACTGTTGTCAATTGGCCTCTCACATGTAAAGGTTAGACCACGTGATTCAAAGGTAAAAACACTGGTAATCATCCCGACAACGTTTTCAAAATCTGTGGGACTCAAATCTGGTAAAAATATTAAGTAGTCGTCTACGTATCTAAAAATACTAATGACTTCTGAATCAGCAACCCGAGCATTTACACGCCTGTCAACAGAGGCTAAAAATATGTCACAAAGTATCGGTGCGACTGATGACCCTATGCATATGCCACTTTTCTGCACGTACTGTTGTCCATTAAAAGAGACGGCGGTTGACTGGAGGTAAAATTGTAAAAGTTCTAAGAAGTTTCCACTGTTTAGGCCGGTAGAGTTCTGGAAGCTGAGCTCCCCCGAATGTTCGATACACTCACGTACTGCGCTGAAGAGGCCTTGGTGTGGTATGGAGTAGAAGAGTTCCTCGACGTCCAGCGAAAAGGCAGAGCGGGCGCAATCTAGCCCACCCCCCTCCAGCAGTTGAACCAGTTCACTTGAGCTTCTTATCATGAAAGGGTCATTGAATGCTAGCGTCTTCAGATGGCGCTGAAGGTAGACACTGATCTGGTGCTGCCAGGTGCCCCTCTCAGAAACAATTGCCCTAAGAGGACAATCCACTTTATGGGTTTTTGCTGCAAAAAACACAGCGAGGTTCAGGTTATCAGCCTTATCAACGGCTTTTCTCAAGTTTTCTAGGCTGGTTTTCTTCAAAAGCTTGACTGCAGCTTTCTTTTGTTGCTGTGGCTGGTAGGGAACTGTTACGAAGTTCTTTTCAATTGACGTCAGAGCTTTGCGCTCAGAGTGGCCATCAAGCATTACTACGAAGCCACCCTCTTTATCAGCTCGCAGTGCTACTAAACCTTGTTGCTTGAGAAATTTAACCACGTTCAATAAAGGTGGTGTTTTCCCTCTTCTTAGATTGCCATTTCTTAGTAAACAGTCAACGCCTTCCCCAATGGCTTGATCACGGCTGTCTTCTTCCGCGCGGTTTGCAACGTCTCGCACCATAGCAAGGTACTGGTGTCGTGATGGCGCTGGCTCATAGCTGTATTTTGGGCCTTTATCCAGAATCTTGAGTACTTCTGCCGGTAGGTTTCCTCTAATTACCGTGGTGCTCCAATTACCGTCGTCCCTTGTCAATGCTGTCTGCGAATCAGTTTTGCAGAGCATAAAGAAAAAGGAACCTGACCAGCAAAAAGAAAAAGATCAACGAAGACCGCAGGTGATACCATACATACATAGATTCTCGCACAATCTTAAAAAGATTGCCCAAAGATATGACGTCAAAGTGGTGTTTTCTGCGCCATGTAAGTTAGGCCAGATTTGCCCTATGCTCACCAAAGAAAAGAAAAAAATCCTGCACGAAGAAGCATGTTCACCGTTACACCGATTGTGTGACTCACGTGGTATATAAAATACCACTCAGCTGTGGAAAAGAGTACATTGGGCAGACGGGCCAATGTTTCAACATCAGAGCACGTGAGCATTTTTTGAATGTAAAAAACGAATTAGGCGGACATCTTGCAGATCACTGCAACAAGTGTAAATGCACCCCGCACTTTGATCGCGCGACGTTTATAAAGCATGCAAAAACGAAAACAGAAAGAGAAATAATCGAGGCAGCTCACATTAAGAAATATGGTATCAGGTGTGTAAGTACGCCAAGTGTTTATCTAAGTGACAAAGAGATGCAGGTTTTGTATGGTCCCCGATGATGCGTTTGAGTTGTTGCTAACAGGTGCGCATGCATAAAAGCGGGCTTCATGCTTTTCAATAAATCAGTTGGAAGTCAGCGCCAGTCTATGTCGTTTGTGTGTCTTCTCTTGTCTTCGTACCATTGCGCTGCACATACTCAGTATATTTCAAGAAATGATCATGTTTGCTGGACATATGAGCTAGGCTCGTACAAGCTCAACTCCGCACAGTAAGCTTGTCAAAAGGTTTATTGTTCGGGCTTGCTTCTACAACGCATTAAAATAGTCATGCTGCCACAGAGTAGGCGCCATCTTTAAGGCACAGGTCACTTGCCTGTATCACGACGGATTACTGATCTCAGTGGCTGAGATAATTCGCAGAAAAGGAAAGGAGGGTTTTCTGGGCATACATTGTAGCGCATGCGGCTGCACCCCTGTGTTCGCTGAGACCAATGTGATTTCTCTTACCCAGAAGACCGCACCTGTCTCATTGTGGAAGCAGCCCGCATGGCATGTGAAGAATGCCATTGTTAGCCTAATCCAAACAAGAACTGCCATTCCTGGAAGATGGCAGCACGAACGGTGTGCGATGAGGGGGCCTACCGTGTCGCATTGCTTGAGTCTGTTCTTTTTTTCTCTATTCCTGCAAAATGCCTTGTCGTGTTCCCGCTGCGCAATCTTAACGAAAAATGTTGACAGCCGTTCGGCCGCACGCTCAAAAACACGCCTGGCAAGCAACTTTCCAACAACGACGAGGATACGTAATTAGAGCGAGCTTGTGCAGAAGTGCAAGGCATCGATCGAAAATAAGAAATCGGACACACGGTCGCTGACAAAGTACTGCAGAGAAGCGCCCTTTCAGTGCAAGTAGCAAGGTAAGGAGGCCTGAAGGTAGCCCTAGAGCTACCTTAACTTGAGGGAGCACCAAGGAGGGCCTCAGTGAGGGAACCTTAGTAAGGAGCATTCCAGAATACATGATAAGGCGCCCTCAAGCAGTTAAGGCCCCCTCACTGAGGTAAGGAGCGTTTCAGAATACGGGCCTAAGGGTGTGCGAATAGTGAATTTTAGAACCGAATCGAATAGCGATGACCCCGAATCGAATACGAATTCAAATCGAATGCTTTTTGAATAGTAAGGCAACCATTTTCAAGGCTGCCCAAGACTGGTAAGGCAACAATTTCCAAAACAGCCCAAGAATTCCACAACCTTTTATTTGAAGCAAATATTAACAAGCTTTAGCAAAAAAAAAAAAAAAACATTACGATTACTTTTAACCGACAAAAATACCACAATTATATAAACTGAGGCAAGCTCATATACAGCAGCAACCAGAGCCTTCGAAATATTTTGTAACTGCAGCAGTGACTGCAGTATTCAAGGTGGTACTTTGTCAACGGCTTTTAAATAAAACTGATACATAAATATTAGGCAAGTTTTGTGAGTTAAAATCATAATGAATGTTATGGGGAAGACAGTGGATTAGTGACAATGTCGTTTCGGTGATACTGTAGTTTTAAGCAAAAATGCGCTCATCCTGTGATCAATACAGCGTCGATAGTCACAGAAGTACATGGGCTGCATGCACTGGGGTAATAAAATTATAATAACAAGAAAAGTTACCCCTTGCTATTTCAACGTCTTGTGGCTGCGAGCATTTTTTGTCGTAGCTGATTATTTGAAAAATATCAGAAATTCGGTATTCCAAATATGCACTATTCGATTCGAGCACCAAATCGAATAGAACGCTATTCGATTCGTTATGCAAAATTTTCGAATACACTCAAACCTCGATATAATGAACTCGGATATAACGAATTATTGGTTATAACTAGAGACCGGAACTTCAGGCAAAATGCCTATTTTTTCCTGGAGTCCGTTTCGAGCCTATTTAACATATAAGCACGAACTAAGGGAAGGGAAACGTTTTAATCACACATTGATTGTGCCTATAAGTGCCTATTTCGAGGTTCGTGCCTATATCAGCTTTTCAGCGCCTAAAAATGCCTTTTCGCGTTCGTGAGTACAAGTTTAGCTTGAATGAGCTGTTCATATCGAGTAAAACAAGAAGCACTTAGTGTGGCGATAGTAACCACAACACGCGCATAGCGCGCTAGTCATGTTTTTTTTTCGTTCACGTTTTTAGCTCCTGTTAAGGCGCGATTATAGTGCGACGTAGGGTATACACGCAAGCATGCGCTGCGTCACGTCGGCGAAAACAGACCATAGTTCGGCGCATTGTCACAGCCAACGTATCACTGGACTCGGCCGATGCGCTCCGCCGCATGTGACGCTCGCCAATGCGCCGATAGCGTCGTACTATAAACGCGCCTTTCCGTGGGCGGGGCTGGAGTGTACCCCAGCGAGGCAAAGCGAGGCTAGACTAGCGCTAGTGTCCCCCCACCTCCCCCTTCAACATCTCCATCACTTGGTTCGAAAGTAGTGCAGCTCGGCGGTTGCCTGAGGTAGGCTGGAGTGTACCAAGCGAGCCAAAGCTAGGCTATATAGGCTAGCGCTGCAGCCTACAGCCTACACGTCAGTTTCGTTGGCATTTATGCTCTTCAACGGCAGCTGTCAGGAGTCTGCCGAGCAATGCCGAAGAAAAAGACGCCGAAAAGTGTCCTTACCAGGCAACAGACCAGTGGAACGCAGTGCTACTCCGTCGATGGAGAAAAGGTATTTTGCCATCCATGTGGAAAGCAGGTGAGAAGACATTGGAAAGGTCAACAATATTTTGCGTTTGACGTCCACTCTGAACCACGCATAGGCATAAAGCTACCAACATTGCTTACGCAACTGCGAATATGAATAACCTTGCGCAAATGACGTGCATTTCGTGGTCATTTCACGGGCACTCATATTCACTGTTTTGTTATTTTTGTATCCGGATCTGTGAACTCGCATGCAAGACGAAATGTGCTGCGTATTCTCGGTCCGATACAGGTATAAGCATTTCGATTTTAAAATGCACACTTGGGCTCCTGCTATCTAACTTCGCAATTTCCTCAGCGTTTGCCAACAGCCGCAAAGGAAAAAAAGTACAAGTGCAAGTGCACTGAAGAAGTTCCACATATCCAACGCACTTTCCTGGTGCCCAATTCGCTCTTTTCTTCTCGCAGGTACCGTGCGAAAAAAAAAGTGTCATCTGGAGCAGCACGTGAAAACAACGTTGCATCAAGCCAACGCTATGCGCAACCAACCGTCAACGTCGAGGCAGTCGTTCTTGTTTGAAACTTTTGCTGAAGGAAAGAGAAGTGAATTCAGCGCGCGAAGCATTGGTCGCTGCTAACATCCCTTGGGCGAAGATCGAAAACAAGACACTCAAGCATTTTTCGCAAAAGTCTGCAAACAAAATATACCATCAGAGTCCACCCTTCGCAAGCAGTACCTGCGCCCAATGTACGAGGACACAGCAAAAATCAGACGAGAACTCAGTGAATTATACATATGGACTTCAGTGGACGAGACAACAGATGCGACCGGACGATTACTTGGACATTTTGTAGTTGGAAAGCTGAATGCAAAAGAGAAAACACCTTTCTTGGTATGCTCGAAACAACTAGAAAAAATGAGCGGGGATACCATCACCTACTTTGTGAACTCGTCCTTCAGGGTATGTACCCCTCCGGATCCCACGACGACTGAGTACTGCTGCGCTACACAGATGCAGCAGCTTATATGCACAAGAATGCTGCACTTCTCAAGGTCTTTTATCCAGAGAATTATTGCATGTCACTTGTCTTGCCCATGGGATTCATCGGGTCTGTGAAGAGCTGAGAAAGTCGTTCAGTTCTGTTAACGAAGTAATAGCTGCAGGCAAGGCAGTGTTTCTTAAGACGCCTTCGCGCGTTCGTGCCTTTAAAGAGCAGTTGCCGAATGTGCCTCTACTACCAGAGCCCGTTGTTACCCGCTGAGTAACTTGGCTGAAGGCGGTGGACTATACTACAACAAACACTTCGCTGGTGTTAAGGCTGTTATTAACAGCTTTGCAGCGGACAAGAGCCTCGCCGTGAGAAGAGCCCAGACTGTTCTACATCACGATACACTTGAATCTGACTTGGGATACTTGTGTGCCTAATTTACTTTCCTTGCAGAAAGCATACAGAAACTTGAAAGTTGGGGCACCGCTCTGACTCAGAGCATTAAGGTAATTTGGGCGTGCAGGAAAGGTTCGCCACTGCCCCCCCAATGGACCTGTCGCTGACAGGGTCAGCTCGAAGCTTAAATCTGTCTTGCACAGGAATTCCGGATATTGTGTGCTAAAACAAGTGTCTAAAGTTCTGAGCGGTGCAGATTCAAAGATTCCAGATGCAGTTAGAGCATCAAAAGTGCCGGACTACAAGTACGCTCCACTAACTTGAGTGGACGTCGAGCGTTCTTTTTCCGCATACAAATACTGACTGAATGAACGCACAACTTCAAGCCCGAAAACCTTGAGATGGTGCTGGTTTGCCACTGCTTTCATAGTCTCTCTCACGGTGTCCAATCATCCCAGGTTTCACTTCAATCTGTTCAAATGGTTGTTCTTCTAATTCTTTTCATAAAAAAAAATAGTTAACTTTCCCAAAGCACAGGATTTGCCTGCTGTGCTTGTTAGAAGTCGAAGATTTGTCCTGAAACACGCTGCTGAATTATGAATTGCGCCTATATATGCCTAAACAATAGTTTTTAACGCCTATATATGCCTAAATGACAGTTTTTAGGGCCTATTATAGGCGCCTAAAACTTTGTTTTTTGGTGCCTGAACTTCCGGTCTCTAGTTATAACGAAGTAAATGAGGAATAGTGTTGTCACAGATACAGTGTTATAAATAAACGTTTATAACGAATTTTTGGATATAACGAAGTTATTTTCGTGGTAGATGTGACTGTTATAATGAGGTTTGAGTGTATTCGCACACCCCTAAAAAAACGCTCTGTTTTTTTGCCCGAAATCCCAAATTCAGAGCAGTACAACAAATAAGTATACTATTCAACGCAGAAATTTGGGATAGTTGGTGGGTGTAGAACATGTGCATCTTTGCAAGTGCAACAGAACAAACACAGAAGAAAGAGACACATTTCAGCTGGTCAGGTATTTTGGCGTGGCGTGGCACAATTTCAACAAATTTCACTGGTTTTGGCTCACCTTGACGCAAAAATAAGGAATAGTATCAAACTGGTACAATTGGCACAGCTGTTGCACCCCTGGCTATACACAACCAACTAGTAGAAGCAAGCAAGAAAACGGTAGTGTTGATCTAATGTGTGCCTTGTAACTAGTATATGTAGTTTATACATGCAAATCAAGTAAGTCAGGATGTCACTGCAATGAAGTTCATACCAGTTAGTTATGAACGGCTGTTGACTATGTTTCCTTATTATGACTCTAATTGTGTTAACTCCATTATATGTACTCCCCAACTACCATAATGGCTGAACCTTGTAGGGCACACTGCAGTGAAGTAAAGCTGCCACACCCAGCCTGCATATGTGGAGAAGAATTTGAAAATTGCATCTCTAGAGACGGTGTGATTATGCACACACATACAATATACTCTAGATAATTCAAACTTTCAGGTAATTTTCATTGTTAGTTGGCCCACTATGCTTTCAATGTATTTTAAAGCCACTTAATGCGAAGTGCTCCACTGCATAGATTCGATTAATTCATACCTTTGCTTATCTGAATATACCTGCTGCCTTTGTCACTCCTAGCTGGACTTTTTATTTGCATTTTTATAACAATTGCCAATAAAGCTGACTGCCTGCTTTTTGAAAGCAGCCAAACTGGCCAAGCCATGCACACCAATAATTGCATATTGACTGAGGAAGAAAAAAGAAAAAAAAAAGAAACGTGGGCAGCTTGCACTAGTGGTGCAAGGCTAGTGCACTAACAGCAGAGCTTGTGGCCGACCTAGATTATTAGCAAGGTCTTAACCCTGTCAGGGTCGACTTTTTTTCGCCAAAAATGTACTTTATTTATTGCTGCATTAAATTCTTGACATGAATCTATTTAGGAAAAAAATTGTCTAGCATTTTTTTTGAGTGATCGTAAAGTGACAAAAAAAATCATTTGGGTTGCTACATACACATGGTTTATTCATGAGTAACGGCAAAATAAATTCTAAAAAAAAAGCCTTTATAAAATTATGCATTCAAATGAACATCTGTGTAGTTCACACACATACAAAAATAAGTGCACGAAGTGGCATTCAGTGGAAACACGGGGTGAGAAAAGCCACTTTTGATCCAGTCAGCATTGTCTCGCCGCGCACGCTTTGAAGATGTCTCTCACTCATCAGCATCTGAGTCCTAATTCGTAAGTAACTCCTCGTGTTACGGGCTGACATTTACTGAATCAGATCCTGATTCGGCAGTCGAGCAGCAATTCGGAGGAATGTGCCGCTAGACACACTTGCGGCAGAGAAAGTGGCACACACTTCCATAGCGAAAACAAGTTCGAAGCCTATAATAATCTTTCGTCTTATAGTCAAGGAGATGGAGGCGCTTTTTGTGAGTCCCCAAAAATGGAAACGCAACCACAGCAGCATTGTTTGTGTCAGTCTGCGTCTGCATGGAAACAGGCGTAATCACGCCCCGGGGAGCAATAAACGAGGGAGTAACAAAATGGTCACCTTTTGAGAGATTCTAAATCGGAAAGCCATCAGTTTTGTGGGCGCAACAAGCGGGAACCGCCCAAAGAATGAAACTGAAACTAGCCGGCGCACCGCTGTAGTAAAGCATAAAAAACAAACAAAAAAAACGGAGAAACATCGGCACAAGGAAAAAATTCCGCGTATTCCTGCAGTGTGGCAGCACATGCCCAACAAGAGAAATGATCGAAAAAGGCGCGTGTTTTAAACATACAGGTATGACGTACATGTACCTCTTTGACCATCTTGTGGCTCTTGCGGATGACGAACATGTCTTTGACCCTCAAAGAGTTAATTGCATGTCCTAATCAACATGGTGTTAATTGAGAAAGTCCTAATTAGCAATGTCACAATGGGCATGGCCTGAATTAGCATGACCTGATCTAGCATGAACCTAATAAGCAAGATCCTCTCTGTTCCTGTCTATTTTTTTCTCTCTCTCCCTGTCTATTTCTGCTTCTTTTTCTCCTTTCACTTCCGTTTATCTATTCTGTGCTTCTCTTGTTTTCTTCAGAAGGCACATGCATTGAAGACATACATGCCTACATGCACATCCATCGCGTCAACCAAAATGGGTGCTCTGGCCACAGGCCTTAATATATTAGCCAAATTACTAGGCGGTACACAAAATGTACTATAACTATCCTAATTTCTTGAAGGTACGTCATTAAGAGCAAGCTATCTTTATTTATAGTCAATCCTAAGATCAAGAAAAGTGCCCGCACCCACAAGGACTGTAAGCAAGGCTCAGCGCAGGCCGTGCAGCAGTGTTTGAGAAGCTCACGATAACTTGAGGTCATTCTGTAAAGATTGCATATAGGATGCGAATAGTCCAGAGCTTACGCGGCCACCAGCAATAATGCTGGAATCTTCAGTGGGACATGTATAAAAGCCGACGCGCTGCACCGCTTGTCAGTTTTATCGATGGCCCACGCTCTGTTCGCCACTATCAGTGTCCAGTGTGTATTGCTGTAGTTTGAATTTCCGTTTCCCGGCCACAAGTTTGGCCAAATAAAGAGTTTCATCTTGGACACGCCGACTGCCGCCTTCGTCGACATCATGACCCCGTGACACCTGGTGGAGGTGCTGTTCGTTCATGTTCCGGATGCCCCCATCAAGCCGTGAACCCAGCCCATGTCGCGGAGAAGACATCGACGCCAACCACGATCGGCGAGCTAGCCGTAGGCAACAAGGTCTACCACCGGAGTACGGGCCTCTGCCCGACAAAACTCGGAAGACCAAGGCCATGACCACGACTGCGGCAACGATGACAGCCACTGCCCGTGATTGTGACGCAGCAGCCAAGGGAGCCGCCGATCTTTCGGGGGTCATCATGTGAGGATCCAGAAACGTGGCTCGAGTCGTACGAGAGGACTGTGGCCTTCAACAACTGGGACATTAACGACATGTTGTGCTTTGTGTACTTCGCGTTGGAAGACAGCGCAAGGACCTGGTTCGAGAACAGGGAGTCTACCCTGACAGCGTGGGACATGTTCCAGACCAGCTTCCTCACAGCGTTCACAAGCGTCGTGCGAAAGGGGCACTGCTTTACTGGAAACACGGGTCCAGCTCCCAAACGAAATCATGACAATCTTCGCAGAAAAGATGACCCGACACTTCCGCCACACCGACCCTGACATGACCAAGGAGAAGGTCCGTTTCCTCATGTGAGGAGTAAAGGAAGAGCTCTTCGCTGGGCTGATGCGGAACCAATCCAAGACAGTCGAAGAAATTATCTCTGAGGTGAGAACAATTGAGAACATGTTGTAAATGTGCACCCAGTAATACAACTGCCGCTTGATCCAAGACAACGCAGCGGTTCAAGCCGTTGGCTCCGACGATCTGCACGAGACCATAAGGGCCGTAGTGCGTGAAGAACTTCATTGAATGTTCCCGTCATGCCAGCCTCAAGTTGCCTCGATCGCAGGCATCGTCTGAGAGGAAATCCAGCAGTCACTGGGCATCCCCAAGTCAGCACAGTTGCAACCGCAAGCCATGAGCTATGCTGCTGCAGCCCGATGCAAAGCTCCTCGTTCGCATACATGTCAAGACGCCACTCTGCCGCAGTTACGCCACCATACACCACCGCTGCCACCACCGCCGTCATACTGCCCGCCAGCTGGCCAGCGATACATGCAGAGGAGACCAACATTTGGCGCACCCCCGACCACTGCCCACTCTGCTACCATTGCGGAGAAGCTGGCCACACCTACTGCTGCTGCAAGTACCGACAGATGGGACTGCGTGGGCTCGCCATTGATGTGCCGCGTCCACAGCGGGGTGGACGACCGTGCGACATCGCTGACTACCTTGCAGGAGCGCAGTGGACACCTAACAACCTTCCCGATTGCCGTCGCCAGGCCGCTACATGTCACCGCAGTGCCGCCAGTACACTACTCCTACTCGGGGCCGATCTGCAAGCCCTTATCCGGAAAACTAAGAGCAGCAACCTGTGGAGGTGCGGTTGCTGTACGACGAATTGCCAAAGATTCTCTGACAACGACGGCAACAATTCGGGAATCACCAGATAGCACTTCACCACCTACCAGAGGGTGCCTTCGTGAGAGCACTTCTCCGTCGCAACAAGACCTGACGCATTGGAGCAAGTCGGCGCAGCCGTGATCAGATGCCACGACCAAACTGTAATGCAAGACGACGAACCACCGACCTCGACATTCTTATTGATGGCCACAATGTCACCACTTTGGTCGACACTAGAGCTGACTGCTCCATTGTTAGCGGCCCGTTTGCCGCCAAGCTGAAGAAAGTAAAAGCCGCTTGGGATGGACCCGAAATCCAGACAGCTGGAGGCCCTGCTCCTGAAATTCAAGGAGTGCTTCTTGTCTTTGTGAAGAATACGACAGACCCCAGGTGCAAAACATCGCATCATAACAGAAGAAAGTGCCCGACCAATCCGTCAGAGCCCGTATCAAGTTTTGACACAAGAATGCAAAGCCGTAAAGAAGCAAGTCGACGAAATGCTACGCGACATCATCCAGCCATCCAAGTGTCCATGGGCGTCTCTTGTGGTGCTAGTGAAGAAGGATGGCACTCTACATTTTTGCATCGATTATTGACACCTGAACAAAGTCACAAAGAAGGACGTGTATCCTCTTCCCCGGATAGACACCCTGGATCAATTACCCAACGCGAAGCACTTTTCGTTGATGGTCCTCAAGAACGGCTACTGGCAAATCGAATTCGACGAGACAGACCGAGAACCCCTTTGGTCTTTGCTTGGCACCTGTGACTTTCCAACGTGTCATGGATACAGTACTGGCTGGCTTGAAGTGGCTGACTTTCCTTGTGTACTTAGACGATCTCGTGTTAGCCTCAAACTTCAACGAACACCTCCGGTGCCTTCAAGCTGTACTTCAAGCAATCAGGAGCTCCGGACTCACCCTGAAGCCAGAAAAGTGCCGCTTTGCAGACAAGAAGCTCTTGTTCTTGGGCTACAGGATAAGCAAGTCCAGAGAACGTTCCGACCCGCAGAAGACAGCTGGCATTGCTACATTCCCGCCACCCGCCGACAAGAAGGCCGTGCATCGGTTTCTCGGTCTGTGTGCCTATTACAGGTGGTTCGTCAAAATCTTTGCCCGCTTTGCCGAGCCTCTTACTAACTTTACCCTTTACCAGGACCGACGTCGAGTTCAAGTGAGAAACGCCGCAAGAGGAAACATTTCAAGAACTAAAACAACACCTGCAGACACCTCGGTTACTTATGCATTTCGACAAATACGCCAAAACAGAAGTAGACACCAACGCAAGCAGTGTAGGACTCGGCACTGTTCTCGTGCAGAGGACTGATGGACTGGAAAGGGTCATCAGTCATACTAGCCGGTCGCTATCAAAGGCGGAAGCCAACTATTCTACGACAGAAAAAGAGCGCCTTGCCATCATCTGTGGAATGATTTCGTACGCGTTCTTAAAATGGACGGAGGCGGTCCGTTACATCCAGCCACACGCGAGTGGTCAATGCATGGTCGTGACGTCTGTCGCGGTTAACATTGGCCATTCGCGTGTGGCTGGATGTAACGGACCGCCTCCGTCCATTTTAAGAACGTGTACAAAATCGCGCCACTGGGCTACATCAAACTTTCACCCTTACCTTTACAGCAGGCCCTTCAAAGTTGTGAGCAACCACCACACCTTGTGTTGGCTAGCTAACTTGAAAGACCCTTTGGGTCGTCTCGCACGGTGGAGCCTGAAACTTCAAGAATTCGACATTACTGTCGTTTACAAGACCGGAAGAAAATACTTCGCGCCGACTGCCTGTCTTGTGCCCCTGTCGACGCACTGCCGCAGGATGACCAGGATGATGACTGCTTCTTGGGAATTATAAGTGCCGATGGCTTCACTGAACGACAGCGAGCTGACCTGGAACTCGGGGGCCTCATGGAATACCTCGAGGGCAGCACCGCCGTTGTTCCAAAGGTACTCAAACGAGTACAGGTGTCGTTTTTCTTGCGAAACAGCATTCTCCAAAAGAACGTCTCGGGTGCCTTCTTGTGGTGCCTTCAGCATTGCTACCAGAAGTCAGGCAATACAAGATAAAGCCAAACAAGCCACCACCAGACCACAGTGTTCACCTGCAGACCAATGGCCTCACTGAGCGTCTAGACAAGACCATCACCGACATGCTCGCCATGTACGTCGATGTTGAACACGACACGGGATGCCATCCTTCCGTACGTGATTATCGGATACAACACAGTCGTGAAAGAAATGACATAAATGACGCCGTACAATTTGGTCTACGGAAAAAGTCTGGCAACGACGCTCGATATGATGCTACCAAACGTCTCCGACGAAGAAAACTTCGACGTTACCATCTACCTTGAGCGCGCTGATGAAGCCCGACAACTCGCCCATCTGTGCATCCAGAGCCAGCAGAAGACTGACAGCCGTCGTTACAACCTTCTATGACACCACGTAGAATACCAGCCTGGCAACCGTGTCTGGGTATGGACACTGATACGCTGACGTGAACTCAGTGAAAAACTTCTTCGGCGATACTTCGGGCCATACAAGGTGCTTTGACATCTCAGCGCTCTCGACTACGAGGTTATCCCGAACGGCATTACGAACTCTCAATGGCGCAGAGCACGACCTGAAGTCGTTAATGTCGTCCGTCTTAAGCTGTTACTATGTGCGCTAAGGAACCTGTGGACTCCAGCTTTTGCTTGTTTTATTATTTTCTTTTGTATTACATGGATGTTTTCAATTTCACGTTCTCTTTTAAGCATCAGAGGGGGGCATTGCCACGCATTTTATTTTGATGCATTCGTGTTTCACCCGGAAGGACTGTAAGCAACGCTCGGCGCAGGCCGCGCAGCAGTGTTTGAGAAGCTTCGTGATAACTCTGTAAACATTGCGCATAGGACGCGAATAGTCTAAAGTTTACGCGGCCACCAGTGATAACGCTGGAATTTTCAATGGGACATGTATAAAAGCTGATGCACTGTACAGCTCGTCAGTTTTATCGATGGCCAACGCTTTGTTCGCCGCTATCAGTGTACAGTGTGCATTGCTGTAGTTTGGGTTTCCGTTTCGCTGGCCACAAGTTCGGCCAATAATGAGTTTCATCTTCGACCACGCCGACTGCTGCCTTCATCGATGTCATGACCCCGTGACAAGAGGATGAAGAGAGTATGCATCAGCTGGTATTGCGTTGCATTTGCTAGGCACCGCTGTGCCAGGTGCTAGGCGATGTGAGATGCTATATAAGGTAGAGGCCGTTCATGATGATGATAGTTTTCTGGTCATGCGAACCAGCGGAACAAAGAGCTTAAACAGCACCACTGTTAAAAAATTGTAGTTTCACCGCAAGGGCGAAGCAATGAATGCAATAGCAACAAATTGCAATGTTATACGAAGTAAGGCTAGCAGCTAAATCTTTTTCTATCAGATCTCACATAACTGTACAAAATGCTGGTGTAAGGGAATACAGCCGCTCCAGGGACCGTAGCGTTTTTTTTGCAGTCTGTTTTCTCAATGCAAGGTGGTGACAGCAGAGCGCGTAGAAGGGTGCCTATACGAGCCCTTCGCTCTCAACTGCTCCCTTAGATCAAAGTTCGCAGTTGCTGCTCGATCAACGCAGCCACTCCTTCGGCGTCCTTCATGCTCCTTCACTCGATGAAAGATTGGTGGGGCATTTCCTCTCTGCTTAAGGAGCAATTGGAAGCAGGCCTCGCACACGGGGTAAAGTTATTGCATGCATCCTCCGTTCAATGGAGATGGCCGGCTCATTTCATTTCTGCTTCAGCTGCATTCATCACTAGCGGTCGTGAGCTTTTTTTTCGAGGGTGGAACATTAATGCGCAGGGTGATGATATCGATTTGAATTTCCTACGCAAAATCATGGCGATGGTGACGCCAATGGCAAAAACCCATCAAGAGCATCCATAAAATTGCTATCACAATAATATCGAGACAGTCAGACCTGGTCGATCATATACCGACCACTTTATTTTTAGGGGCGAAGCTCCTTAAGTTGAGGCTTGTCCACCGTTATGCCGTGGCCAGCCGCTAGTACTCGGAGCGCCCACTAGATGGCTCTGCGGTGCTCGCTCTCGTATACTCCGATGCGTGCTCTCATTGGATAGGAGACCGCTAGAGGGCCACAACTGTAAAACCGCGTTCGCTCTCGGCGCACTTCCTCTCTCTTCCAACAGTCGTCAGTCTGTGCGCTTCAATAATACGAATGAAGAAGACAAGGCGGCGGAGCGGAGGGCTCGCAAAACGGCTGAAGGTGAGATCTCGAGAAGTCGATCCGATCCAAGAATCATTGTCGCTTCACTTCACTGACCACAAAGCGGTTATAATGAAGGGTCAACGGAAGCCGCATCTCACTACCATATACGGTGACAAATAAAACATTGTGTTGTGTATATACTGTACCACCCCCGTGTTTGTCACGTCTTTTACATGATGACTGAGTGGGCAAAATGTACGGAGGATTCACGGTTTACCAGATTTACCTCCGGAGCTTCGCCCACTCATCATCATTCACTTCATGGATATGGCGGGATTTTTAAAGTCATTTTTGCCGCAGTACAATGGTGTCATGCAGCAAGCATAATAGGAACAGAAGAGACAGGAAAGGCATGGACGTTACCAGTCTAGAAAAATTAGCACGCTACTCTACACGAGAGAAAAGGATGGCGAAGATTTAAAGTTAGTGGTAGAGAGTAAGAAGTACATACTAAGATTTGGAAGGAGCTACCAGCTGCCATGAGACATGGAACATTTGTCCCCTAATTACCCACATGCCATACAATAACAATACAATGATCACTGACATCTAAAAACTTAACTGGAAATAATTCAGAGATGTCTATCACATTGCTGCAGCCCTGAGAAACAAACACTGAATATCGTGGAATAACAAATACTAATACAACACTAATACGCAAGTGGTATGTTGCCCTGAGTTGCATTTATGAGAAGTTCTTATAATTCAAACTAAATCCTGAGGTTTCCTTAAGCTTGAATTATTATGAGCATAACGTAGTACATCTTTTGTTGTTTTCTGGTGGTAATTTCACAATTCCAATGTTGCCATAATTTAAACTTTTTAGCGCGCACAAAAGACAAGGACAAGCAAGAGACACACGAGCGCTAATGTTGGTTCGCAGAATGGCTGTGCCTGCAGTGCTGTTTTGTTGAATGCGATGTTTGTGCGAGACAGCACTTTCGTACCTTGTGTACCATGGGCCCCAGCTCTGCCTTGAGCCACTCGGCAAGGCCTTGCACCTCGGCTGTGTCTTGGTGGGCACTCCTCGGCATCCCTGCGCATCTCCTTTTCGACAGAGGTGATGTTCCTTGCGGCTGAAACTGCCGCAGCTGTGCCAGCAACAACTCGTCCATAGGGCTCGAGGCAAACAGAACCTCAACGTCTCGTGCCCGCACCGCCTCGAAGTAAGGGGACGTCCTCTGCCAACTGACGGCTCGGGGCAGCCAGGTAGTAGATGTCGCGTTGGCCCTCTTTCATGCGCGCGCAGTAGTCGGCCAAGGTGACCCTTTCGCCAGCTGGCTCTGGGACGACTCGAACTGGAGCAACTGTGCAATCTCCTCCTTCTCTGCCTGCAGTTGGCACACGGGAGAGCTTAGGGCTCATCTTGTTAGGCATCAAAGGCGCAGCTCACCTGTTCATGAGTGGCCAAGATTCCCTCCTTGAGAAAAACACCATAGTCCCCGGTAAAAGCTACTGTACTTCTCTGGTTCCTTCTCAGCACAGCGCGCCAGATGCTTGATGAGTCGGCCAACGATGACTGAGCGAATCTTGCGTATAAGTGCACTGTCCTGGAGTATCTCTCGACTCAGGTTCAGGGGGATGTCTTCACTCTCAACAATGCCCTTGACAAAGCGCAGCCACTTGGGGAGGATCTCAGCCTTTGGCTTGATCAGCACCTAAAGCAATAAAATGTTATCTACTCACAGCATCTATAACAGTAGTCACTGATTAGGCTGCGTAACTGTTAAAAAATATATGTTATGCCTAAATGTCTCTGAAAAATAAAACAATTTTGAAAGATTACTCATAGATTGGTTGCACCTCCTGTTGCAAGTGCTTGTCTAGCAAAGCTAGACAAGCACCTGCAACATTTATACATCATACTGATCAGTATGATGTATATAATGTCTGCACTATTCGAGTTATTTCAAGTTGGTCACTAATGAATTGACTTTGTTTTTATATAACTTGGAGTGTGCCTAGAACATGGCTTTTCAAATGGATTTCTGAGTGGAACATTCTCTCACAACCTGTGCAACCTTACTCACATTATCCACTAGCTGTGCCAAGGCACAACTGTATCTTTAAATGTGTAAACTATTTATCAAACTACTACTTCAGATGTGTACAATGGTCTTGATTAGAATATCTACACTATATGGGATCCAAACAGTAAGCGAAATCTTGGTATTACGTTTGGTTACCCCCAAATGATCTTAAAATTTAACTGAAAAAAATTTTCACTGCTCCAATGGCGATTGGAGACCTTCCTATGAAATATTATTGTAGCAAGGTCGACAGCTAGGCTAGTTGGTAAAGTTCCATAATATTTAAAGCAGCGCAAATGACGGGATGAGAGGACAGAAGTTGACACAACGAACGCTTACTCGCAACTGGCAGGTTTATTAGAAGAACCAAGAAAAAGAAAACATACAGAAGGGTGACCCAAATGATCTGTGCAACCGCCGCCACGTGGGGATCATGCTAACCTGCGCAAAGGCAAAGCATTCGTTCTGTTGACTTGTGTCTCTCATCCCGTCATTTGCACTGCTTTAAATATTACGCTTCCTATGAAGCTTCAAACACATGAAATTTGCACCCCCTTCTGCAGTGCACAAAATTGTCATCTAAGTGTTTGTAGCTTTACGCTACAGATTGATGACAATTTTTCCTTTGCAAAAGTAAAAAGCTTGGCGCTTCACATTTAACGTGGAATGCACTGACTTGTAATTCATTTGCCACGCTATCAGTGGACACCTCAACCGTGCCAGGGCCCATTATGAACTCTCCTAAGGCACCTACTACCAGCAGAGTTGCAAAGTATCCACTATACAAGCTGCACACTTGTTAAATGCTGTGGCTGATGATGTATTGCGGAGCCCTTTATAATAAGTTGTCAGCTTTAAACCACTCCTTCATTACGCAATTCACCGAGAGTGATGCCTGGAGTGATTCTATGCTGCTCCACAACATTACGTCTGTTAACACAAACTCCTCACCCGACATGATGCCAATACTTTTTCCAAAGTAGTTTCAAGCACCGGCATTTCTCCATGTAGAACACCCGACTGCCATATAGGAATGGCTTGGGTTAGATTTTGGCTCGAACCCCGATTTTTATTCTTTGTGTCACATTGGCATTTTTTTGCTCACAGCCAAGGCCAACGACACCAATACCAATGCCGACACTGCATTTTCTGAGAGATGAGCTCTATACGTTAAAAGTGCACCCAAGCTACTTAAGGTGTAAGAGAAATGTGATGACAGGCAGTTTACCTTACGTGAGTAGAGGGCCACGCCGTCATTCTCACGGCTCATGTCAAAGAGACCAGGCTTGCCTTCGGGCACGTACAGGAGACAGCGAATGGAGAGGGGCACATCAGTGCAAAAGTGCACTGTGAAGCGAGGCACATCAAAAGCCCCTGAGAGGTACCGGTAAAACTCATCGTGTTGTGCTTGCGTCACCTCCCTCTCCAGAAGCCACAGTGCCTGCCAACAGGAATTATGTAATGTTCCTTGTGAGACACACATCACACTGAGGAATCTGAAGCTTTTTTTTTTTAACACGGAAGTGTTTTATGCCCGGGTCCACCAAGACTTCAGTGACGTATTTCTGTCACGGAAATGATGTCGAAAAAATTTACACGATCAGACGGCGAAGAAAAAAAGTTCCGTCAATGGGCATCGAACCCACGACCGCTCGGTCCACAGCAACAGATGCCGGGCACGCTATCCACTGCGCCACGGTCACAGACTCTGGATGCTTTACAAACGCGCCTTTTATATATCTACCACTCTCCCGGTCGGCGGGGTGGTGTTGCCCTCTGGGAGCGGTAAAGTAAAGTAATTCGTCATTACTGTGGCCCCCGCAATTAGCACCTGCAACGCGTTACATGTCCGTCCCATTCGGCGCGTTTTCAATAGAAGTTCAATTTTGTCAATGCCTTAACACACCGCGAGGTGGGGATCTTAGCCCAAGCGTGGTAAAGTCTTTAAAGCGTTGGCCTCGCTCATAGCATCACGCTAATCCAAACCAAAAATAGCTCTGCGACGCGTGCCTGCCTCACTTGGCTGTAACACCGCGTTCCCCGCTCACGCGCTCGCCCCGAGAAAAATCGAGGCCGGGCTACCGGGGCGGCACGACGCGCTTGTGTTTCCCTCTAGTCCAGCCGTCGTGTTCAATCACATTTTAACCTGCCACGGGATGGCGACCAAGTTGCGTCCAATATGCAACGCTCTTCTGGCTATCACACCCTTCTCTCATTACGCTTTCACTGCTAACTACTACAGCTACCACAAGGGTTTGTTTATTCATTTAACATGAACGTTAGTCATCGGGCTGGAGATGTACCACCAAGCATCAAAGTGGGTGCATCCATGTTAAACGGTGCTGTAGCTGCCAGACATCAATATACATTGTACAAACTCTCTTATACCAATGTACAGTAAACATTCAGTTACCTCTGAAAGGGCACGCTTTACTTTCGTGTTATTCTGATTCCTATGATGGAGGGATCAACCATCCTTTTCCAGGAACTGGGATTACTCAAAGACACATAAAAAGCACAACATAGATGCACCCTTCAAAATACGAGAACATAATGCCAATAAGACATAGCTTCAATATATTCCATTCAAAATTAAAAGCAATTAACATGAAAGCTGCACAGGTGACCTTCTATGCCTCACTTTTATATGTGCCGCTCTGCACTGGCCCACTAATGAAAATACATGTGTGCTACTTTTTCATATTTCTAAACATCTTTTTCTTTATAAGAGAGCATAATAATAAATCTATACTTTTATTTTTTATTCATTTATTTTATTTATTTAGCAATACTGCAGACCACAGTGTGGTCCATACAGGAGGGGCTGTACAGTGATTACAAAATTATAAAGAACATCGCAATCACAGCAAGAAAACAAAATAAGAACAATGAGAAGAAGGAAACGCAAGAGAAACATCGATTACAATTACGACACAAAATACAAATTTTCCAGTTCTTGTACAAAGTCACTGGCATCAACAACAGTGGAGGGTAAGGCATTCCATTCAGACACAGTTCTAGGAAAAAAGCTGTATTTATGGGATTTTGTTTTTGCGAAAATTGGGGCAAGTGCCCTACTGTGGGTGTGTCTAGTTTTTCTAGTTGAGTGGGGACGTACACAATGAGGCATAGTTGCTTTCGTATTTCCGGTAAGACACTTTTGAAGAAAAGTCAACCTACTGACCTTTCTGCGCGATTCTAACGAAGGGATGTTATGTTGCTTCATTAGTAAGGAAGGCGAGTCAGTCATCCTATACTTATTAAATATGAAGCGCACTGCTTTTCTTTGGACACGTTCTAGTTCTTGAACATCACTTTTGTTGTGGGGGTCCCATACAATCGAAGCATATTCTAATTTAGTTCTGACGAAGGTGTTATATGCCAGAAGCTTAACTCTAGGAGGTACAAGTAGCCGATATGTGTTGACCAGGTGAGTTTGTTATTGACAGTGACATCTACATTTGTCTACCTCCTCTATAGGTTAATAGAGTAAGTGAACGTGCTAGGCATTTTCTTTCTCGTAATACGCACAAGTACACTTTTTTCTGTGTTTAACTCCATGTCCCATCGAATGCACCAGTCCCCAATAGCCTGTAGGTTTTCTTGTAATAGTACATGATCGTTTGGAGCACGAATTTCTTTAAAAACAACGCAGTCATCCGCGAACAGTCGAATGCAAACGTCATTATTAATTAAGTCTGCCAAGTCATTAATATAAATGAGAAATAACAACGGTCCCAAAACACTTCCCTGAGACACTCCAGAAGTCACATACAACAGTTCTGAGGAGAGATCCGAAACTTTTACGAATTGCCGCCTGTCTCGAAGGTAGGCGCCAATCCATTTAACAACATTTGACGGAACACCCAAATATTCCAGCTTCCGTAATAACTTTCCATGAGGCACTTTACCAAATGCCTTCGAAAAATCTAAGAACAAGGCATCCACCTGTCCAGTCATATCAAGGATATGCGAAAAATCGTGTACTGTTGTTACAAGCTGTGTAACTGTTGACAAGTTCTTTCTAAAACCATGTTGACAGGGTGATAATGCATTGCGTTTTTCAAGAAAATCAATAAGGTACTTTGAAATGATGTGCTCCAGCAACTTGCAACATGTGCTTGTAATAGATATGGGCCGATAGTTTTCACAGACAAGCGATCGCCTTTTTTGTGAATGGGAATGATGCGCGCTAAACGCCAGTCGTCCGGAATTTCGCCTGTGGCAATTGATAAACTGAAGAAATCTGTCAGAAAACGAGATACCTGCTCTGCGTACCGATGTAAGAAAGCATTAGGGACACCATCCGGCCCTGATGGCGTTTTTGGATTAACATTAAGGAGCATAGACACGACGCCTTCATGCGACACTGCTAAATCGTCAGCTAAACATGAATCAGTGCTCTGAGGTACATAACTATCGCCTCTCGAAAAAAACTGTCAAAGTAATGATTGAAATGCTCTGATATTTGTCGAGCATCAGTAGCTATCATGTCACCAATTTTTATTTTA
The DNA here is from genome assembly GCF_013339695.2 of Rhipicephalus sanguineus. Taxonomy (NCBI): domain Eukaryota; kingdom Metazoa; phylum Arthropoda; class Arachnida; order Ixodida; family Ixodidae; genus Rhipicephalus; species Rhipicephalus sanguineus. Next base: position 138,879,753 of record NC_051186.1, read on the forward strand.
GAAACATCCTGTCTGCTTTCCTTTAAAAACCGCCAGAACTTTTGGCTGTCGCATTTAATGAACTGAGAAAGACAATTATTGAAGTAGGCGCTTCGGGACTCTCTTAATTTCATTAATAGGTTTTGTTTCAGTTCAAGATAAATAGAGCATGACATTTTTTTCTGCTTGCGGAGCCGTTTACTTTTACGTTTTGTATGAATAATCCCTAGTTATCCAAGGGTTAACACGTCGCTTCTTAAGGACTTTGGTAGGCGTACACTTTGTAAAGCAAAAATTTATCGCATCTCGGAACCTCATCCATGAAGTCTCGATGTTGTCAACTGCAAAGTCAAGACGTATGTCTAGGTAATCAATCACTGAAACGTCATCGGCGTTTTGAAAGTCCCAAACGAATGAAGAATATTTCGCTAGCTTCGGCCTATTACTTGTTAGCTGCCAACAAAAATTGATTAGATCATGATCTGAAATTCCGGGCTCTACTGATGTTGAAGCACCGTTAATATTTCTGTTATGAATAATAGATCTAGGATTGATTTACCACGTGTGCACTGACGCACCATCTGCTCTAAATTTAAGCAAAACATCACATTCAATATAACATCAATTGTTGTGGAACATCCATATTTTAATTGATCCCAGTTAATTCAAACATGTCATGCAGATCCTACATGCGGTGAGAATCATTTCAAGTGAAGATTTTCATCAATGTTTGAGAAAAATGATTCCCCTGTTTAGCAACCATTTGCAAGTACACAGTACAGAACCAAGTTTGGCACAGTTTTACCACGAAATACCTTACTCAACATACACTTTGATCTATGTTCCTCTAGGATCCTCTAGTATGCCTGCAGAAATTATCTCTCTGCTAACAGCTGAGGTTCAGAAATGAAAGACTGTCATTTAGAAGTGTCGCTACATTACCATAAAACTAAGTGAAAAAAAAAGAAATAAAAAAAAAATGTGGCTGATCCCCCTTTGATAGGAATCTGTATAACATGAAAGTGAAACGTGTCTTCACAGGGTTAATTGAGCGTTTATTGTGCATTGTTTGACCAAGGGCGAAGGAATGAATGCTATAGCAAAAAATTGTAATGTCACGCAAAGAACGGCAAGCAGCCCGGAACTTGCAGCGCTATAAAGCAGTGTTAGGTGTAACCTGATAGGTGTAACCTTAAGAAACAGGAAGAGAGCAGAGTAGGTCAGGGAACAACGGGGGTTAAGGACATCATAGTTGAAATCAAGAAGAAGAAATGGATATGGGCCGGGCACGTAGCACGTCGGCAGGATAGCCGGTGGTCATTAAGGGTAACTGACTGGATCCCAAGAGATGGCAAACGCGTGAGGGGGAGACAGAAAATTAGGTGGGTAGATGAGATTAAGAAGTTTGCAGGTATAACGTGGCAGCAGAAAGCACAGGACCGGGTTGATTGGCGGAACATGGGAGAGGCCTTTGCCCTGCAGTGAGCGTAGACAGGCTGATGATGATGATGATAAAGCAGAAAGGACGCACGTAAAGAAATACACAGGACGAGTGTGAACCAACTGTCCCAATTGTTACTTCTTCGTGTGTGAGCAGCGCGCTCCTTTCTGAAACACGGCCGCTGCAGCGAGCGAAGTGGCCATTGTGCTCTCTGTAACGTCAATGGAAACTTGCAGTGAAAGCACGAGATACTCGCAAGGCAACAGAAGTTAGATAAAAACAAGATAAACGCTTTCTTTTCTAAAATAAAGCCAAGTAATCTGCAATCTTAGGCATTTAAGGTGAAATGACACACACACCACACACACAAAAAAAGCAGGCATAGACCTCGACAAGTCGCTTTAGGAAAGCGCCATAGTTTTGTGCGCAATTACCGTTGCTTGTTCACAGCAGTTGTCACATAGAGATGCATTCATGATACTATGAGATACTAATGCCGACATTTCTCATCGATTTTTAAGGCAATGTGTTGGCTTGCTTAATCACATTTTGCGAATATATTTTGTCCGCATACGTCAATGCTGGGATAATAAGGGTTAATAATGAGGCACCTTACCTGCAATGTGTTGACTTGTTGTCCATTGAGGTAGATGGGGCTGCCCACAAAATTGCTGTACTTCTCAATCACTTTGCCGACAAATTCCCCATCAGCAAAATCTGAAAAATCTGGCTTTAAATGAAGTACAATCTTGGTGCCTTCCTGCACACCCTGAGCCTCAGATATTTCGTATTGGCCCGAGCCGTCTGAGCTCCAGCGCACTGCCTTAGCACCTGCACAACATGACTGCGAAAACACTTCCACCTGGTCAGCAACCATGAACGCCGAATAAAAGCCAACGCCAAACTGGCCAATGATGGAGCTTGCATTGGTGTCGTTAGCAGCCAGCTTCTTGAGGAATTCTTTGGAGCCTGATCGTGCTATGGTACCCAAATTGTTAACCATCTGAAATGCAAAAAAAAAAAAAAAAAGGCTGGTTGAGATTTTTCCTAAATGCTGAATGGCCACATGTACAAACTCTGTTTGGCAGAAGCTCTGTTTGACACGTTTTGAAGCACCGTATCTTGAAAAAAAAAAAAAAAAAAACTCCCTTTGTTTTCTAAAGCCCCATTTATGATAAAATGACAAATAGATATAGGTATATTGCATAATTAAAGTGTAATGATGTTATTAAGTTAATATGTCTAATAAGGAAATTTGTTTGAGAATGTTTTGCACTGTGCCAAGGTCGGCACCGGATTTTCTGCGAAACGTCACTCGTTGAAGCTATCTCGTTAAGATAGCCGAAGTCTGGGTTGATAGAGACAGTGAATCACGTGTGGCACATGCCTGCATACCACGGCCTGTGGTATGCGGGTATGCGCCACATGTGACTGATGGAAAGAATTTAATGATATACATGAGAGAGAAGTCACATTATTCATGTTATGACCAGTGGATCGTGTCTGGCTTGCAGTCATGCTCTACTACGCCAATTTTGATATATACAAAGTCAAGGAGACACCCCCACGAGCACCCAGACATGGACGGATGGATAGACGGATAGATAGATAAATAGAAAAACAGTTAAAGTGCCTTAGGTTTGCGAAGAAATGCGTCGCATTTAAGAGAGAGTTTAAAAGGTACTACAAAAAGGGAGTAGAAGAAGGCCACTTATCAAAAATAAGTTGCTGAACGGGTTAAACAGGCACTGACCATGAAATGCAGCAATGTTCAAAACAGCTTTTGCATAAAGCAGCTTGTTGTAATTTGGGAATGCTAGGCTGGTAGCCGCTTGCACATGGGCTCGCGATTGCGATAGAGTAGCATGACATCTCGCCCAAAGGATATGAAAACATCGCAGAAATTCCGCAGTTTTTCGTACTACTACATCCATAGCTGCCGCAAAAGCTGCAGGAACGCCATTCGAACATAACCGTCTGTAAAATTCTGCCGGTTGCCACATAAATCTAACGAAAATGACAGAAGACAACCTTCCAGCGCCACTGCGCAGCACGTAAACAACACCTCGAACACTCTCCGTAATGTCCTCTCTCACACGCCGTTTATTATTTGTTTGACGTGTACATACACGAACACACAAAGACCCAAGGAAACGCCAGGCCTGTCCAGAAAGCGCAGCACAGTCACAGCAAAAGCTGGAAGAGCGGCATTTCTAGAGCCTATTGTAAACTCTCATGGGGCTACTAACACAAGTACACTAGCAAGGTACCAACTACGCCATAATCACAATTTTTGTGAAGTTGGGAAGCCCACTATGCCATTATTTCATTCTGTGGAGAAGCGAGGTACCAGCTACACATCTGTAAGGCATTATGTGCCCTTTGTTGACGCGACGGCTGATGACGATAAAGAATTATTTGTGAGCCCTTTGTAACGGGTTGGAAGCTTTAAACGACCCACTAGTTACGTAATCCTCAATGTGTGACACCCGGTCATTATTTCACTCTCCCACCACACTATATAACATATGTTAATGTGAGAAAGAGAGTGGGAGAGAGGGGGAAAGAACTTTATTGAGGCCCTGAGGAAATGGCTCATGGAGGCATTATGGGCTTCCACGGCGACCAATACAAATGCACTTGCGAGGAACCCCATACGCTATAAATCGTAATTTTTTGTGAAGTAGGAAAACAGCCACTATGCCATTTTTTCATCATTCTGCAGAGACCAGTGGTACCCCGCTAAACACCTGTAAGGCATTATGTGCGCTTTGTTGATGCTGTGCTGATGACGATGAAGAATTATGCAGAGCCCTTTGTATGGGTTGAAGCATTCAAACACCCGCGCGTTGCGAAATTCGCATTGTGTGACGCCTGGTTGTTATTTTACTCGTGTACCACGCTATATTACATATGTTAATGTGGTTCCTCCCCGATATAAAGCCTGTATAGGGTCTTTTTGCATAGGAGTTTCAAGCACCGGCACAGCTCTGTGGTAGAATACTGGCTCCGACGCAGAGGGCCAAGGTTTAAACCACGTTCCATGCTGAATATTTTTTTATTTCATTTTTTTTTTCTTATTTTGCGTGATAGCAGTTACGGACACTGGCGGCGGACAACTATGGCGCCAGAAACGGCCATTGTCGCGATCCTCATAACAGCTTTTGCTGTAAAAAATAGGGAGGGAGCCGGGGTGACAACTGCCACCTAGAGGGGCACAATGCCTGCTTGCACATTTGTTCCAACGCATGATTTCATCTTGCCAGCCCGAATGGTGAGCAATGGCAGCCGGTGCCAATCAGAAGCGTACTTACAGTGTCCACTTCGATGGGATGAAGAGTTCGAAAGCTCAGCACCAAGGAGAACATTGAAAAATAAAAAGCTCCCCGCGACTCATATGCGTAGTGACCAGTTTTTTCTTCGCACTATGCATTTGATGGTATCTGAGGTCCCGTAGCGCTCTGCAATTTCTTCTTTCAGACCGCACAACTGACCACTCGTGTACAACTTTGTGTCAAGTGACAAGCAGCTGTTGTTGAAGTACCCATCAATGTCTTCAGTTCTATACAAAAAACTGCCCGAACACACGCGATTGTCTCTTCTCGGCGTCATGTTCATGCAAAGGCGGGCCATGTGCTTTGTCTCAGACGACAGCTAGCGGTGAACTGATGGGCGCTTGCATTCGTGCGGCCCGAAAATGTGTGTGTGGTTGCTTCCTATGTGGTTTCAATGGGAAGGAATGGCATATATAATATCTAATTGTTGGGGTTTTACGTCCCAAAACCATGAGACGATTATGAGGGATGCTGTAGTGGAGGCCCTGGGAAATTTCGACCACTTGGTGTTCTTTTATGTGCACCTAAATTTAAGTACACCGGGCCTCTAGCATTTTCGCCTCCGCTGAAAATGTGGCTGCCACGGCCAGGATTCCATCCCGTGACCTTTGGGTCAGCACTCGAGCCACCATGAGCAATAGACCACGGCAGCGAGAGGAACGGCATAATGTTTTCTGGCGCACGCAGCTGTGCTTTTTTTCTCACTGAGAAGGCAGCTGAGCTCGTAGCTTGGTTTTGAGCGGGACAAAGAGGTGTCTGCCCTTTTTCGGGTGCCCAAGAGGCGAAAAGGGAACAGAAGGTTCTTCGAGTTCCAACGAGAGTAGCCGACAGACTGGCTTTTGACCAAAAGTGGAACACAAATGAGTCAGCACACAGTATTTATACACAAAAAGGTGAACTAAGGCTGTCTTTCGAAGAGAATGGCTGCTGCTGCAACTGCCGTTGTCGCCCTGAAACATGCATGTACGCGACCATCCTAAGAATGCGCTGCTGGCCCCACAGAGGGCAGGAGCAGCAGCGCCTCTATATCAGCTCTCCTATCTCGACTTCGCTGCAAAACCATGGAAACCCTGTAACACTTTTACAACCTTTGGAGCCATAAGGCAATGCCATGTAGCATGCTGATAGTTGAAGCACCTCAGCCGCATTGCTGTCAGCGAGAAAAAAACCAGTTTGCGATCAGCTGATATGTGCACCTGTACAGAAGACATGCTTCCCTCAGTGATGCTACTGGCTTAGGCCACTTTGGAGCAGCTTTGGAGCAGGCAAAATTGCGTTTTGGAGCAGCAAAACTAGCTTTTGGAGCAGGTGTTCTGCCTTCAACAATTCATTCTGAGCCGAAGAATTCTTTTAAAAAGTATAAACATCGACCACAGCAGCGTCGACATCCGAGCCAACAACACTCAAGCCGCGGGCAAATGAGTTGTGCACTTTGTGCAAGCAGCCTCTCCTACATCTATATGTCAGGGTATGCTTCCTGCATCTTTTTTCTGAAGCTTTTCATTGCATTAGGGCCATCCGTAGAAAAGCAATGACATTTTTCTGCGGCAGGTCTATCATTGCTATCCGCCACTTCACTAGCCAAATTTCCGAAGTCGCAGAGCCCAGCCGGAAAGACTGCAGGTGTCCACAACTCGCTGCATTTTGTTGGAGAATGCCTAACTACAACATCAAGATGTTTGGCACCTGTTCAGGAAGAGGGGGTCTCGTCAATGCTAACAGATAAAACCACATCCGGCTTGTTCAGCTCGTCAAGCACAAGTTTCTTGAAATACGGCCCGAGGCCATCACTAACTATGTAGGATGCCTTGAACCTCTACAACTAAACTGCTTCGCTGTTTCGGAATCTCCAAATAACTTGGGAAACAAGGCCGTTGCTGTGTCAGCCCACGAGTATGGGATGCCCTTGAGCGTCATGCCAAGCACAACAGAGTTTCTGCGTTTGTCACGCTGGTTCACACTGCAAACGTTCCATGGACTGCCGAATTCCAAAGTCGGCTGGATCGTTTTCGGCCCGCTGCAGCCCACCTGAAGCGTCTCAATGACGACTGGCAGCATCAATGTGCCGTTTCATGGCTGCATGTCGCTTGACTGCTGCTACGCCGTGTTGCCTACAGTTGATGCTTTGATTACAAAAAAAAAAACACAAACGCAGTTCCTTCGTCCGCTTGACAACACCATATTGATACAGTATAACCTCATTACACAGGCCTTCATAGTGAAGAGGATTTTGGTCTGTTGCAAAGGGAGTATGTAAAATTTAGGTACTGTTACAACAGACTTTCATGTAAACACTGAATGGGTCTGTTATAACCGGAGAGGAATTACGAGTCCACAAACATGGTCTTATTTTAACGGGGGACCAAAAAATGCGATTTTGAAAAATCGCATTTTCAGTTTCTGTAGCCTATTTCTATCCGATTCCAAAATATCTTCAATGAAAACTACGTTAGAAGTGCTATAAAAAATTTGTTTTGGCGTCTGCCGACTTGGCGAAAATTGCGGAAATATAAAAAAAAGCGTTTTTCACAAATTATAGCTCGGCAACGGCGCAACTGGGCGCCAACATTTTGGGCTCGTCGTAAGAGCATTTCTCCGCGTTCAAGTTCTCCGTTTCAGCTCGCTCCTCCATTCAGTAACAAGCGTATGAAAAACACGTTTTGGCTGCTTCTGCGGTATTACCGCAGAAGCAGCCAAAACGTGTTAATGCTCGCTTCGGGATCGTCGTCTGCTGCTTGTGCGTCACGAGGTCGTGGCTGTCGAAAATTGCGCCACTTAGTGACGCGTTCGCACTCGTTCTGTGTTTACGGGTCGACGATAATTTTGGAACGCTTTAGTTGGCAGCTGCAAGCGGAAGCTCAATCATCAGATTACGATAGCGCGCCGCACTCGTCGCGAACATCGCAGACGTGCGACTCGTTGGACCCGCTGTTCGAGGTTCTTCTTATCCAGCACTTCGAAGCTTTATGACGAAGACCACCACGGGACAACTCCTTGTACTCGCAATCGAGCATGACGTACTTTGAAACATCGGGCACCGCGGCCACGCACATCGCAACCGAGCTTTCTACTAGATGTCCTGGTTAGGCCTAACTCCGTTCACGGTGCCGATGTACGAGCCAAATCCGAACTTTGCAGGCAAGAACATCGCGCTAGCGGACATGCGAAAGCGAAGAAGCCGTAACGCCCTTCGTCTCAAGCAACGAATCGCATCGCCCGCTGGCTCCTCAGAACCGCGGATGGGCATTTTGCGCATCGGCAGCGGACCCCCCGGCCAAGCTCGCCGCGCAGCGACCGCGCGGAGAAGCGGTGGCAGCGGCTCGCAATTTCGCGTGTCAGCGTCCCAAACGCAACACCAAGCACGCTGCGCGCCGTTTTTTTTTTTTTTTTTTGTCGCTACAGCTAGGCATAGCTGCTCATTGACAGACTGGGGATCGGCGACCTTCGTTCTTAAATCGGTACGTCGATATCCGCGGTGCGCTGCTCCCGTCCCGGAAGTATGCTAAGCGATGTTTGAAGTCGAACGTTAATGACACGTGGTAGAAAAGTTCCGCTCTAAAGGAGTCCTGACCACCTTGCTGGCCTGAAATTGTAGTCAATTATATCCGAATGTCCATTGTACCAGAATCCGTTGTAAACGAAGCTCAATCAATGGAACTAATACGGAGGTCGGCCTAACGCCGCAATTGGTATGTAATATCCGAATGTCTGTTGTGAACAGATCCGTTGTAACGAGGTTACACTGTATTTTGTCTCCCATTTTCATCACTCTCACGGAGAACGTCGCGTACGTCCGCGTACAGCGCGATGTCGCTCTCAATAGGGAACTTCATGTAGTTAGTTTCATTTCTGAAAGTCAGAGTACACCGCTTTGGCGCAGGCTTGGCGCAGAAGAATCGCCAAATTTTGAGAAATGTAGCAGGTTGAGCAGCCAGGGCACTTTGGCGCAGTCTGGCGCAATTGGCGCAGCGGTAGCATCACTGGATTCCCTGCAATGCGTGTGACACACGAGCAGCGTGTCACATGCCGCTTGCAACATCAGTGCATCATGATGTGACCATTCGGCCATTTCTTCATGGAAACTAAAGAAAATCCACGATGTATGCGGACCTCCTAGTGGCGGTTGCTCCCGCAACTCGTACACTGACAGAGTTCTTGCCTGCAGCACCTACTTCAAGAACCAGTTCAGAAACTTCAATGATTGCCAGCCAGAACATTCCATCAGATTGGCCTTTATCATTTGTTTTCTTTTCCCAGAAAAAAAGTAAGTGAATGGTCGCATCAATGCGCGCTGACGCTGCAAGGAGCACGTGGACACGTTGCCCACGTGTCACCACTGCATTGCAGAGAAGCATATCTCCTCCTTGCAAGCGCAAGCATGTTTGCAGAACAAGAGACCCTCTTCTTCTTTGCTTTTTTTTTTGTTTTGTGCTAGCAGAAGAGATGTCGAGTTTATTTATTTATTTATTTATTTATTTTATTATTTATTTCACAATAGTGTAAACTCTCTTGCGAGAGTCTTTACAGAGAGGGTAACGTAATAAAAACAGAAAAGAACATCATTCGCAAATACACAAATACAGGTTACATCTAGGTCAATCGGTACACTCGCACAGATAGTCTAGGGTCTGTTCAAATTTGGACAAATCGTTCTGTTCGACACCACACATCGGCAATTCATTCCATATTTCAATTACGTCCGGAAAGAAGGAGTATCTGAACCTATCGGTGTGATTGTCCTGTTGTGCTGCGTTCTGGAGCTCTGTTTACCAGTAAGTAGACTTCTTGTTAATATTTACTTGACCATTTATTATTTGAAATAATAGCTTCAGAATGATTTTTTCCGCCTGCGCGTTTCTAACAGATGCAGGTTAGAAGAACAAAGCATTTCCGTGACTGACTCTGTCCCTCTGAATCTTTCTAATTGTTTCTTTAGATAATTTTGATGAGGGCTCCACACCACCGACGCGTACTCAAGAACTGGCCTTACAAAGGTTTTGTACGCAGTACGTTTCACATCGGGTGTTGCACCCTCGAGTTTTTTCGCAGGAAACATAGCCTCCCGTATGCCTTTGAACAGACATTGTTTTACGTGTACGTTCCAGGATAAATTTTGCGATATCATTAATCCTAGATATTTAAATTGAGCAGTATTTATTAAGCACTTATCTGCAATGGTATATGAAAACGAAAGCTGGTACTTCTTTGTAGTACTATGTGTGTATGTAGGTTTAGAATAATTAATTTCCATATTCCATTTCTTGCACCATTTGCTCAATGCCTGTAAAGATCTGTTAATTTTAACTCGGTCCTCCTTGTTTCGTACTGTAGAATAAACTAAACAGTCATCCACGAACAGTTTGTTTTACACTGGCTCGATGATAGCAGAAATGTCATTGATATACACCAAAAATACAGAGTGGTGCCAGGACAGATCCCTGCGGTACTCCCGAGAGCACCACCAGTGAATCGGAGACATGACCACACATTCTTACCTTCTGGTTGCACTCGGTTAAGTATGCTTTAATCCAATTTATAACCAGTGGTATTAAGTCGAAACTGTTTCCAGCTTGTAAATCAACTTATTGTGGGGCACCTTATCGAAGGCTTTGGCAAAATCTATGGCTATTACATCAACCTGCTCCCTGGTATCAATTGCCGTAGCGAAATCGTGAATTGTCTGTATGAGTTGTTTGATAGTGGAGAGGCCCATTCTGAATCCATGCTTCAACTATTGTGGTAAAATTGGGATCGCGAAAACATGACCCTTGTAATCACAAACTACCAAACATGGCAAACCCTCGATTATTTTCCCTAATCCAAAGTTCCCTGGATACCCATTTTTTCTATGTTCCGTTAATTCAAAACTGGCTTAGTCTGAAGAATTTTTGACGGTCTCAGTGGACTGAAACAATGAGCTTTTATTGTATTTTGTGTGTCTCAGAGCAACCCGTGAACTAACAGAGTAGGGGCTCATAGCATGAGCTGAGGGTGTAGCGTAATTGATCCCCTCGTCTTGTGGTAGGCAGATGCTTGAACGAGCGTTTTAAAAGAGTATTACTATCAGGTCACCACAGCTGTTCAAGGCCATCTCCGGCATGCATTGTAGAGATTGTGGTTGTAACGGAATTTAAAAGTGCATCGTCGTCTCAAAACAGCGTGAGCAGCTCACGTGTGAAATCACTGAAGCTAATCAAATGCAACAACTGCGTGACCTCTGTGTAAGCATGCCCTCCGTTGCCCTAACCAAAAAGGAAATCGCGTATCTGGCTGTGATGCAATAGGGTTTGAAGCATTTGTGCTGATGTTATGTGTATATATTTCTAGCGTTTTCGCTAATAAATTTAGTTCAAGTCAGCGCCTGTGTTGTCCTTTCATACGTCCTCGTTTCACTTAGCGCTGTGCAAACATGTCGATTCTAAATCACCAACTAGCCCATGCTGCCGTACTCTCATGAATTAATTCTGATCACTTGGGGTTCTGTAGGTCCGCTGCAGTGGTGTAGCAGTTACGGTGCTTGGCTGCTGACCCAGGTTGCGGGTTCGGTCATGCCGGCGGCCAGTCGCATTTCAATGGAGGTGAAAATGGTAGAAGCCTGAGTCAGTGCACGTTAAGAACACCGAAATTTCTGGAGCCCTCCACTATGGCGTCCCCTCATAATCATATTGTGGTTTTGAGACGTTAAACCTCAGATATTAAAAAAAAAATGTATCATGGTGTTCTTTAGGATCTGTAACGATAGGCAAGCATTCTGCCCACATCCAAATGTTGCCACAGTGGCCAGGAATTGAACCCTCAGCCTTGTGTTTCAAAGAAAATGACATAACCTTCATTAGTGCTTGTTGGTGGGCTAGTTGGTCTGGAAGCATGGTGATGAAACAGCACTAAGAGACGAGGACGGAAGGGGCACACACACGAGCACTTACTCACACTGGTTTTTTGTTAGCATCAGTGCGTCATATATATAGGAGGCACGCAAAAAAAAAAAAAAAAAAAGAAGAGAAATTTTACAATCCGGTACATTGGTCTTCCGCTCGTTACAAACAGTCAATACCTAGCGACACATATCAAGAAACAGTTTTTCTTTTTCGGTCAGTGCAAGTGACGCCATGCTTACACATGCGCCGCCCTCATTATCTATGTGTGTGGCTTCAATGATCAGTCTGTCATCATGTTCCGATGAATGGCTGAGCACATGCGTATCTTCAAAGCGTGGAACGCATGCACAATCTCGGCAATGTATGCCTAAATGGCCGGAACAGCTGAGTTAACATTATAATAGTGCTCCTTAAGTCTTTCGTTCAAGCATCTCCCAGTTTGCCCAATATACACTCGGCCGCATGACAAGAGAATAGAATAAACTAAATTGCGCGCGCATTCCACAAAACGTCATCGGTACCGCGTGGTACAAGTGGCAACTGGCCCCTTTCCCTCTTTATTTACGCATCCACATAGGGCCTTGCACAGGGGCAGAAAACACCACCTGGACTCTTGCTCTACAACAATTGTTTTGAGGTTATGGGAGATGCCATGCATGTAGGGTACAACCGCTACATTTTTTGGTTTCTCTGGACGCGTGATTTCACTGCTTGCTCCAACCTTGTAACGTCTCTGCAAACCCTTAGCCACCGAGGTTAGCATGGTTACAGGATAACCAGCTTCCCCCAGTCTGTTAGCGTGTCTAAGTGAGCTGTCTTCCACCCTGTGTTGAGAGGAGTTTTTGAGGGCGTTAACCAAACACAAAGAAATGATTGCACGTTTCACCAGTTTAGAGTGCGCAGATTTAAATGGGAGCACGGGTCTCTTGCCCCTCGGCTCATACCCCCAACAGGTACTTCGGTCAGAGAAAAGCAGTCCTAAATCTAAAAACCTAATGAAGCCCTCAACAGGAACTTCATGGGTTAATTAGCTTAAAGTTGAGACGCGTGGTTGGCACTTTAAATCGTTTGTCGACGTCTTTTGCCCGTTACTATAAAGCGACTCATATCCAGGCTCTTTTCCATGCCCACTTGAACTACTGCGCTTTGATTTGGGCAAACACTACGTCGACAAATTTAAATAAGCTAAAATACTTCAGAAAGAGCGATCAGGGCAATAGAAAACATACCATACCTTGAACACACAGGACAACTTTTTGTTAAACATAAAATAGTTATGGCAAACGACATATACAAATTCAGGTTGTTACAATCTTGCATTAGCGCAAACAGAGGGAAACTCGACGCATTTCTGACACTTTCAAGTCTTGAACATTACTCAAAGCATTTACTTTCATCGATATAAACCCCCGTGGAAAATTCCGTTATCTCGCACCAATTATGGCACCCAAAGGCTTAGCCACATGTTACCAACTATACTCAATTCATATGAGCAGCAAGGCATAAAAGTCGACAAATTAAACACTGTCGATGTACAAACACATTTTTGTAGGTTTGCATTGTTTACATAGGTCACTTTGTGTTGCTTTGCATCAACTACAATTTCATTGTGTACTTTCTATGTACAAAGCGAGGATACCCAATCTACGAATATTGTGTTCATGTGTTTATGAAATATCCTTTTTATTTGTATACCTGTCATTTACTTCGCCTTTTGCTTGTATTATTACTTGCTTTATTTTATTTATCTTTTCATTCTATGAAACTGAATGTTTTTACCCTGTCATTGCTGACGCAGGGTGGACGGTGCTTAGTCAAGCTGCACTAACTGCAGCTTTTTTGCCGTCCCCCCATTTTTCGCCATTGTATCTGTTTTGGTGAAAAATAAACACTGATGATGAAAAAATTCTAAAGGATGAAGGCACTCTGAAAACACCTTCTTTGTGTTTGAACAATGGGATGAAAATCTGCCGCGTTATTGCCTAAAACAACTAAATAGTTGCAAACAAACCTGAACACCACGACTACATCCTTGTTCAGACGTTGGCTGAGAAGCCTGTCACGATTAGCCAAATATAAATCACTTAAGCGAGGAACGATACAAGATCCGATGCACACGCTGTTCTTTTGGGTTACAATGTTGTCATCCCATGTCGCAAAAGTTGAGTTCAATAAAAGGATAGAATTCTAAAAATCTACTACAGGATAGACCCTGACTCGTTCTGAAACGAACCGCTCCAAGTTCATCAATGCTAGCACTGCGCAGTCATCAGGTCGTTATGGTGTATTGAATAGTACCTTTATGTCTCGAAAAGGAGCCTGTCCTTATGTCTGTTACTAAAAAATTCAACAACCTTCTCGGAGTTTTCAACACGAAAGGATCATCACAGGGTAAAATCCTTTAAAAAGCCTGCAAAAATTGCGCGACACATTTTCTGCCATGTACCGTTCTCCGAACTATATAACAGGGAATGGTCATTCAGGTTAGTGAGTCTTTGCTGAAAAAAACATATTTAAGCAGCCCTTTGTGCTTTTCTCTATCATCTGGCCAGCTTATCGAGGTTAAAACTTAAGGAGCACTATTATAATGTTAACTCAGCTGTCTGCGGCCATTTAGGCGTACATTGCCGAGATTGTGCATGCGTTCCAACGCTTTGAAGATACGCATGTGCTCAGCCGTTCATCGGACATGATGACAAGACTGATCATTGAAGCCACACACATAGATAATGAGGGTGGCGCATGTGTAAGCATGGTGGCACTTGCACTGACCGAAAAAGAAAAACTGTTTCTTGATATGTGTCGCTAGGTATTGACTGTTTGTAACGAGCGGAAGACCAATGTACCGGATAGTTGAAATTTTTCTCGTCTTTTTTTTGTGTGCTTCCTATATATATGATGCACTGCTGCTAATAAAAACCAGTTGTGAGTAAGCACTCGTGTGTGTGCCCCTTCCGTCCTCGTCTCTTAGTGCTGTTTCATCACCATAACCTTCATGGCAGGTCACAAGAAAAATAACGAGAAAGAAATTAAGGGAGCGAGACCTCACACTTAACCAGCCCTGAAACATTTTTTAAACATCCTAAGAAAATATTGCCGGTATTTAAAAATACCCGCATGTGTGCCAAGTATTACTGCACAGTGCGGAACAAGGAACGCACAACTACACATGAGCAACTGCCAAAATTAACATTCTCTCTTCTTTGCCATCAGCACCTACAAATCAGGTGGTACTGCATGCATGCAGCACACTCTTTCAGGTCCCTTGCTGCAACAGTGCTCACAGATGCATATTGTGCACTCTCAGGCCTGACATACGCTTGCCAGCATGAGCTGGCTCTTTTATGCCCTCTTTGCATCTGCCATGCCTTACAAGGCCTTGGCAGACATCTGTCATGTAACACGCACATCATCTTACAAATACCTTGGCGTGCGTCTATCACCCACACAATCATGGATGATTATGCATATTCGAAATTCTTCTTCAGTACATCATGGATGATGCATATAGATAAAATTTCAGCACAGGCATCCCCGAGTGTATGCCAATGTGATGCAGCCCATGCAGACATTAAGACAGCAACGTGCATGCCCGAACTGGTAAGCAGCGATTAACAAGATGGAAAGAAAAACAATAAAATTCCCTAAGCCTAGGCATGCACCAATGCAACTTTTAATGTAACTTTTGGGCAGCACCTGGCCATGCTCCCTGTGCAGAAGTATTATGTCTAGCATTAGTTTGAAGCACCCAAAGGTGTAGCGCATCCAAGACAAGACAAAGCGAGTGACACACCGTCCTGGATGCGCCTTTGGATGCTACGAATCACCAACAAGCTCATCGTGCAACCTTAGTCGACCACATTGAAGGATTTAAAAAATAATCTGGTGCAGTGTTTCGTTTAAGAAAAGCGGAAATGATGTCAAGTACGCACTTCCTCTCGTGTCATGCCGACGCCCGGTGTCCTGGATGGTGAATGTGTTGGCCAGCTTGTCAGTGGCAATGTGGATCTCCAGGGGTGATTCAGCCGAGCGTGTCGACAGCGAATCGGGTTCTGTGAGTCTCACGTAACGCAGTTTTTCAAGGGCATCACTGGCATTCGATATGAGCTCACGTATAAACACCTCCTTTTTCCGAGTTACAGTGACCGGGCAACAATGTCCAGCAACATGCGAGTCTCTGCCTGGAACTCCCGCACTTCACTTGGCCCACTTCCACGTTCATCGTTCTGTATACAGAAAAAGCAATCACTATCATCAGTGAGTTTTTTTTGCAACTTGTATTTTTGTCAAGCCTGTGCAACATGGAAAAAGCACAAAAATTAGGACACACAGTGGGAGGCGACAACACGAGCGCTCGCATTGTCGCCTTGTGTTTTCTGCACTTTCTTCATTATGGCATACCTACTCACCCAAAAATCCATTCTTATAGCCTGTGCAAGTTGGCCAGAAATAGTTTTCAAGGTGGTTTATCGCGTGCCGTTGAAATGTTGAGACGATGTTGCTGCGGCAGCATGCCACAGCTGAATTCTCCAAGTACGCCGTGGTAAACTCTCAACAAAAATACATTACACACAAGGTTGCATTTTAAGAATATCCTACTGTGCTCTGAACAATTACACAAGGAACGCTGAAAGCACTTTCAACGCTTCTTATATCTCAAATAGTTGGAGCCAAGCCTAGCCACTTCGTAGAGGCTGGCACGCAACACTCGGGCGGTGCGCTCATTCTGGTGTTGTGAGATGTTCCATATCCCAACGGCCAGTGCAATGATGATGTCATGGGAAAGCAGTTGACTCTGTTATTGAACATGTCAGAATATACGTAACTGTCACCTTTCGTGATCATCTCAGAATACGGCCATACCTACAGATTTTTTAGCAGATCTACTGATTTTCCCCATGGTTTACCGATGGATAAAAAGAAAAATGTGATTTTTTTTTTTTGTTAAAGTAGTCCCATGGTCCTTCTCAGCTGCTTAAGCCCTTATGATGACCTGAGCTCCTCATGGCTCTTCAGCAAAGTTCCAAGAGGCTCTTGACAAGCCCAGCTCGTCAAATGGTGTTTTCCTATTTAAAACATTGATGGTTCCAGCATCTAAACAGCAAAATGTGCGCCTAGCATTTCGCGTGCGTTATAAACGAACATGGCGCAGTGCCGTGCTTTGAACACTACCACATGGATGGTAGCCTCATCTAGTTTGAATTGAACTATAAAAAAATAGTGCATTTTGTGCATGGCAAGTCAAATCGAACCCTTACTTTCTGGAGATGCAGAAATTTATTTCGAAATACACCTCAAATGCCCCAGGTATGGGTTATTGTATTATGGTGTAAAAAATGATGAATAAAGCATTATTATCTGCCGTAAAACGTTCCCGCAAGTATTTTTCTGTTTTGAACATGTTACTGAAGCATCTAACTTCATAAAAGAAATTCGCAATTTTCGAACAAATTTTTGTGGTTTAATGGGCACTAAGGCAAGCCGGTGGCATAATGCGAGCTTCGCGTCCGGGCCTTCAGGTGTCGCCCCATCGAAACGACGACAGCACACCACCGGCAGCGGTAATCGAAACGCCATCTAAGCCTTTTTTCCCCCGATTTTATTTGTAAGACTTCAGGTCAATATGCACAAAAAACCGTTTCTCATTTAATTTTATGCTGTCAGAAATGTGTATAGCGCGAAGGCTAAAATATTTGAAAGTGACGCTCTTTCGGTGGCAGCGCAAACCAGAAAACAAAGTCACGCCGCAGTGGTGGCCGTGAAAGGGACGCGGATATGTTCATATCAGTTACAGACAGTTTGCTGAATACTGTGAACGAAGTGGTGCAACATCTTGAGCAGCAGAAGTGCAGGGACTTTAGCGGTATACCTTTCTTATACCAGCGAGGGCTTCGTGCAGTTGGATCTATTTATCATCCAACGCTGGACAGCTTCTGTGCTCCGGACATCTGTGGTGGGGCTATGCGTAGTACGTACCTTCTTTGCATATAAACGCTTATGCATGCATGTTATTCGCTGGTATACATGCTAAAACACTACTTACATGTCCTTCATTTTGTGTAAACATCAATGCAGTCGCAATAAAATAATTTATTGCGGCAAGTTTGTGTGATCAGCGTTGTCATTTCGCTCGGGCTGTATGCGGCCGCACTGCCCTACTAAAGTAAGTATGCAAGATGCTGGTGAGTACCTGATGAATAATTGACTACAGTGTACATTATGGAAACGAGAGAAATTCAGGTAGGGTGTAGAGGGGGCTGCCGGAGTGAGCGGGGGACAGCGGCGACGCAGGAGCAGACGACGACGGCATTGTCTGCTATGCGGAACGCCAGCCGCCATATCAAAGCGCCCTTGTGCGTTTCAAACATATTTCATTTTATACACAGCTATAAAATCTACAAACAATATTCGTAGTTCTTAAAACTAAATTGCATGTGAAAAATAATAAAAGCTTTTTCTGTTGAGAGCAAGATAACATTTTTAATTGTTTTTGCAACTACCGTTAAAATCCAGATGGCGCTACCATCGTGTCCAAATTTTCGTCCCCATTGGCTCTATGGACATGTCACTCGCTTGACTAAGGGGTTAACCAAGGCAATGAAGGGTCCCCAGAATGGGCTCTCAAAAGCTGCTCTGCCATGGGGGTGGCTCGTGGGAAGATGGCATGATCTCCAAGACTTGAACTGTGAGGAGATGCGGCCTTTGTCAGTTTTTAATCTCGAAGGGCATTGTAGAGTGCACTCTAGAATTTCATGAGGGTAGGTAGTGCACCAGAGGCATCGGTTGGAGTTACTGCGTATTCTCCCTAAGGGGAACATGTACGGTAACTACAACTGGTCATACATTTTTCCAGTGAGTCGATCACCAATTATTGCAATCTTCAACAAATAGCACCGGTGTGCCCAGGCGCTACGATGATTGGACGATACGGTGCACCAGGGCAGCCCGGTGAGATCTGATGAAGATGCCACTGTGTAGGCTCTCTCTAGGGTAACAGTCAAAACAGTGAGAGCAAGGGGGGGGGGGGGGATAGGGAAAAGCAACGCCGAGGAAGTTGAGGAGAAGAAGGACAGCTTGGGAGGGCCATGCTTCGCATAAACTGATTTACTCTAATTGTATTTTGATCACTGAAATAATTCTGAAAAAAAAAAAAAAAGCGTTTCAGGGATCCTTGGAGTGCACACCTGAACAATCTCTCTGAACGCTCACATTATTCTTATTAAATTGGAACCTTCTTATTTCACCACTAAGTTTTGTAGCAGTACGACGTTGTTGCTCATCTACAGACTTTTTGCGAAATCTACCGATTTTTCAAGGATCGCGCTACTGACTTTTCTTGCGGTCACCTCTTAACAGGCGGCGGAGGGCGCATGCGCAGTCCGTATTCCTACTGCCCAAAGAGAGTGGTGCAGTATCGTTGACCTCTTGCCTTAATTATGGAATGCTCCTTGGACTCCGGCTGCGTCGAGTAATGGAGCACAGGACGCCACTCTCGCAACCGAGCAGCCGCCGCGCTGCTGCGATTCAGTGCGCTGCACAACAACAGTCGCCGCTGCCGGAAGCCGCCAGAACCGCTACCGGTGAAACGGCCGGCCGCCGCAGCCAGTAGCGCACGTGGTGAGCACACTCCTCTGGGAAGCATCGTTCAAATCCGCCGAGGTGGAGATTTGTGGTACAGATGGTACAGCAGACGTCCCCGCAGCAACGCCGGCAACGCTGCACTCGCACCTGCTCGCACCTCACGTGCTTTCACTGGCGTGCGCCATTAAAAGCGCGATGGTAATGATGATGATGTGGTTTCAGATTGACTGTGACGCGCCGTGCGTCGTCTGGAGCAAACATTGCGGATGTGACATCATTGGTGAACAAAATCTCCAGGTTTTGTTTTGTAGTCGTCGCAGCACGCAGCGGCGAAGTGCTGCTCAGCTGTTCAATGTTGTTGAAATCTTGACATTAGGTTGTTGTTGCATCGGTGGTACCGCGAATGAGCGTCCTCATTCCTGCACTGGTGGGTGTCTGTTTACATTGTGCACTTGAGGCCCGAGCGCCAAACAGCCTGTTTACGTTCGGTCGCAGAACTGATGCTGACGGCTTGACTTTGCGCGAGGACTTGGGTGTTTTTCATAGACCGAGTGCGATTGTTTTGTAGTCGATGCATCAGATATGTTATCGCCGTTCGTGTCTTGCTGCTCCGCAGTATAGGCTTTCCACGCGAGCCAGCTTCATTAAAATGTTTATCTCACGCGAGCCGTACAAGCGTGCGCATCAATTGTTTGTTCTATATAATAACAAGAGCCTGACGTGATGTCTCAGACATGGAAACGCAAGCAGTTGAGATGTGACGCGTGTTCCGAGTAGTTTGAAAGTGTTGGGGTTGTATGTCTGCGTCCCCACTGGAGTGTTCGTAACTCCACCAACAGCATTATTTCCAGCACAAAACGCATGACTCTTACTAAAATCGCAGATGACGCAAAAGCGCGCTTGCAATGCTCAAATAACGTAGACACGTACCGGCACTAATCAGTTTCAGATTTGGAACAGCATACTTTCTGACGCTACACATGGTGCGATTCGGCATCCGATCCGACGCGCGACGCCGCACGCGGTATACGGCGATTCAGAACACATGGGGCGAACGAGCAATCAGCGCGCAGGCTCCGCCCACACACGGCACCCCGGCTTGCACGCTCGGAAGACATCGCATCCTCTTCGTTGACTACAAAACAAACAACCTTACGCAGCCACGCTTCGTTCTGTAAGAACATTGCCAATAAAGCTACGCCTTCGCAAGCGACAAACATCTGAACAGCCCGCATTCACTCGCGTCTCCGAGCGTAGGCCTAGCAAGGCGGACGCTGTCGCTAGCGCCGTTCGCGATCAAACGCGAGCTGATCGTCGAACACTTATTTTTATCAAGACGATTAAAACTTTTACGCTGATGACACGCGTTTACATGCGTAATTGGTTTTCTCGTAGGCCTCGATTTGACGAGCAACGGTGGAAGCGAAGCGGGCCGGTTCGCCGAGACGGCCAGTGCGGCTGTTACCTGCGAAGTGGCCTTCCATCACGGCTCGATATCTCGCTAGTGGTTCGGAAACTGGCGCCGCCTTGCACAAATGACACACTTCAAACGTCATGGGTTATTTGATGTCAGAAAGAAAGTTTATCCAACGTTTTTCATGATCGGAGCCGTCCGAACGTAGTGCAACAAACGCGCAAACAAACAAACAAGCAACAAACGCGCCACCAGAGGGCCAGAGGCGTGACGTCAGGCGTCTCCCGCGCTACCATTGGCTGCGGCCGTCAGACCGACGCGGCAGCCGCGCGGCTACATTCAGCAAGTTGGATGCCCGTGCGGCGTGCGAATCGTCTCCGCACGCTGATGGAACCTGTTGGGCGTCTGTCGGATGCGGCTGTTGGCACGAACAGCCGTACGACGAATCGCATCCGAATTCGTACCATGTGTCCAGCGCTTTATGCTTAGCCTGTCACGTTTTCTGCAGTTGTTTTCCGGTCACATCTGGTATGGTGGTGCTGCTGCTCTCGCCCTCTGTCGGGCTAGCGGCGCACTGTTAGGATTGTCGCCTACGTGCCCGTCTACATGTTTCAATGCAGCGGTTGCGGCAGCCTCTGTTCTCCAAGAACGGCAACCGTAGTTTTTTTTTTTTTTGTCTGCATGTATAAATACGCTGTGCTAACTTAGGTTTACTTACGTTTCTCTTACTGTCTGAAAAACATCTCAAACTACAGCTGTTTAAAGCTGTAGCCGAAAAACCAGCACACAGCGACTCTTGTTAATGTAAGCATTCAAAAAAACTTCGTCCCCTTTTCGCCTCAAGGCATTCGAGAAAGACGGACCCCCCTCAGTGCTTCATTTCACTGAAAACCGAATTGCGAGCTCTATTCAAAAAGGGGGAAAAAAAGCAGAAAAAATTCACCGCCATATCCACGAAGTGAATGATGTTAGAGGAGCTTGCTCGGAGATGATCGGGTAACCCGCGAATGCTCCGTGCACATTCCGCTACCATCATATATAGACGTGACAACGTTGTTATACATACATTACATCCACAATGTTTATTAATTTATGGTTGGATGCACTATATACATTTTGATGAAGTATATATACATTTGGATGAACTATAAACATTATATATACACAAAAGATGTTGTTTTACCAAGTGCAAACACATTCCTCTACCATCGTATATAAACGTGACAACGTTGTTATATATGCATTACATAAACAATGTTTATTAATGTAAGGCTGGATGCTCTATATACATTTTGATGAAGTATATATACATTTCGATGAACTATAAACATATATACACAAGAGATGTTGTTTTACGAAGTTCAAGAAGGGCGTCCCTCGATGAGTTCGGGGACTGGTTTTCCTTTAAAGATGATTGCTTTATGATGGATGAACTATATGCTTTACATATACAGAAGAGATGTTCTTTTACAAAGTACAAGAAGGGCGTCCCTCGATGACCTTGGGGACTCGTTTCCCTTTAAAGATGATTGCTTTATGATCAGTAAAATATGTTGCCAAGGGATCATCGATGATGGGACGCGATGGAAAGTTCGAGAAGGCAACATCGATACAGGTGCCCCTGATGGTGGTGGGACGTTTGCAGTCGTACGATACGCATCGGAGAGCGTAACGTGACATCATGTGTTGGCTGGTTATTGGCAAGGCGAGATCTTCCTGAGCTGCTGCTGCGTTGCGAGCTCGTCGCGCTGCTGCCGTTCATGCTGCGGAGCGGCAACGAAGAGTGTTCACTTAATGAGCTCCCGGCGAAGAGAAAGGAAGCCAGCGAAACGAGAGGTGCGGCCCTCGAGCAGTCGCGCTTGCGCCGAGCATAATGTGTGCCGCCTTGAGCGGCGGCGCCATCTAGTTAGCATTCTTGAAATCACCAGAGAGAGCGCAGCTTCGCCGAGCGTGGTGTGTGCCGCCGCGCCGACGGTCACGCAGGTGAGGACAAGGCGCGAGCATAAGAAGCTTGGCGAGCAAGCTCCTAAAAAACACAACTGCTTGTGCCGGAAGCAAGTTCCGTTCCGTCCCTTGGACAGCACGCAGAAAACAGTAGCCCCCTCCCCCCACACAAACATACAACACACACACAGGCATGCGCACACACACACAGGCATACGCACACACACACACTTTACAGAAAGTTAGACTGCAAGTGCCCATCAGTTCGTCACTGGTTGTCGTCTGCTAGGAAAGCGCATCGCCAGCCAAGGCAGTCAGCCCGTGCGTGAACATGAGGACAAGAAGCGACGATCGTGTGTTCTGCGGTTTTCGTAGGACTGAAATTCCAATAACGTGTTTCAAAAGGAGTTGCTCATTGCTTGGTACGAAGTTGCACGCGAGTGGTCAGTGTGTGGTCTGAAAGAAGAATGGATGTGTGCGATGGAACCTTCCAACATTGTTGGGAAATGCATAGTGCAATTGAGAATCGTGTACTACGACGTACGAGTGGAGGATGAGCTTTTGATTTTTCAATGCTCTTTTCGTTCCCACTGGTAAGGACACTGCAAATGCATGCCTGATTCTGCATCGGCTACCCTGCTTGCCCTTCTGGCAAGAGCAGAAGATGCAGACAGGCATATTGCCCCTCTAGGTGGCCGTTGTCAGCCTGCTATCTCCTTATTTCTTTATGACCTTGTAAGTTTGTGTATATATTTAAAATAAATAATAAAAGGCGAAAAAAAAAGAACAAGAGCGTGAGGACACTGATGGACGGAATTTGAGGCGTTGCTTACGCGCGGCACAGCTGTGGTAGAGAGTTGTTCATTTTCATACAACTTCTGTGGTAACTGGCAGAATTTCAAAGCTAGTTGCTTCCAAACGGTGTTCCTACAACTGTTGTGCCAGCCATGCACACAAAAGTACGAAAAGGTACCAGACTTCTGCGATGTTTTTACGTCCTTTCGGCGAGGAGCCATGCGTTTCTACCGTGACTGCGCGCCCAGGAGCAAAAAACGACAATCCCAACTTTTCTGCCATGGGCGTCTGGTGGCGCTGCCTGTTCGGTTCAAAGCTGCAGCGCACTAAGCCTATAGACATGCCTTGTGGGGGCCTTATTTAGATGTGTTTCGTTTTCGTGGTTCTAATCTGCAGGCATCCGGCTTTTCTCGTTTTATGTTTTATTCCAGTTGTAGACTATTTTTACTGCTGCGATTTTGCAAGGACCTTGCATCGTCAATTGTCATGTTTGTACAGGCATAGATACAGTTTTGAACGTACTGTGACCTGATGGATGGCTGTGTAGTCTTGCTTGCATCACGTTTGCTGCCCTCCTGTCTTCCTTTAGGTGACTTGAAGGGGCGCCTCTGCTCTGCCACAACCATGCAAAAATTCAAACAAAAAAAGTTTAGTGGGGTGTCGAAAATCACGAGCATTCCTTAGTTCATTAAAAGAGCGCACAGGGATTTAAAGGAATAGGGAATTTTTGTGGTGCAAAACATTTAAAAGTGTAAGAAGAAAGACATTGTAGAAAAGAAAAAGGGCTCAATGATACGAGAAACAGCATGAAAGACGAGACAGTGAATGAGACGGACCAAGCGCTGACTTACAACCAAGGTTTTATTCCGTACATGGGGGTATATATAGCACACGCAACATGAAAGGAAGGAGAGGAGAATAGTGATGTGGAACTTTGTTCACGAATTCTATGTAAGCTTCTGAATAAATGTAAAAAACCATCATCCACTAGACAGATAGGCAATTTCCCTGGTGAGGAGCGCTAATGAAGGCACACTCACGCACATCACCTTTTTTGTCCATGCAAAACGCCTCATAAATCTCATGTGCTCGTTGATCACTGTATCGCCGAAGTATCTTACATTGATCGAACATTGCATGACAGCCGCATACGGAGCTGTGCGCAGCTGGTTGGCTACCTACAGAACCCCGCATTAGATTGTGGTGTTCCCTGAGGCGGTCGTTTACACACCGGCCAGTTTGGCCGATGTAGCAGCGACCGCATGAGAGGGGGGGATTTCGTAGACTGCATTATGACAACATTCAACAAACTTTTTGGCGTGTTTCTTATCACACACGCGAGGCCCTCTGTTTTCTCTGTTCACTTAATTGCACATACCAAAGAACTTTGCTGAAAAGACAACTCTGATGCCTGCTTTTCGTGTGACTTTTTTTAAACAATGCGACACCCTATGCAAACACGGAATTCGGTAGTGTCCATGCTGTTCCTATACAAATGATGAAACACTTTCTCTGCCCATCTACTCTCCTTCATGTTCCTTAGCTTCTCTTCGAACCTCATTTTACTCTGAGCTTCCCTCACCTCAAAACTTGCCCATCCCATATCGCCCTTTACAGCCTCATTTGTCGTCTTCCCGTGAGCACCCAATGTGAGGCGTTCCAGAGTCCTTTGATTCACATCCATTCCTGATTGCACATCTGACCTCATGCACACCACTGAGTTCCCAAATGTAAGCCTCGAACCATTACACCTTTCCACAGACCTTGAAGCACCTCGTACTTATAGTATCCCCGCAACGCTCTGTGCTTCATTATTGCAGCATTCCTCTTTCCTTTTGCTGCCAAGGCGTTTTCCTGTACCTTCATGTATCTATCACCCTCATTTACTCATACTCCGAGGTACTTGCATTCGCTTACCTTCGGTATTTCCTGGCCCTGTATTGACACCACTTCTTCATTGCTTAGGATCATTGAATACCATCAATCAGAGGCATAGCCGGGGGGTGGGGGGGCATTCATACACCCGCCCCCCAATAAAATTTCTGGCTACGCCCCTGCCATCAATCCACATTTTGTTACACTAAATTGTAGTCCTAGAGCTTCACCTTCATTTCCACATATATCTGCCACTCGCTGTATATCATCTCGGCTGTTAGGGGCAGCGCAAGGTTTTTTCTGGGGGGGCACCCTTGACAAGTGGGTTCTTTCGTGGGGCAGGGAGGCAAGGAACATACGCATTGTGTTTCGTTTCGAACATCCTTGCCCTTAGGGGGCAAAGGGGGGGCAGGCACAAATTTTAGGGGGAATTTTCGCTGGAATTTCCCCCTCTTCCAGTGGAAATTCTTGAGCTCTTCTTCGGTTGCATCCTCGTTGCATTGCAGTAACATAGTAGTTAAGCAGTGCCACCTAGGGTGTTTCCGCTTAGCACATTTAAGTTGAGAGTGCTGTGCAGTGTATTGAATGTAATGTTTTCTGTATCAGACCAGTTCATGAACCGGTTCAGCATTGAAAGATATTTCTCCGAATTGGGATTGGACATTTAATTGTTCATTTCAACTCCGTGGTTGTAATGTTACGTACCATCCCGTAAGAAGTTAAGACGAGCACTATCTGCTTAGCAGCAGGGCCTTGCCTTCAAGGAGTGAAATGCAGTGTAGGCGATTTCCCTCAAGCATTGTCTTTTGAATGAAGCAGCCAGAAATGCAGCATTTTTGTTGCCCTCGGCTGTAAGCAGAAATATGAGATGGGTTGCAAAAGCAGTGATGCTCTGCACTGCAGTGGTGACATGGATCTGCTGCAACTGAGTGCTCCCCGTGAGTTCCCCGTGCCCAGCTCGTCGTCGGAGAGCAGCCGTAGCTCCAATGGTGCATCCATGGCCTGCGGTGTGTGCCTGCAGCTGCGCTCAAACTTCTTCTGTGACGAGTGCATTCGCAATGGGGACTTCACCCGTAGCCAGGTCCGCTGTCCTGAGAGGTGAGACACGAAATTAATTACGTTGCACTCTAGGAGGTGCAAGGACAGTGTTGCATATTTCATTCATGTTTCACTTGTAGTGCAGTAAATGCTCTTACAGCTTGTCCAGTTAAGTTCTTGGCTTTTGCAAAACACAAGGCAGTCTGTCTTTTAGTGCAAAAAAATTGGTTGCACTCAAGTACAGTGCTCACGGATTGAAGTGCGAGAACTTAGGGCTTAACAGTGCGCGTACTCTCGTTAACACTGTCTTCAGCTTGTGTCATCGTGGCGTAATTTCGACTTGTAGACTTACATTTCAGCCAACATTACATTTAGTGGCCAGATTCGTAGCGACACGATGCGGTTATGTCGAGCAATCTCTCATAGCAGTCGTTGCACTAAATAAACTGATGTCGCTTATCCATTCATGAGGACTGTACACAACACGGAAGATCCATGAGATTGCCACCGGATGTTGCAAGAACTTAAACACGGCACCTCTCTTTCATTTTTGCACCTTTTTTTACTTTTAGCCTCGTCTCTTGGTTCATTGGTGAAGCGTCACTCTCTGCATATTGTACCTTAGCCTGTGTTTCTCAAACAAGTATGCCATCGGGAAGGAACTCCTGTTGAGGATAAGGCTGTTGGTAAGAATCGGGCTCATATGGAGAGGAACACTGCTTTATGGAATAAGTGGCAGTGGAAGACTCGGTGCTATTCATGCTTTTCACGGAACCCTCCTGGACATACCACTAGGACTACATGCAGATGTATGTGACGTACCTGCCAAGTCTTCCAGATTTTCTGGTAGACTCCCGGATTTCGACCATTTCTTATGGTTGTGCGGTTAACTGGAAAGTCTGCTGGAAATCACAATTTCTGCGCGTTATCTGGCGACGACAAATATCCAGGCTTCTTGGGAACCCATTGCGCATAGCATAATGTTAAAGCAGTATAGAAACCCTACCTGCATTGTTTGTGTGGCCATTTTAAGCCATTATAAGACTGCAGCACTGCCATTTATGCTTAAGGGGCCCTTCGGTGCCCTGGCGGCAGTAGTTTGATTAGGCGAGCGAATGCATGGCTGGTCTGGAGGCGCGCACCCACTCACACGAGCTAGTGCGCTTCTCCAGACCGGCCGTGCAAATGCCATGTTCCGGCTTTTTATTGTGACACTAGACTAACTAGATCCTCTGTCGTTCACGGTGGGAGCACTACTAACCGCTTTATGGTCACCTCATTGCTATGGACGAGTGCATTAAAGCAAGAAATACACAAGTGAATTCGTTTGCATTCTAGAGTCACGGAAGGGCAAGCATCATGCACACTGTACTGTTTGTGGTTGCTACTTCGGCATTTCGTATAGAGTCAAGTCAGATATAGTCCCTCACGTTCGATCGCAAAAGCATGCAAGCCACGTTCAAAGCCAAGAAAAACAGCAACAACTGAGCCATTTATTCAGCATAGGACAGTGTGACAGTGCTGTTGTGTGCACGGAGTGCTTGTTTACGCGATTTTTGCTGGAGGAAACCTTCCACTGGGAGCCGTCGAACAGATGTTTCTGACTTCGGACATTGTGAAACAGTATGCATGTGTACGAACGAAAACAACTGCTGTTGCCAGTGAAATGGCGAGTCACTACCAGCAGCGTGTTTTGACCACAATTAAATGTGTTTTTTGCCGTCGCAACAGACGGCAGCAATGACAGTGAGGCCGAACTTTTGTTATTGTCGTCAAATATTATGGGCAGGATATGGGCCTTGTTGAGAGCAGGCTGCTGTGCTTCACGGTCAAGCAGCTGGGCGCAACGTTGAGAAATTGGTTACGGATGCACTGGCGTCCTTTAATATTTTTGTCGCAAACTGCGTAACCTTCCGCAAGAATGCCAATGCTGGGATAGGCGAGAAGAACGGCGTAGGTGCAGTGCTGACGGAAGTGCAAGAAATAATAATTAAAATAGGATGTCCGTGCCACCTCATAAATTTTGTATCTGGAAAGGCAACATCGACTCTGCGTTGAAAGGTGGACGAATTCTTGTTGATATCTTTAATGCTTGGAAGAATGAAATGCCTACAGAAAGGAGTGCTTCTTGCTTGTGGATCCAGGTGTAAATATGTAAATAAAGCTGTAATCTAGTTATCTTCGTGCGGGCGCGTAGTCACTGCTTAAAAAAGAATATTTTATGAAAAAAAAAAAGGGGTAGGAACCGTTTCAGAGATTTGTTTCTGTGGAATAAAAAAGGGAAGATGTGAGTGGTGTCACCCCCTCCCGGATTCCGTTTTTTGAACTTGGCAGCTATGATGTGACATTGCAAAGCCCTGTGCTGAGCCAGAGCATATTGCCATTCTGCATGGACTGCTTGAGTAACTCGACCTAATGGTGACTTTGTTTGGTTTAGGCTAAAAAGAGGATACTTAATAATCTCCGTGGCTGTCTTTGTGGTTTGCTGCCTCCACTAGCCACCAGCTAGAGCCAAGTCACACGCGCATATATAGCAAGTAAGCTGGAGGGATGCAATAATTCATAAACAAATTACACATCACTGAGATGGCATTCAAAATATGCAGAGTTAATGCTTGTGAAACATCCTTTGATACAGTGCCAGGAGAAGAAATTGTTATGTCAATTGATGTGGTCATCTTGCAGTGGCTTGTTGGTGCTGTTATCACATACACTCTTGCGCAAGGTGAAGCACAGTGTACCTCAAACAAACTTATTGAACCTGAGTGTGTTGTGGCTTCACAGTCTGCAAGTGCAATGTTGCTCAACAGGTTTGCAGAGAAGAAGTTGCGTCTTCTTAGGCTCCAGCGGCACAAAGCCTCTCTTGAACACAGGTGAGACCTTTGTTCATCTATGGCAGGAAGCCTTTACAAGCACTCTGAAAAATGCTCGTGTAGGATGCTTATGACTGGAACAAGCAATACAATGTGTGCTATTTATTCTTGAAAGTAGAACCAGCATGATGAGACCAAAGACTTCAGTGAATGCTGTCACAACGTTCCAGAAAAAAAAAAGCATGCATCAGGGTGAAACTTGGCAAGGGTTTGTAAACACTACCTTGTAAACTGCGTCGTCAACATTACTGCTACTTCATGACACAGCACACCATCTCTGCGCACGCTATTCTAAAATTGCCTATTAGGGCGTTTTAGAATAGCATACGCAAAGATAGCGTTTGTTGCGGTCGCCCGTTTATTCCTGCGGTTGCCCGCAAAAAGATAGCATATGACGCATGCACATTGCTGGCACACGCTAACACAAAGCTTCGCGTATGCTATTCTAAAACTGCCTGCTTATCGACCAATCTCTGAAATTCTAGAAAAGATGGAAGACCTTTCGTGGTACATTTTGGCGTCGGCAAGTTCAGCGGCGCAGTAAAATTTTAAGGCACAGAAAGTTATCGCGGTACGCAGCATGAGTGTCAGCACGATTTTGTCTTGATAATGCAAACCCATGTTGTACCGCAGCTAGGGGAGGTGGAGAGCACTGGTGTAGCTTCGGGTGGGGTCAAGTGCTGGTGCGGCTTGAGAGGGGCAAGTGCCCCCTTGCCGATGCCCGTGATACGCAGGGTAAGCACTAACCGGCAGGCATAAGGCGAACCACTACGGCTTAAGCAGTCAGTGAATGCATTAGGCCCTATGGGACTCGTTCGGGGATTCATTGAAAATACGTTTTAACCGTTAGAAGAAGACTTTTAAGGGCTTGTTTTTCTTTGTTAGACACAATATTTTAACACACACACACGTTTTAGCACAAGTTTTAACCGTTAGTATGTTTCAAGCGGGTACGGCGGTTTGACTGTATTGGAGCATGCGTAGCTCCTGCTTTATGCGAGCTCTTTTATTAGATATTGATTCTTGCTTGCATGCTGCTTTTAAAGGGGGGAGGGGTTAAAAGTGTTTAGACATGTTGATGATTTTTTAGTACTTTTAACCAAGCACAGGCATTTTTCTTCGCCTAGTATTGTGTCAGCCATTTTAGATGTTTTTATCCATTTTGGACAAGGGCTTATTTTTATGATCGAGATGTCCAGCTGTGATGAGTTGCAATTTTTGGATTTAAAGCTGCTACTAAATGCACATCATGTATGCTGGGCATATTCCTTTTGTGCCAAGAAGAGTTATTGCCGTTCGACTCGGCCTAATCTAAGGTCGTAGAAAGGGGAATCGTTGTACGGTGCATAAAATCAGCTCTCGGAAACACGTTCCCGCATTGATTGGCAAGTGACCCGCCTTTTGGCGGCAGGCTTCCCTTCGGAGGTCATTGTAGCAGTCGCCGAGTCGCTGTTGGAAAGAGTCAAACTTGGAGCAGAAGAGGCTAAGGATTTGAAGGGGAGTCCAGTGGTCGTGCCATACGTGCACACTCTGTCGCATGCTCTCAAGAAGGTGGCAAGCAGACATGAAGTGCCTCTGATTTCTTCTGCCCATAATAAGCTGCAAGAACTTTGCCCTTGAATCTGCGTGCAAAGCAAACGAGGATGCAGCATCAGGCATGCAAGCCCTTTCGTTGAACGCTCTGTTAAGGTTGTTTACTCCATTCCCATGTCGTGTGGGAAATTGTACATTGACTGGACCGAAAGATGCATCAATCACCGACTTAGGGAGCACGTGCTAAATGCAAAAAAGAAAGAGGTCAAGTATGCACATCTACTCCTCTCTGCATGTGGGTGTGAGCCGAATTTTCATTGTACCAAGATACTGGGCAAAAGCAAGAGCTGTTCATCTCGGCTTTCTTTGGAAGCGTTCTTTATCGGGAAGAACGATGGTGTGTGTATAAGCGAGCCTTTGATCTCCTGGCATGCTTCCGAATATCAGATTCTGCAGGGCTCCCTTTGACATGTGCAGCGGTATGTTGCATCTGATATACTGCAGGTGCCATCACACATGTCCGTGTTCACATACAAGCAACAACATTTTAGCGTCCACCAATGCTTAGTGTAGTCATTCTAAAAAGACAGGGCGTGCAAACACGGACACAAGAAGAAGTCAGGAGCTGAGCTAGTTGGACCAACTAGCTCAGCTCTCTGTTATTCTAAGCTTAGTGTAGCTTGTAAAAAGTGCCTGTTGTCCATTGACTTCAGTGGTCTCCAAGAGGACTAAAAGGAGTCCGGAAGAGAGACGTCTATGCTCTTTATTTGGGGAACCGAGGATGCTTTCACAGTCATGAAATCAGCCAGCCTCCGTGTTCCTCAACTGTGCAGTTTGCTAAGAAGAAGAAAGCAGGTGATATTTGGCTTTCTGTGAAATGGAATTGAAATTTCCTGCAGTGTGCGTTTCTCTATATTTGGCTCACATGTTCGCAGGAGCCTTGACAGCAGCGTTTTTCGAGTATGTTCAAGTGCTGCAGGGCCCCTTTAACCCTTTGAGGGTTGTTGCCATACATGTACGGTGGCAGTTTTTTGTCCCGCAATGTCTTTGCCATACGGGTGCACTTTCAACCCTCCGTTTGAAATTTCATGTGGTAACGACGACGCATGCTCACTGGGAGGTGCTGCCACCACCTAGGACTTACAAGAAGAGTTTGAAATTTGATTGTGCTAACTTCTTGCGGAGATAAACAGAACTGATTTCTAGATTCGGCGTGTCGCGTGGTATCCGGCAACACCGATGGGAATGCCGTTTAGTGATTTCGGTTTCACCGTGTGATCGCAACAGAGGTGTGCGAAACTTGATTTTTATCTTTATCGGCACTCCCTTGCGGGGGAAGTTGATTTCCATCTTTATTGGCGCTGCTTTTAGCTTGTTTATCATGGATGCTCGTGAGATATTCTCGCTCTCCTTGATTACCGAATTCACTCTGCCCAAGGTAGCCGCATGCAGAGAAGATGCCATGTGTGTGCCAATGCAACTTCTCGCTCCAAGAGGAGAACAGGCATGCATTTTATGTGTGCAGACTGCGATAAGGCACTGTGTGTAGACCCATGTTTCAAGGAATACCACCGCGTTCCAAAATACTGTTGAACAATTTGCAGTTCTAAGTGACGCTGACACCAAAGTACTGATATTCTTTTAACAGTCTTTTCCCGACTTGACACATTTTGCACATTCAAAATCCATAATAGAGTAATTTGACCATCTGGGAAAGTTTTTTTTTTTTCAAGACATATTCGACCCTCAGAGAGTTAATGTGACCCTTTAAGATCGAGAAAAACAAAACCTATTTTGCCCGCCTCCCCTTGCCTAGTAAATCTCCCAATTTTTGAAGCTCTTGCATTGGCAGATGTGCTTCGCAGAAGAAGCACCACTTCGTTTTCACTGGCTAGTGACCGCCAGTTCATGCAGCTTTCAAAAGTTTTACTTGGACTAAGTTTTCCACATTGGAGCCCTAATTTAGTGATCTTCTGAGTACCTGAGGAACATCTTGGGCATTGAAATGGGGAATTGTTGTGCTTTTTGACAGAGAATATTGTGTGGGAACATTTGTGAGAGCACATTTAACAAACTTCCAATGTCGTGTGTTCTGTTTTCCAATGGCACAGCATCCTGGAAATGTCGGGACCCATGCTTGAAAAGGAGGCACTGGTAAGTGGTTTGATCATTTGCACATAAGCTCATTCTTGCTTTCAGTGTACTAGCACATTGTACTAGTACATGCAGTGGCAATAAAGCCACTGCATATGCACTCTTCTGCTGCTTTTGCTTGTGTATCACTTCAACCTAGTAGACCTCTTCTGTTTATTCAAAGTCCATGGTTTGTCCTGTCTCGCTTTCTTTTCATGTTGCCTCAATAGTGTGCTGCCACACTCACTGTGGATCACTGCCAATATGCCTACTCACACGTCCTTTCAAGTTACTCTTGTAGGTGAAGGAAAGGAGGTGACTCTTAAGGGCTCGTCTTTCTTTGTTAGACACAATATTATTGAGGACTAACAGACAATAATGGAGGAAAGTATAGGGGGTGTTCTTTCTAGTATTTAGAATATAAATGTGAAGAAAGTAAAATGGACGAAAAGATAACTTGCCGCCGGCAGGGACCGAATTTACATTAATTTTCTTAAAGGCGGGGCACTGCTTTTTATTTTGTTTATTTATTTATTTATTTACAGATACTGCTGTCTCATGTTTGAGACATTGCAGGAGTGGTTACAAGAAAGGCACAAAGGACAACAACAGAAAAATGAAAACATCAAAATACATAATTGGACACTTGTTTTACAAACTGTGCATGTGGTAGTCGTCTCAAAGAACTGTCAAGATTATTCCAAGTGTCAACTGTGCACGGAAAAAAAGAGTAATTATAACAATCAATATAACATCTGAATGGCACAGTGTTCAACGGATTGTACCGGCAGGTCACATGAAAGAAATGGGTGTAGCTATGCGGACAGATTTGTGCACGATGTTATGTAACACGATAAGCCGATCGCACATACGCTGGCGTTCTAAGCGATTCAGCAATAAGACTTCTCCCCTTCAGCTCTGAAGGGGAGAAGTTACGGTCGTAGCGATTAAAAATGAATCTGATTTCTTTTCGCTGGACGGACTCAAGTTTACCTTTGTCATTTGCAAGACGTGGTGACCATACAACTGACGCATATTCAAGAAGAGGCCTGACCAGTGACTTATAGGCTGTAAGCTTGCATTCTTTTGTGGCGCCTTTTAACGTTCTTCTTAGGTAACCTAATTTTTAAAGTGATTTTGCAGAAATAAGGTCAACGTGTTTGCGCCACTTTAAGTTTGGAGAAAATACAACACCAAGGTACTTAAATTCCTGGACGTTTAGTCCTAGTGTATGATCGGGATGGCCAAACCTAAATTGCAATGGTTCCCTTTTATTAGTAAAAGTCATTGTCACTGTTTTGTGAAAATTGAGCTCCATCTGCCACATTCTGCTACAATCACAAAAAGAAGAAAACACATCATTTAACAAAACCTGGTCAGTGACGCTACTCACATTGGAATACAAAACTCAGTCATCGGCCTATAGACGTAGCTTAAAGTGTTAGTGACAACTTGAACGACATCATTAACGTAAATTATGAATAAAAGGGGTTCCAAAACGGAGCCTTGTGGAACACCTGAGGAAATATGAGCGGATGATGACTGTCCGTGGTTGCAGAGGACAAACTGACTCCTCAGGTGCTAATACTAATCCGTAATCCAGCCAAGTAATTTGTCAGCATATGGGCCTGTGAGAAAGTTGCGAAGTTTGAGGAGAAGTTTTTTATGGCATACCTTGTCGAAAGCTTTGGAGTATCAAAAAAGATGACGCCCATCTGTTCATGGTTGTTAAGTGATGAGGCGATGCCATGCATAAATTCGATCAGCTGCGTAACCGTGGAAAAACCGCTGCGAAATCCATGTGGATGCTGTGAAAGGATATCGTTGTCAGTTAGGAATTGAACAATGTGCTCCAGTAGCTTGCAGCAGGTAGATAATAATGAAATTAGTCTGTAGTGAGAAATAGTTTCCTTCTTACCCGATTTGAAGATAGGAACAACATTGGCAATCTTCCAAATTCGCGGAACCCGTTCGGAGTCAAGCGATTTCCTAAATATAATTATGAGGGACCGTGCACACCATTCAGAGTTCCTTTTCAAAAAAGCGTTGGACCAGCACTTTTAGTAATATCTATGTTTAGTATGAGATTGTGAATTCCAGAGCAACTTAACTCAATATTCGGAATAGCCACTGATACAGAGGGGGGGGGACAAGAGAAGGGACAGTGCCGTCATTGAAAAATGGTGCACTCAGTGGCTCATGCAACTAAACTTCAAAAAATGTAAGTCCATGCAGGTATCGCGGAAACACTCTCTCATATCATACTCCTACTCTTTGCATTCTCTTCCTATTGAGCTGGTTCAATCGTACAGGTACCTCGGGGTTACCATCACAAGCAAGCTTACATGGTCGGAACATATTCATAATCTGGTTATTGCAACTAACGAATCCCTGGGATTCATTAGACGGTCACTATCATCATCACCACCTGTGATCCGCAAACTAGCATATGATACATTTATCCGCGCTAAACTGGAATTTGCATCGGCAATAAGGAATCCACATCAAGCGTACCTTGTCGACCTACTAGAAGCCGTCCAAAACCGCGCAGCCCGGTTTATTACATCCCAGTACGACCATCAGCTAAGTGTCACAAACATCAAATCATCCTTGGACATCAAATCATTAGCACTTTGCAGAAAAATCTCTCAGTTATGCCTCTTTCATAAACTGTATTCTAACTTCCTACACTTACGTGACCTGCTTTTTCCGCCAAACCGCACTTCACGCCGCCTGTCAAGCTCCCTCAGTCTTCAAAGAATTCACGGCTCTACTAATTCCTTCAACAACTGCTTCCTGCCAGTAGCCATTGCACAATGGAATAGCTTACCTGACCTTGCTGTCACTGTGACCCCACCAAATTTCGAAACGTACTAACCAATTTATTGAGTGCTGCTGCGTAACGTATTCTGAATTTTTTTTTTGTAGCGCAATATTCTACCTGTGTATTTTGACTGTCTCGTAATTTCACCTCGTTCCTTTCTTTTATTGTATTTTTAATGACTGTTTGAACGCTCCTTTTCTCTTATGTATGCTCCCCCTTATGTAATATCCCAACAGGGGCCTTTAAGGGTTAATAAATGATTATGATGATGATGATCAGTGGTAAACACAGACTTAAAATAACTATTGAAGGCTTCTGAGATTGTCCGAGCGTCCGAGTAGGGTTTGTTTTCAGTAATGAATGAGCAAGGGCTGGTGGGAGGTGGACTAATTTTCTTCCAGAACTTGGTCGGATTTTCCCTCATGAACGTTGACAATGTGTTATTGTAATAGAAGTCTTTGGCTTCATGCATTTTTTAGTGTTATTTTTATCGTACACAGAAGAAAATCATGGTTTGGCTTGGAGCAGCATCGGTAACGTAGTTGGCGAATAAGCTGTATTATTTTCTCTGTTTAGGATTGCGCTTGTACACATTTGTTTGGCACAAATTTTGATATACATTCGGACACAATCGCGCCAAAGTGTTCCACTAACGCATTCACACCACATCTGTTGCTGGAAAACAGAAAATTGTCAGGAACTGCTAGCAGGGAAAGTACACCTTCATCTAGGCACGTGAGAAATCAGTAACATCTTTGTATTCTGGTTTCTTAAGTTCGCAGGTACCAGAAAGATTAACCAAGACTGCATTATGATTTGAAAGACCTACAACTGCACACTCAATGTCATCCTTCAATAGGTCAGCCGTAACGAAAACAAGGTCCAGGATTAAACAACCTCTAGTGGCGCTGTGAACAACTTGAGTAAAATCATGGGATACAGCGAAGTCAATCAAAGAATTACAGAGAACCTTGTCACGGCCGGTTGTGGTGAAGGACTCCCAGTTAATGTGGGGCGCATTGAAATCCCCGCATATGATCAGTTTGCGGTTGTGAAGTCTGTGCTTTACGATATAGTCAGTGATTGCCAATATGCAATTGCCAGCTTCATCTGGCGGCCGGTATACAGCGCCAGTCGCTACAAAACACTACATACCCTAATCTTACACCAGACAGACTCCGTTTCAAGGAGATCAGGCAGTGTCGCATACTCAATGCCATTTTTGATAAAGAGCACCACGCCACCATCGTGACCACACGAGCTGTTATTTCGAATAACCGAGTAACCAGAGGGCAGAAATTCATTTTCAGAGATTGATTCATTAAGCCAGATTTCAGAGACACACATAACTGCCGGATTATGACACTCTACTAGGCAACTGAAGTCGACAAACTTGTTTACAAGACTGCGGGCGTTCAAACACAAAAGCTTAAAGTTTTCTGATTCATTGTGCCTGGTGTCAATTCATTGCTTTCTCTGCTTTTTTTTCTTCTTATCGCTGCTATCGTGCGCCGGGATTCTCTCTCCTCGCGCATCATCCCAAATGAACAATTCTTTGCCAATCTTTATCTTGTTGGAGATTAGCTTAACCTTCTGACCAGCCCTCCGAAGTTCTGCAGTGCTTTCCCACAGTTTCTTGCGTATCTGCCTTGTAGTAGGAAAGTAGTCTTCTGATACAGAGTAGTTGCTGCCTTTTAGTCCAAAGCAATTTTTTAGTACGTTTAGTTTCTCACGGTGATCGAACAGTTTGATAATGACCGGTCGATGCCTGTTAGATTGCTTTCTACCCAATCTGTGAATTCTTTCTGCCAAAATAAACTTTTATGCCAAGTTTATCAGAGAACACTTCTTTCATCACAAGCTGCAACAGTTCTTCATACGTTTCGTTTGGTTTTTCATCTATACCAAAAACAATTAAGTTGTTGCATCTTCTGTAATCTTCTAGGTCGACAAGCTTTCTTTCCAAAACTGCAACTCATGAGTCTAGGTAGTGCATTAAGCTGTTTATTTCATTTATCGCAGATGTAGCTTCGTCCACCTTCTGTAATTTAACCTCATTATCCTCCAACCTTCGTTGAATATCTTTCTGGCCCTCAAGCAGTTCAGCTAGAACCTGCTGAGCGGCAGGCCCTGGATTAGACTCGACGTCACCACATAGCACGAGTAGCGACAACACGAAGTCACGGGCAATAAAGTACATTTCAGTCAATCTCGGTGGGCACGGAAGCAAGGAAGGAAGCAGAAAAAGGAGAAGGCAGGGAGGTTAACCAGAAACACTTCCGGTTGGCTACCCTGGGGGATCGGGGAAGGGGGATAGAAAGACGAGAAATAGAGAGGAGGGAAGAGAGAGAAGCAATGCAGTGAATTCACTGCAACGTGCGGGATTGCAGCACAAGTCAGAGGCTTTCGCACAAGCTCGTCGTTCTCAAAAAACACAAGAGTGCTTTCACTGCCTTGTGGGCCGTCGAGAGATGTGGACGGTGCTGTAGTAGCACCTGCACGGAAATTGGCCGATCATCCAGTCACCGCAGTGCCGTGGGCACGGCAGCTGGACAAAGCAAGGGTCATTGGTTTTAATTGTGGAAGCATCGTTACTAACCTGCATGAAAAACGGGAACGGATTTGACATGGTGCCCTCTGGACGCCAGCCAACGTTAATCTTGCAGGTGGATTTACATTAAATTTTCTTAAAGGCGAGGCACTGCTCTTGAAATTGTTAAAAAATTCTTCATCGATTCTGATGAGACTTGCTGAGCTTGTGTATATATTTGTATATGATTTCAAATAAGCAATCGTTTTTCAAGTAAAATACAGTACAGACCATTTATGACGTAACAGCTTGTGGCGAGTAAAGGGGCATGAGACACGTGTCAGACGATGTTATGCGATGATACGCGATGGTATGCGGTCAATGGAAAATTGCTTGATGGGGTGCACCTGTGCCACGTGCGCGATTGGTCGTAGGAGGGCTCGTTGCATGCGACCCGAGCCATAGTGAAAAACCCAAGGAGAGAGAACGGGCATTGTCTGTGGGGCATCGTTGGAAGAAGGTCGAAGAAGCCAGCGCCTCACGGGTAACAAGAGCAGCGGGTGCTGGGTCCGGAGATGCAGCACTGGGAGTCCGGGGTGTGGACATCAATTTCAGCAGCGACTGGGTGAGGCTATGTTGGACTCGCAGCAGCGTCATCACACTGGTTTCTGGAGCACCTGCGATGCTCCACCTTCGCTGGCAGGATGGCTTAGACCCACAGTGCAGTCCCCGAGGCGCCACGTCGTCACCTAAGCCACAGAGTCACTCTGAAGCAGGGGCCGGTAAGGCAGCTAGGCCTAACTACTCTACCTTTTGCGACGGCCATGACGACTACTGAGAAACTTGATGACTGAGACGAGCAAATCGTCCACTTGCTTCTGAGCAACGGCGACCGTAGGACCTCATTGAGAGCGTTGACGATGAGCATGGCATGACGCGACCGACAAGCATTGACTTAAATGCCACGTTGACCGTAAGAACAGTAAGAACGCTCCGTTACGTACACGACTATGAGGCCAACATGGCCAGACTGCTATTGTGGTTAGAGACTGCACATAGCTAAAGCACAGCTTTCATTAATGTGATATGCATGTATTTGTTTTGTGTGATGTTTGTTGTTTGAGATAAAGTTGTTTGTGGTTCCACCACCGTATCCCGCACCTCTCAATTCCGTTCACTGCAAATGCTCCCGAAATACGTGACACTGCTTATAGTGCAGGACTAGCTACAAGGCGTTTTTTTTTCTGATTTCCGTTCATCCTCCCATAGAACTCCGTGTATACACATACCACTTACTGTGCCGCTGCCGGAGGTGAAACACTGTTTATAACGTGGCTGCCACGAAAATCTCATCATCAAGCAAGGTAGCAAGCACTCTTCACAACAAAGGTGCACTGGCCACAGAGAGTGCAGTGAAGGCAAACTGAAGGAGGAGGAAATGCGGAGCAAACAAACAACGAGCCAAGGAATCAAAAATGAAAAGTCCGCTGCAGCAGCACGGAGTGAAAAAAGGGTGTGGATGCCAAGGCGATGGGGAAGCCGTCGTGCCGGCTTGGCCACTTTGCTCCGGCCGCTTGTCTGTTGTGCACGCTCTGCGCAGAAACCTCGTCTACATCTGCATTCAGTGTGCACTACCCTTGTTTCTCTAAAAGGAAAATAAATAGTTGCGTACTAGTAGAGTGCAGATATTGCATATGCAACTGATTCCACAGTCTAGGCAGTGTTTTGCAAATTTTTAAGTCTTCATGGCTTTGTTGCCTGAGCTTTTGCCTTTGGTGTCCATACGTGGGCTTACCAGCTTGGCAGGCTTTTGCAAGGTAGTTGCCGTGGCTGATCTCAGGGCTGTGAGCAGTTTCGTGAGCACTGTCCTTGCTTCATTGCGTGAGTGATAACTCTTTGATGCCCAATCTTTATGTTTAGGCAAGCTTGCTGCGACAGCATGCCAACGCGCAGGTTCAGCTTAATGAGTGCCAGCCGCCTGGCTGGCACTCATTAAAGGGGTACTGACACCTTTTTTCGAAGCCGAGTTTACTCTGCCATACAAATATCCTGTATGCAGAAGCTGCTCTGAGCAAGTGTGAAGCTCAACAAAGGCTGATAAGATATTTTAATTTGATATTGCCGCGAGTCTTATATTTGATGAGTTGAAGCTTCACCCACAAAGACTGTGGGCAACGCGCTGCGCAGGCCTCGCCGTGATGTGTAGGAAGCTTCGCGATTGTTTTGGAACAATCCGTTAAGATTGCCCGCCGCACGAGAATGTTCTAGCTTTGTTGAGAGATAACGCCGCCAACAGCGATATCGCTGGAAAGTTCGATAGCGCCTGTATAAAAGCCGACGCGCTTGACTGCTTGTCAGTTGATCGACGGTCGACGCTCTGTCCGCCGCTATCAGTGTATTGCTATAGTTTGACTTTCAGTTTCTCGGCCACAAGTTCGGCCAAATAAAGAGTTTCATCTCGGACGTGTTCACTGCTGCCTTCGTCGACGTCACGACCACGTGACAATATTAAAGTCCATTTTTCCATGGCGCACCTACTGACATCGACACTAGCTTGACATCAGGCTACAGTACAAATTCTGGTGACTTCATGCAGCAGTATGGCTAGTTGTGATGATGTTAGGTACCAAAACTTCCAAGATGGCTGCTTGTGCGTCATCAAAACTTGCAAAATGGCCGCTTGTGCGTCACCAACGCACAAGCGGTGCAGAGCGGCCGTGGAAACGTCACTATATATTGTGTGAGCACATGACGAGAAGCTCATACCATGTTATGACGTCAGGGTACAATAGGAACCGAAACTGGCTTTTAAAAACATACTGTAATTACTTTTTCAGGGTGCACTCGCGCTTAACACTACCTTTTTTAGGCTCTTGAGGGCTTGACCTTTCATTTGACGCAAAAAAAAAAAACTGCAAATATTCGTGTCAGTACCCCTTTAAGGTAATGTTGAGGTTTCTTACCGAGTCAAGTAAATGCTTTGCAGCAGCTGCAACACTGGGGGCTGGCATGTCAACACACACGCACGTGCACACACAAACACACAGACATTGCAGTAAGGCTGATAACTGGGCAAGTTGGTATGTATCCATATTTAAACTTTTTTAGTGCGCACAAAAGACAAGGACAGCGCTCGCGTGTCTCTTTCTTGTCCTTTCTGTAGCGACGACGGTGACTACGTTCGCCACTTAAGCAGCCTAAAGGAAACATTAGTTAAAAGAAATTACCCGCAAGATGCTCTAAACAAGGTCTACAACGAAGCATGTCAACTAGATAGGAAATCATCACTAGCTCAAAGGGGCCCCGTAGCACAGCCCAACCAGCCGCCAGCATTTATAACCAAATACTCAAATGCACTACCAAACATAATATCCTCCGTAAGTATTACCCAATACTGACAAGCAACGAGCGCCTTAGAAAAGCGTTCCCCGGAGTACCAAAGGTCGTGTATCGCCGCAATAGGAATTGTAAGGACATGTTACTAGTGCATGCAAATGTAAACCCTCATTCTACTGCCCAGATAACACCTTGTTCTCGTCCTAGATTGAGGGGGTCCGCTCTATGTACGGCTGGTGCAGAAGCCTAGCTCCGGTCCCAGCCGCAAATAGTCGTACCGTGTCAACGTCCCCTTCCCGTAGCGCGCGTCATCGCAGCTACGACGGGTTCGGGCGAATAAGGCAACAGGCTAGCACAACAAACAACACTTTATTGCTACGTTAGCAATAACGCGTAAATGTCGCGTAGAGGGATAGTCCGCTCTCGTAGAAAAACAAAGGGTATGGCTTACACCTTCGGTCGATGATCGGCTCGCGGGTCTCGGGGCGGTGAGATGTTCCTTCGTAGGTCAGCAGGGCACCAGAGGCCGTCTCCCTACCTGGTCGGCAGTTTTGTTCACCTCCCGTGTCCCTCCCCACCGCGAGGGTTGATTCCCTCGCAGGGCGAGTTCCCTTTCCCGCGAGCCGGGATGCGAGGATTAGCGCGAGGAGTAGCGGGAAAGAAGGGGTTGTCCGGAAAGGGCGACTGTGCTCCTCTCCTAGTGGTTCCTTCGCTCCCGCTGTCAGTTCCCGATCGCGCCTGCCTTAAGGAAAGGAAATGGGCGCGCGTGCTCTCCCACATCCTCCTCCCCTTAAGAAAGCCCTCGGACGACAGAGACTGAACCATGAGGTAATATTTTGTTATTCCTCATCGAGGAAGGCTTGGACGGATCGGTCCAGGTCCGTGCCCTCCTGCGGTTGGCCCTCTGCCGTGGGTGTCGCCGGTGCCCCCACTGGCGTCGCCGCTGCCTCCGAAGTAGCCACCACCGGCTTCGTTGCGGTCTTCGCTGCCGCGTCCACTTGCGTCATTGCTTCCCCAGTCGTCGCCTCCGCCGTCACTGCTGCGGTAGGTCTGGCCTGCTCCTGCAGCCCCGTGGTCCGGACCGCGTCTCCTTGGGCCCCGCCTCTCTGGTCGTTGGAGGTGATTGAGAGGAGCGAGTCAGCGAAGCGTTTCATTCCAGGCGGCCTCTCCAGCATGGTTCGGGCTCCTCCGGTCTGGCGGGGCTCGGGGTTTTCGGCGTGCTGCGCCGTGGCCTTGAGGGAGCATAGGCCATCGGGGTGTCCACACAACCCTGGCACGTCCTGGTGGCTGCGGCCCCCAGGCAGCTGGCTCTCCCAGTTGGGTTGGCATTGGTCTTCGGGCCTCTTGTGTGGAGCCCTAGCGGTGAGGCGATGGGGTAGCGTGGAAGTGGCAGTGGGATGTACCAGTTGACCTCCAGTCAGGCGTCCATGGCGATGTTTGCCGGTGGTGGTGGGGCTGCGACAACGACTGAATGTGAGTGTGGGCTCGCCGTGAGGAGGCGGTCTCCTCTCCGAGCCGTCCCGGCGGCACCTATTTCCCTTTTGCTTATCCAACATGCAGAGTTGTCTCCGCCTGTTTCGCAAGAAGTACCGCGGCTCAGGGCTCTTCACTCGGTTTCGAGCGTTCTCAGCCGCCGGCCGCGGCTCGGAGGGGGACTGATAGTCGTCCCCATGCTCC
The DNA here is from genome assembly GCF_013339695.2 of Rhipicephalus sanguineus. NCBI lineage: Eukaryota > Metazoa > Arthropoda > Arachnida > Ixodida > Ixodidae > Rhipicephalus > Rhipicephalus sanguineus. Next base: position 138,922,939 of record NC_051186.1, read on the forward strand.
TCCCGTGACACGTAACGTTTCAAGTCGCATACGTGCACTGGTCCGCCGCTCGGTTTGCCTTTCATGTTCGCGAGCCGATAAACAAGCGAGGAAACCTTCTCTCGCACTCGGTACGGCCCGGACCATTTCGGTGCCAGCGAGGCTGCAAACTGTTTGCTAGCGTCGCTAAGAACATGATGGCGTCGCAGCACCAGATCGCCCACTTCGTAGTGTACGTTCCGATGCGAGCGGTCGTACTGCGCCTTCTGTTGTGCCCTAGCAGTGCCGAGATTACTGCGTGCTTTACGCAAAACTTCCGCTAGCTTCTCGCGCAACTGCGCTGCGTATTCAGCTCGTGCTGATGACGCCACTGGCACTCCACTGCGATCCGCGAGTACAGTCTCCATCGGATTCGGCAGTTCTCTTCCCAGGTTTAGAAAAGAAGGCGCATACCCAGTCGAGCGGTTCACAGTCGATCGCAACGCAAACCCGATCTCTGGAAGGTAGGTATCCCAGTCCTTGTGCCTTTCAGAGAACGCGACAAGCATGTGCTTGATGTTGCGATTAACTCGTTCCGTGGGGTTCGACTGAGCATGGTAGGTGGTTGTTTTCTTGTGCTTAATGCCAAGCGCGGCGCACGTGTCAACAAACACCTTCGCAGTAAAATAAGACGCGTTGTCTGTTATCAACTGCTCAGGGAAACCAAACCTGGTGAAAACCTCCATCAACTTATCCAAGATCACACGAGCCGTCAGCTTTCTAAGGGGGAAAAGTTCTACCTACTTAGTGAAGTGATCCGTGACCACCAGCAAGAATTTGTTTCTGCTAGGAGTTGTGGGGTACGGTCCCATTACGTCACATGCCGCGATTTGCCAGGGAGTCTGACTGTTGATCGGCTGCATGAGGCCGGGCGGTCGTCCGCCTCGGGGCTTGACGCTTTGGCACACGTGGCATGAACGGGCGTAACGAATCACATCCCGCTTCATGCCTGGCCAGGTAGCAAGGCGACACAACTTAGCATAAGTCTTAGGGCCGCTCGCATGCCCAGCAATGCACGAGTCATGAAAGTAGCGAAGCAGTGCTCCTCTCAACTTGCGCGGTATAACGACCTTGAATGACTCACTTGTGTCATCGTCGGATGGGATGTACCTCAGCAGGACGCCATCAGAATCCAGCAGATAAGAATCCAGTGCGCTCACAGCATTACCAGCTGTTGCCGAGCGCTCCGCACCGACAGCAATACCAGCTGCCCCCGTGTGCGCGGTGGCCTCGCCACCCGGCTCCCGGAGCCCGTCGAACACCTTTCGACAAAACGGATCTTTCTGCTGAGCTTCTAACAGCTCCCTTCTGCTGAAAACAATCCCCGCGCTAACAACAGCCTCTACGTGGTTCACGCTTGTGCCTTGAACTAACGTTTGTTCTACCCCGCAGGGGCGTCTGCGCAAGCAGGCGTTTGGTGTGTAGCGACACCACGGACCCGAGCTAACGGGGGGGTTTCGACCCCCTCCCACGCCTAGCCGTGCGTGGCTTGGCCGTGTCCGGGGAAAAGGGGATCCTGGGGGTTGAGCCGACGCCGGGTGATTGGACCTTTAAGGCCCCCCGGCAGACGCAACACACCCCTTTGGCCCCGGCTTCACGTAGACGGCACCCCTGGGCTGACCCACCCAGGGGAAATCGGCAGTCGCCTTTTCCTGCCTCTCCCCTCACATCTTCGTCTTTTCTCTTACTTTAAATCTTTCCTGTCCTCTACTCTCTTCCATTGACTTCCGTGTTTCCTGGCGGCAAGGGTTAACCCTGTGTGGTTATCCTACCTTGGATACACCATATTCGGTTATAGTGGTGGCGTACAGCTGGCGCATGCAGGGCCTGTGCTTACAGACCCTGCAGCGTCCCCTTGTAGGACTCCATGGTGGGTGGCTGGCGCTGCTGCCGAAATATAAACATTTACATATGGCTAATTCCTTCCCCCCACTCCCTGATCGCCCTCACAAAAGAGGGCGCACCGACGAAGTCTTCCAGTTTTTTGGTCACCAGAGAGTATCTTTCCCCCGATTCCACGTTATCCACGCTGACACACCCGGCAAACCAGTGCGAACACTTTCACCTTTTCTAGTTTCGAAGTCTCTGACCGAAATCTTTGGCCCAGGATATAAAGTATCGAGAATGGCAAGTGGTGACCTCCTCTTGGAGCTCCGCGACCAGAAACAATATGAGAGACTGCCTAATCTAGCGAAATTTGGAGATACCAACTTAATAGTAACCCCACACCGAACCATGAATACCACCCGTGGCGTTGTTTCAGATGATGACTTGTTAGGGCTGACGGAGGCTGAACTCCTGGAGGGTTTCAGCGAACAGAATGTCATCAACGTGAAACGAATTAGGATAAGGCGTGATGGCAAAGAAGTCCAGACTAAGCACCTGATACTTACTTTCAATTCAAGTGTACTGCCCGACTCCATCGAGGCTGGGTACATCAAGCTTCGAGTGAGGCCATATATACCAAACCCTCTCCGATGTTTCAAATGCCAGCGGTTCGGCCACAGTTCACAGAACTGCCGAGGCCGCCTAACTTGCGCCAAATGCAGTGCTGAAGAACACACATCTGATGCCAGTGAAAACTCTCCTCTCTGTGCGAACTGTAATGGGGAGCATGCCGCATACTCACGGTCATGCCCATACTGGAAAAAAGAAAAGGAAATTGTCACAATTAAAGTAAAACAAAACATTTCATTTAAGGAGGCACGAAGGCAGGTGTCCTACCTACCAGAAACCAGCTTTGCCGAAGTGGCGCGTCAGGGGGCAGCGCCACGACGGCCTTCGGCGGCTGTCCGGCACACGCGTAGTGAGCCGGCGGTGACGCCACCCGCCCCCTCGACGGTTGCAGCCAGTGCTGCTCCGCCATCCAAGAAGGACCCACCAACCTCCGGGTTGCGGGGCGCGAAGGTCTCGTCTTCTGAGGCGAGGCCCTTAAAACAAACGCAGCGCTCGCAAGAGCGCGTGTCCAGCGCTTCGCAAGATGCAATGGACACAACACCGAGCGTGAGGGCGCAGCCAGCGCCTAAGGATCGGCGCGACTCCGTCGACCGATCCAAAAAAGAAAAATCTCGAGTCACGGCCCCTGGAAAGGGTCCGTGAGCTAATTTTCCATCCTTGAGCACACAGCACAAAACACATCTAAAATGGACACACAGATCCTACAGTGGAATGTGAGAGGACTTCTCCATAATCTTGATGATATTAGAGAACTTCTTAATAAACATACCCCAAAGATGCTGTGTGTTCAGGAAACACATCTCAAGTCCACACAAACAAACTTTCTAAAGCAATATGCCATCTTCCGCAAAGACCGTGACGACGCTGCCGCCTCGTCGGGCGGTGTCGCTATAATAGTTGATAAAGGTGTTGCCTGTAAGCAACTAAACCTCCGAACTTCTCTTGAGGCAGTTGCCGTCCGAGCAGTGCTGTTCGGTAAGCTACTAACAATTACTTCTATTTACATTCCTCCGTGCTATCAACTTTCGAAGACACAATTTCAAAGCTTCATTGATGAACTTCCTCCGCCATATATAGTCGTTGGTGATCTAAACGCACATAATCCCCTATGGGGCGACTCCCGTTTGGATGCGCGAGGACGCCTAATAGAACACTTTCTGTTTTCGTCAGGCGCATGTTTACTTAACAAAAAAGAACCAACGTATTATAGCACTACACATAACACATACTCTTCTATAGACCTAAGTATTGTCTCGAGTACACTAATTCCATATCTGGAGTGGTCCGTTGTCAAGAACCCCTTTGGGAGTGACCACTTCCCGATTATGTTGAAGTTAACAAAAGAAGATACATGCACGCCTGACTTTCCTCGTTGGAACACCAAGTCAGCCAACTGGGAACTGTTCCGAGAAAGCACATTTTTAGACGGAGATGACATTGGTGATTTTAATATAGACGATGCTGTGGCATACCTAACAGCTTTTATTATTGACGCTGCAGTGAAATGTATTAAGCAAACTAACGGAATGACTAATAAGCGTCGCATACCATGGTGGAACGACGATTGTCGGAAAGCGCGTAATAGTCAAAATAAAGCTTGGAGATTACTCCGAAATTACCCAACGGCTGAAAACCTCGTCAATTTCAAACAGGTTAAGTCACAAGCCAGAAGAACGCGTCGTCTTGCAAAGAAAGAAAGTTGGAATAGGTACATCTCCGGTATAAATTCTTACACCGACGAAACGAAGGTTTGGAATAGGGTAAACAAGTTAATGGGTCGGGAGTCACACCCCCTACCCTTGGTAAATAGCCGAGGTGAGAGCCTGGAGGAACAGGCGGACTGCCTAGGTGAACACTTTGAATATGTCTCAAGTGCATCACACTATACAGAAACGTTCTTAAGATTCAAAGAACGCGAAGAGCGGCAGCCCCTTAAATGTAAACGTCCATCCAGTGAGGCTTACAACTGCCCATTTACATTAGCTGAACTTAAGGCATCTCTTGCGTGCTGCAACAACTCGGCGCCAGGTGGCGATCGCATAATGTACGAAATGATCAAGTATCTTCACCCCGAAGCACTAAAAACACTCCTAACCCTCTACAATACCATGTGGGCAGCTGGGTATATTCCATTGTTATGGAAAGAAGCGATAGTCATCCCGGTACTTAAACAAGGCAAAGACCCGTCCTTAACCGCCAGCTACAGGCCAATAGCGTTAACAAGCTGTCTATGCAAACTATATGAGAAAATGGTAAACCGGCGCTTAATTCACTTTCTAGAAAGTAACAGTATACTAGACCCCCTTCAGTGTGGTTTCAGAGAGGGGAGGTCGACAATAGACCACCTTGTTCGCATAGAGACATACATCAGAGATGCATTTATTCATAAGCAGGTTGTACTTTCGGTTTTCCTAGACTTAGAGAAAGCGTACGATACCACATGGCGATTCGGGATTCTACGCGATCTTGCCGCCATGGGCATCCATGGGAACATGTTAAACACAATTGAAAGTTATCTGTCTAACCGAACCTTTCGCGTAAAAGTGGGAAATGCTCTCTCTAGATCATTCACCCAAGAGACTGGTGTTCCGCAAGGGGGCGTGCTTAGTTGCACACTCTTTCTTGTAAAAATGAACTCTCTGCAGTCAGTAATTCCAAGCGCGATGTTTTATTCCGTGTATGTTGATGATGTGCAGATGAGTTTCAAATCATGCAATATGTCTATCTGCGAACGACAAGTGCAGCTTGGAATGAATAAATTCTCTAAATGGGCGGATGAGAATGGCTTTAAAATAAACACCCAGAAGAGTACTTGCGTACTTTTCTCCAACAAACGAGGGGTAATGCCACTACCAAGTATCGCGATCAAGGGAGACCAACTCTCTGTCAGCAACGAGCATAAATTCCTGGGCACCACTTTAGATTCTAAGCTCACGTTTATACCCCATATTAAATATGTAAAAATGAAATGTCTGAAAGCGATGAACGTCCTAAAGCTTCTATCACGTACAACATGGGGTAGTGATCGAAAGTGCCTCTTGAAGTTGTACAAAGGTCTTGTCTGGTCGCGCCTTGACTATGCCTCCATAATTTATCATTCCGCAACGCCAAGTGCATTAAAAATCCTAGACCCCGTCCACCATCTGGGCATCCGACTTGCAACCGGTGCTTTCAGGACAAGTCCGATCCAGAGCCTCTATGTAGAGTCGAATCAGTGGTCACTTCACCTACAGCGATCCTATAGTAGTTTCATATATTTTATAAAGGTACGCGCAAACATCAAACATCCTTCTTATTCAACTATAAACGATATGACCGCTGCCACCCTCTTCCATAATCGACCCGCAGCGAGAAAGCCGTTCTCTTTGCGTGTGAGAAACTTAAGTGAGGAAATGGATGTTCCACTGCTAGAACTTTGTCCTATGCCCACAGCGAAACTTTTACCGCCGTGGCAGTGGCAGCTTATACATTGTGACACCTCATTTGTCGAGATCACTAAACATGCACCAGAAGCACATATTAAAATGCATTTCCGACAACTCCAGTCCAACTACTCATGCGTAGAGTTTTATACCGACGCTTCTAAGTCGCATGCAGGGGTGGCTTAAGGCCGAGACAGACGGTACGATTTTCCATGCGATGCGACAGCCGATACGCAGGTGCGGCAGCCGGAATGGTGGCTGTCCGATGCTATGAAAGGTCACCATTCCGGTTTCCCCTCCGCCGCGTCGGACGTCGCATCGCATGGAAAATCGTACCGTCTGTCTCGCCCTTTATGCAGCCGTCGGACCATCCTTCTCGGAATCCGGTGTACTGCACCCGGAAACAAGTATCTTTACGGCTGAGGGTTATGCACTATTGTCGGCTGTGAAGCATATACGGAAGTCAAACATACAAAAATCAGTTATATTCACAGACTCGTTAAGCGTCGTAAATGCATTAAAATCACTTTTTAGATTCAAAAACCAGGTAATAATTGAGCTGTATTCCGTTCTGTGTACAGCGTATATGTCCAACCAGCATGTTACTATTTGCTGGGTACCTGGCCATAGAAGCATCGAAGGCAATGTGTTAGCTGACCAAATGGCCACGTCAATTATATTGCGCGCTGTTAACCCTACCGCTACTGTCCCTGCAACAGATCTAAAACCCTTCTTACGTAAGAAACTGCGAAGCCACTGGCAACGCTTGTGGGACACAGAAATAAATAATAAGCTTCACTTGATTAAGCCGCAGTTAGGTTACTGGCCCTCCGCTACGAGAACACGGCGAACTGATGTCCTATTCTGTCGCCTCAGAATAGGACACACATATGGTACCCATAGCTTTCTGCTGACTGGCGATGAACCTCCTATGTGTGGTAGATGTGGCGAGAGGCTAACCGTCCTCCACGTCCTCCTGGAATGTCCGGAAGCTGAAAGAGAGAGAAAGAAATATTTTCCCTTAGCATACCGCTATCATCTTCCTCTACATCCTATTATGTTTCTCGGCGAAGAGCCGCTTTTTGACGCAAAATCAGTCCTTGGATTTTTAAAAGATGTAGTATTGAATGTTTTTAGCCCAACAAGTTCATAGCGCGTCCTCTGTCCAGAAGATGCCGCTGTGATAGTAGCTTTCAATGAGCCCATGCCTCCATGCCCTTGTTTTAAGGGCTCTGCCGAGGCACTAGTGCTCCACGCCAAGTTTTTATTTGATATTCGTATTGTTTTTAATGAATTTTATGTCTTCATAGCACACATCATTTGTTATTGCCATAATTTTAATGTATGTATATCTTACTCACTTACAGCGACCGCTTTTAGGCCCATTTACAGCCACGTCACATCTGTTTTACCCACACTGCGTAATGCACAGTTCATTATCATCGCTCTGGCGCTCTTTGGCCACATCTGGCCCTTGCGCCAATAAACTCCACTAATCATCAACGTTTGTTCTACTGTTTCCGCTAGCGCTACTTCGAGTGTCTCACTCTCAGTCCGTTCCGGGTCAGTCTCATGACGGACTGGAGCACGCGATAGTGCGTCGGCCGCGACATTGTTCTTGCCCTTGCGGTAGCGTACGGTGAAGTCGTAACGCTGCAGAAGCAATGCCCAACGAGCCAGGCGGCCGCTTGGTTCGTTCAAGCGCCTCAACCACGTGAGCGCCATGTGGTCCGTCTCAATAACAAACGCCACTCCGTCGATGTAATAGTCAAACTTACGGAGAGCGAAAACTATCGCGAGACACTCTTTCTCTGTTACCGAGTAGTTCCTCTCCGCCGGCGTTAACGAACGGCTCGCGAACGCAATCGGTCGGAGGGCACCTACATGCTCCTGAAGCAAAATTGCTCCTAAGCCCAGGTCGCTTGCGTCTGTTTGAATCACAAACTCCCTGTTCAAATCGGGTAGCTGCAGTTCAGCCGTGTTAGCCAGCAACTTAGTGAGGCGACGCAGTGCGGCCTCCTGCTCTTGACCCCAAGCCCAACGCTCGCCTTTCCTCAAGAGCTTTGTCAAAGGCGCCTGCACTGTCGCGCAGTCTGGAATGAATTGGCGATAGAAGTTCGCCATCCCCAGAAAGCGCCTCAGCTCGCCGATGTCTTTCGGCGACGGATAGCTGACTATCGCTTCAAGCTTACCCTTATTCGGCAAAATGCGACCCTCGTCAAGCGTGAATCCCAACAATGTTATTCGGGTCGCCGCTATCTGAGCTTTGTTCGGGTTCAGAGTGATGCCCGCAGACCTCAGCCTTTCTAGAACGTCTCTTAAGTGGCGCAAGTGCTCATCGAACGTTTTCGAGTAAACCACTATGTCGTCTAGATATGCGAGGGCGTGCTGCCACTTTGCATCTCCCAGAACTTGGTCCATTAGCCTCTGATAAGTAGCGGGAGCCCCCACCAAGCCAAAAGACATTCTCCTGAATTGAAAAAGTCCCCTGTGGCATGTGAAAGCTGACTTCTCTCTGTCCCGCTCGTCCATTTCGACCTGAAAATATCCGCGACTAGCATCGAGCGTCGTAAAGTACTTCGCCCCGCCTAGGTTGGATACTACCGATGAAATGGATGGAAGAGGGTATGCGTCCTTCTTCGTAACCTCATTCAGCCTGCGGTAGTCTACACAAAGGCGATATGTATCATCCTTCTTTGGAACTAGAACAACCGGGAAACCCCATGGGCTGTTTGACCTTTCGACCACGCCTGTGTCGATGAGTTCGTCCAAGGCGGCGTCAAGTGCTTTCCGCTTAGCCAAGCTAATCGGTCGGGGATTGCATTTCCAAGGTCGTGCGTCACCCGTATCAATTGTGTGCTTGACCAGCGTAGTGCGGCCCGGGCGGTCAGTGAAAATCGCGTCGTACTCGTACAACAGCGACGACAGCTGCACCTTTTCCCTTTCTGGCATGCTGTGTGCTTCTGCCAAAAGCGGGTGCACTGACCTTCCCTGTACCGCGGCACATTGCTCTGGCGGGGTTGCTCGCTTACTCCGCGCGCTTTCCTCCTCTCTCACTCGCGCTGCTCCCTGCGATTGGCATGCCGTTGTCAATGCGGGTGCTTTCGAGAAAAGCTTTAGCGCGTCACCGTCGCGCTCTCGGTAACCCCCTCTTGCAATGTCAATGACAATACCTGACTTGGCGAGAAAGTCTCGACCCAGGATTAGAGGCATTGACAACCCGGGAAGATGGACAAAGCGTTGTCGCCTCACGCGTCTTTCCCAGCGGATCACAAGTCTAGCCGCACCGCTCGATTGCGCTGTGCCCGAAGCAAGGCGGAAGGTGGTGTTGCTTTGTCTCAAGCGGATATTGTTCTCGCAGAGATGGTGCAACACCTCGTCCCCAAATAATGAAGCGCTTGCCCCCAGTATCCAAAAGTGCTACAAACTTCTTTCGAGCTATAGTTAACTCGATTAACGGTGCGGGCGAGTCTACGGCATCACCTGCGCGACAGACTGTAGGTGCTAGTGATCCGAGCGCATCGGTAGGACTACTGATCGCCGCGCGGTGCCCGACGTGGTTCACCGGCGGCGTCGTGCGTTTCCCGAACCGCGTGTTCGCTCCTGACCCGGCGTGCGGCCGCATTCGCGGGCGATGTGCCCCGGTGCGCCGCACTGGTAGCAAGGACCGCGGAGACCACGCCGGCCCGGGCGCTCGTCGCCACGATCCGGCGGGCCTCGCTCCGCGTTGCGCCGCTCGTCTGGGCTCGTCTCGACCACGTGCTCCTGCCGCGGAACGTCACGTGCAGGCGCAGCACGGGCCGTACGAAGCGCGTAAGCGTAGGGGTCCAAAGCGCGGTCTGACAGTTCCCAACCGCGCGGTACGTGCTCATCAGCGAACGATGCTGACGCGTTACCCCTAAACGCCTCTGAACCGACCGCGCCACCGTTCCACGCGCAGCGAGGCTCGAGTGACTGCGCTGCGGGTGGAGGCGGGCGGTACGCTCGCGCCGCGAGGATGTCCCCTTGTATGCGCTTCGCTTCGGCGGCGAGCTCTTCTAGGTCTGCGAACTTGCATCCCCTGAAGTGAGCCGCAAAAGTCGGGTGCGCTTGCCGTGTAACGCGCTCGACTTTCTCCGCGTTGGTGGCGAGAGGGTTAGCGAGGCGATAAAGTTCGTCCATCGCCCGTACGTACTCCAGCAAGGATTCGTCCGGATGCTGGGTGCGTAGCTCCAACTCCCTCCTCAAACGCCACTCGTAATTCGCCGGAAGGAATTCGTCGCGGAAGCTCTCGCGGAACTCTTCTACCGTGCTGGCGCGATGTCCGGTCAGTCGGAACCATCGAGCCGCTTGCTCTGTCAGCGACACCGGGACCACACGCGCGAGAAGTTCGGCGTCGGGAAGCCCCATTGCTTGCTGATAGTAGAGCAGTCGGTCGAGATACTCATTCGCGCTCCTGCAGTCGTGGTAGCCACTGTAGGTAGGCATGTCTACCTTGACACGTGGTCCCGCACTTTGCGAAGGAGGCTGCGCTGTGTTTTGCAATGCGCTGGCTAAGCTCTGCATAACTGACAGCGCATTCTGCAAGAGTACCTCGCTCGAGGGCACACTATTGCCCGAAGACGCGACCACATCTGCGGCTTGTGCCGAAGCAACATGTGGTGGCATCTCGCTGTTCGCGTCGCGAGGTGACGGGGGGCCCGGCGTGGCGCTCTCCGTCGTAGGCCTAATCTCTCCTAACGCGGTCGCTGCAACACCTTGGTTGTCCCGCGTGAAACAACCAAAATTTACGCTGTCGGAAAGTCCAAACAATGCCCCCGCGTTAGCCATAGGATCGACCTTCTGCGACGCGACATCAGACAACATGAACAAATCCTGGAATTCAGACATGCCCGTTGTCCTACGTTGACGGAGCGTCGGTAGTCGCTCGCGTCCACAAAACTAGCCGCGTTGCCAAATTCGTTAACGTTGGGCGCCAGATGAGGGGGTCCGCTCTATGTACGGCTGGTGCAGAAGCCTAGCTCCGGTCCCAGCCGCAAATAGTCGTACCGTGTCAACGTCCCCTTCCCGTAGCGCGCGTCATCGCAGCTACGACGGGTTCGGGCGAATAAGGCAACAGGCTAGCACAACAAACAACACTTTATTGCTACGTTAGCAATAACGCGTAAATGTCGCGTAGAGGGATAGTCCGCTCTCGTAGAAAAACAAAGGGTATGGCTTACACCTTCGGTCGATGATCGGCTCGCGGGTCTCGGGGCGGTGAGATGTTCCTTCGTAGGTCAGCAGGGCACCAGAGGCCGTCTCCCTACCTGGTCGGCAGTTTTGTTCACCTCCCGTGTCCCTCCCCACCGCGAGGGTTGATTCCCTCACAGGGCGAGTTCCCTTTCCCGCGAGCCGGGATGCGAGGATTAGCGCGAGGAGTAGCGGGAAAGAAGGGGTTGTCCGGAAAGGGCGACTGTGCTCCTCTCCTAGTGGTTCCTTCGCTCCCGCTGTCAGTTCCCGATCGCGCCTGCCTTAAGGAAAGGAAATGGGCGCGCGTGCTCTCCCACAAGATGTAAGACTTGTAAGCACCTTCAAGATGACGTTATAGTTAAAAGCACCGGAAGTGATTACGTCCATCATATAAAATCTAGTTTTACCTGCACTAGTTCAAACGTTATCTACATGATCAAATGTTCATATTGTCAAAAACGGTACATTGGCGAAACGGGACAACCTGTTAATGTTAGATTAAACGGGCAACACGCGGACACAGCGAAAAAGTTACCCAAAGCAGTGGCACAGCATTTTAATGTAGCAGGTCACAACTTCGAAGATCTCAAACTTTACATACTTCAGTCAAACTTCCGGTCCCCAAGAGACAGAAAATATACAGAGTTATACCTTAATCACAAGTTCAATACACTCCAGCCAGCAGGCATCAACGTTTCTAAGGGGGCTCTTGAATCTATTCGGTATAGTACATACACAACGAAAACGCATGAGAGTTAATCCCTTCCTCTAGGCATTTCGAACCTACTATTGTTAAAATGCCATGTGCTTTCATTGACAATCATTCAGTGAAACGTACACCTTCCCGTCCCCCCGCCCCCCGCTTTTTGTCCCTTTTTTTTTCGCATTTTTTATGACTCATCCATTCGTCGCGGTGGCCTCTCCCCCCCCCCCCCCCCTCCCCACCCCTTCTCCCTTCTCGTGGAGAGGGCACGAAGCATATGCACACGATAGCTAAGGAAATCAGTTCCAGCCTTGAAGAAGACAAGTCCACTTGTCGAAACGTCGGTTCGAGCACCCACCCCCTGTTTACGGATTTTCTCATCGCAAGCTTCCATCTTCTCTTTCCTGCCGTTTTTTGTCTTTGTTGTGCTTGTCTTTTGTGCGTGCTAAAAAAGTTTAAATATGGACAAACCCACACACACACATTTATTGTCAAGGAGTCGTGACGTCGACAAAGGCAGCAGTCGGCGTGTCCAAGATGAAACTCTTTATTTACTTGTGGCCAGGAAATGGGAACTCAAACTACAGCAAGCAATGCACGCTGTACACTGACAGCGGCGAACGGAGCGTTGGCCGTCGATAATCTGATCTGCGGCTGGGCACGCCGGCATTTATACATGTGGAATCGAACATTGGAGTCTTATCGCTGGTGACTGCGCTAGTTCCAGAACAAACTCAAATGTTCACGTTTGCGTGCTGAAGCCTACCGGAAGATTCTAAAATAATCTGGAAGCTTCCCAGACATTCGGGCACGGTTTGCAAAAGGCAATGGCTATATGTCTAAAGGATCGGTTACATGGAAATACAAAAAGGAGTGCATGTGGCATTGCAGCCCTCTGAAAAAGTGTCGTCCTGGTGCTTAAAACAGAACATGGAAGGGGTAAAAATATGCAATAATAAAGAGCAAAAAGTAGAGTCCTCAGGTTTGCTAATACTTATAAAACGCTTTAAGGTGCACAACATGGATGACTTGAAGTGGTGTGCGGCGCCACTGAGAGTTCCTAATGCCATCTGGGATGACCTCGTAGTCCAGAGCGCCGAGAATTTGAAGCACTTTGTATGGGCCGAAGAAGTTTTTCGCCAAGTCCACACAGTGTATCGGTGTGCAAAACTAGAGACAGTTGCCGGACTGGTATTCCACGAAGTGTCGTCGAAGATTATAGTGCCGGCTGTCGGTCGTCTACTGATTGTTGATGCGTAGGCAGGCGAGCTCTCTGGCTTCTTCGGCACGCTGAAGGTAGAGCGCAACATTCAGGTTGTCCTCGTCACTGACGGTCGGCAGCGTGGTGTCGAGCGTCGTCGAGGAGCTCCTTCCGTAAACTAGCTTGAACACGGCGTCGTGTGCGTTGTTTCTTGCACTGCCGTGTTGTAAGCAAATGTTATGTACGGAAGGATGGCGTCCCATGTCTTCTGTTTGACGTTGACGTACATGGCCAGCGTGTCGGCGATGGTCTTATTTAGATGCTCGGTGAGGCCATTGGTCTGTGGGTGGTAGATGTTGCGTCGTGCGACTTCTGCTGTCACGTCAACACACCGGCTTGCGCTCTGTTTCCTGTCGCTGCCGCAGGATGGAGCCAGGTCTCCTCTGTGTAAGAATTCTGTAGCCAACCCGGCATGGCCACGTAAGTAGTGTGGCCCGTGTCACGCCAACCAATCACCCCTCTTCCCCTTCCTTAAAATGTCATGAAATAAACGCTGAGAGGTCACTCTCCAGTCTCGCCCAAACACTCCGTATCTGTCTCGTCACTCTGCGTGCCTCCCATTGCTCAGCCTCTCCGTTGGCCGGCCGCGGGTTACGCTGCGCTCCTGCCTATACAACACATGGCATCGATATAACAGTAGGCGGTGGTACGGCGGTGGCTTGTCTGGCTGTATCCCAAGATCGCCTGGGTTAGGTCAGCAGTAAAGGCCGTACCTCTTTCGGGGATGAGGACCTCTGGGGTGCCATGATGAAGAACAGCGTTCTCAACGAAGAACTTGGCTACCTCAGCGGCACTTCCTTTAGGCAGGGCCCTGGTTTCGGCGTAGCAGGTGAGATAGTCCGTGGCTACGACGATCCGCTTGTGGCCGGGAAACTGAAACTCAAACTACAGCAAGCAATGCACGCTGTACACTGATAGCGGTGAACAGTGTGTCGGCCATCGATTATCTGATCTGTGGCTGGGCGCGCCGGCATTTATACATGTGGCTTCGAACATTCCAGTCTTATCGCTGGTGGCTGCGCTAGTTCCAGAACAAACTCAACTGTTCACGTTAGTGTGCTCAAGCCTATCAGAAGATTCTAAGATAATCTGAAAGCTTCCCAGACATTCGGGTGCGGTTTACGAAATGCAGTGGCTATACCTGAAACGAATCGGGTACATGGAAATACACAAAGAAGTGCACGTGGCAATAGCATGGCAAAAGAATAAAATAACAACCAGTCAGCACAGAACGCTAATTGCGCAACGAGTTTGTGGTTTAATGCTTCCCACCCACTGCAAAGTGCTCAGCCATAACTCTTCATCGTCATCAGCCACATGCAGCATCAACAAAGTACACATCTTACCTTACAGATGTGTAGCGGATACCTCACTTATCCGCACAAAGACAAATAATGGCGTATTGGGTGCTGTCGTACTTCACAAAAATTATGGTTTATAGCATAGTCGACACCTTACGGAAAGCCAAAACTTCAAATACAGTTGGCTTTGCCCGAACACAAAGCTGCGCTCAGAATTTGCATTAGGCAGCATCGTAATCGTCGGTAAAATTTTTTGTTAGCTTTTTTTCTTTCCTGCATTCATTTTGTTGGCAGTGCAGGTTCCCAGACTTAATCTTTTAACATTTGGAAACCTAAAGGGAGGAAAATACCCCAGTCACATGTATCAATTCTCGGACATGGGCAGCTGCTTGCTCAATATATTTTGCGTTCGTGCAGCCATTGAAAAATGTTTTGGCTGTAACGAGGTACCACTTATAGTGTGGATATTCGCGACTCTGGCGACTACGTTATAAGCAGTCTACACTTTATGTAGTTTTTATAATATAAAATATTTCACATGCCTTTTTGGGACTTAGTAGGGTGGTAGTTGGTGTGGCATTATTACCGAGGGGAGTGTGAGGAGCTAAAAGAAGGACAAAGGCAAACAAATGACAGGCGCCTCTCGTTTGTCCGCCTTTGTCCACGTTGTCCTTAAGCATTTCACCCACCCTCGGTAATAACCCTTTTTGGGAGCAACACATTTCCTTAACCTAGGGAGTTACAAAGTAAATCAGCACATCAAAATATTCTTGACTGAGAACTGCATGCAGTACAACAAGAATGAATGTTCTAAGCCCATTTGACCCCGCCACGGCAGTCTAATGGTTAATGTGCTCGACTGCTGACTCGCAGGTCGCAGGATCGAATCCAGGCCGCAGCGGCCGTACGTGTATGCCAGCCCCAGTCTTTGTGCTTAGTGCATTATGCCTGTAGACACTGCTTACTTGTGCCATTGTTCACAGCGGCCGCACTTTTGGTGGGGGCGAAAATGCTTGAGGCCCGTGTGCTTAGATTTCGGTGCACGTTAAAGAACCCCAGGTAGTCAAAATTTCCGGGGCCCTCCACTGCGGCGTCTCTCATAATCATAGATAGGGTGGTTTTGGGACATTAAACCCAACAATTATTATTATTATTATCGAAGCCCATTTGAACAAAAGTTATGCTATGAGTTATGCTACATTCATGAGTGAAATCGCATCTTGACATTGAGTCACTTTCGAATTTTCTTCATTGCATATATCCATTCATCAGGTGTATTCGTCATTACGTATATTCAGGAAGTAGCATTCTCACACGGTTGGTTACATAGATACTATAATAAGAGAGGATTTTATTGATACTATCATTATGGCAAGATTTTATTGAACTTGACTCAAGATGCATGAATAGGCATATACAGCCAATGTGTCCAGTGCTGAGACTCTAAACTCATGAAATTATATTGGCTATTCATTCTAAAAGACTGGGCGTGCAAACACAGACACAAGGGAGAAGTCAAGACACCACAAACGCTAACAACTGCAAAGGTGCACAAGTGCGGAAAAGAAAGGAGGCAACACATACTTATCTGCGCATGCCCAGCCAATAGGCGAACCTATCAATCCGGCTCACGTGGGGGTCTACGTGAAAGATAACTCTTTAAGTCATTTTATTTCTTCTTTATGCAAGTTAATCGAGGGTTGGCTCACGCATGCGCTACCACTATTATCGATATGACATGCCTCTATGATTAGACATGTTTCTTCGTTCCTGTGTCTGTACAAAACTGTGCATTCATCAAATTTTAGCGTGCACTTACACTCGACAGCGTTTGTGGTGTGTTGACTTCTCTCTTGTGTCCGTGTTTGGACGCCCAGTCTTTCAGAATGAATATTGACCAACTAGCTTAGCTCTGCAGAATAACGGAAAGGTGGGCGAGTTGGTTAGGGTTCATAGTGTAATGTATGGGGCAGCGCTATCTTTTCTCGTCCTTGTATTCGTTCTAGCGCTGCCCCATACATTACACTAGCTTAGCTCTCTCTCATTCTACCTTGGCTAGTTATCACCCAAAGATACTCACTGCTCGATCGTGGTGCTTTCTGCCTCGATGCAAGCAAGTTCATTTGCATGTGCAGACGAACTTGCTAGGCATACTCGCTGCTTCTTGGTCTAGCTCATGTCAGCAATGTTTCCTTCAACTGTTAGGCTTGATCCAGTGCTGTTTCAGTGTGATCAAAGCCTCATTTTATGCCAAGTCAAATGTGTTTATTTGTAGGAGTGTGCTTAACTGGGCTGGTTGGTACATGATTACGGCGAGAGCAAACAGCGCTAAACACGGGACGGAGAAGAACGACAGACACAAGCGCTGAATTAACAACCACTGGTTTATTGCTTGGATATGCAATATATATGGAAGCACTGCGCAGGATAACAACAAAAACACAGTAACTGCGCAATGCGCAAAGAGGGATGCGAAGTCATCATATTAGAACCGTCGGCAAAACAGGCTGTTAAGTTTTGGACAAATAATTAAGTTCACACTTATGCAGATAAATGGAAGGAACGCTGACGCACGCATTTCCGTGTGCATGGATCTGGTGCGCTTCACTAATCTCCCGTGTTCTTTGTTGATTGTACCCTTCCAAAACGGTGCACCTCTCAAGAATTGGCTGACAGCCACACGCTTTGCAGTGCTGGGCTAAATGACTGGGCACTGAACCGCTAAGCGAGTATGCATGCTCTCGTAACCGGTCATTTAAACATCGGCCGGTTTGGCCGATGTAGCAACTTCCGCACGTAAATGGAATACTGTATACTACAGCCTTCCTACATTCGACAAAGTGCTTTCTGTGCTTCTTCTCACACATATCTTTCTTGCCGCCTTTGTTCACTTTTCGGCACTAAATACAACTCGTACACCAATCTTGCCAGCAACCTTTTTCAGTCTGTGCGATACCTCGTGAACATAGGGTATAACCGCCGTACCTGCACGAGGCCTTTGATCCTCTTTGTCGCGTGCTGCCTTTCCCCTTGTCAAGCTCACCAAAAGCCTCTCAGCAACAGACACCAGCAGCGCCTGGGGATAACCAGCATCGCTGAGACGTTTCACTTGGTGCTCGAAGCTAGCCGCCACCTGGTGGTGGCACGATTTGTAGCATCTTTAGACTGCACCCTGCAAGCACAAGTGAGAGTATGGTGAATGTCTCAGTGGTGCAAACTTTTTCTCATAGCTGCCATCTTTAATGACTTCGTCGATCAAGCTTGAAAAATCAAGCCACACAGCCTCAGTCACTGTCAATCATTGGTCTTACACTGGTGCCGCAAGATCTACTTTTGGATGATGAACAAAGTGCACAAGCCAGTTGGCGACTGTAAATGAATTGCTCCTCTGGCATTTCTAGGCTCGCTCACCGAGACTAAAACTGCGGGTTTTACAAGCTTAGAATTTATATTTGCTCATTTTGGACACTTTTAAAACGTTTTGAATTTGAGTGTTGAAATTTGAGCCATAGCTAATACTCAATCGGAGAAATAGTTACAACATCAAACCTGGAGAATATTATGCCACTGCTGAAGAGGTTTACTGTGTCTTTGTAGAGGGAAGCCATACAACGCACAAGGGACCAGATTGCCTACCTCTGCATTGTCCTAGAGGACCTCAAGAGAAGGAGAGGAGAGGGTGAGTTTCTCCTTGGCCATTATTGACAAAACAATAAGTGATGTCACCAAGCAGGTATACGAGTGCTGAATCATTGGGGGAAAACAACCACTGGAAGATACGAAGCCATGGGGGAAACTATTACTCATGCATTCTTTTACCCACTGCCTTGCTTATCTGTGTAGGGGAGAAAATATTATGGAACTGTGGGTTAAGCACAGAGATGAAGGCATGCACAGTGCATTCTTTTCCTTCACCCATCCAGCCATTATACCTATAGGGCACACCTAATCGTGAGAATAACAATGAAAATTTGTTGAAAAAGTCGGCTGTCTAAAACCAGACAAAAGTTCACCCATAATCTCCTTTGGGAGTTGTCTATGGGATGCGTAAGAATTGTGTTTAATTGTAGGTGGAGGCTGTCTCTGCAATGTTGTTTCTAAGTGTCGTCAGCATGGTCTTTCATCTTTTCTCTAGCCTTCGTCAGCATTTCATCTTCTCTCTAGCACCCGTGCCATGGTATGCTGTCCCCTGGCATGTGCATCCATCCAGCGGCCACTGGAACACATGTTTGGCATCGAAATGTCACAAAATTTGAATTTGCCCGATGTGTGCAGTCCTCCCCGTGGACCTGCATAGGGCTGTTAATTCACTTATGTAAACTTCAACAAAGCCTTCACAGAGAGTGTGATCTTGCTACATTTGTCTTGCCCTGCGGGTGCAACACATTTCTGTACGCCACGTGTGTTTGTCCTTTGCAAGCATGGATGTGTAGCGTAGTGACAGAACAGTCAGACTTTTATACGTTATATCCATTGGACATATTTCTGTTGAATTAAATACGCAAAGTTGCTCACAGTACTGTGAGCAACTTTGCGTATTTAATTCAACAGAAATATCAACTTCTTACTTTTGAGGATGCCGTTAAAAAAGCCTCTGTGCCGAGACACTCGGTTTACACCCAAGCACCAGTGTGAAAACCTATTTTATCCTCTTATGCGGCAGACACTTTTTCTAGTTGAGTCGGCATACGCTTTTAACCCTTGAGAGTTTACGCTGTACATGTATGGCATCACCTAATAGGGCACCAAAGGGTTTATGCCGTAAATGTACGGAATTGCCTGTATGTTTAAAATGCGCGCCTTTTGTATGTTTAAAATGCGCATGTGCTGCCACACTTTGGGAATACGTGGAATTTTTTTCTAGTGCCGAGGCCTCTCCGTTTTTATTATGCTCTACTACAGCGGTGCGCCGGCTAGTTTCTCTTTCATCCTTCGGCCGGTTCCCGCTTATTGCGCCCGCAAAACTGAGTGCTTTCCGGTTTAGAATGTTTCAGAAGGTGGCGGATTTATTACTATCTTGTTTATTGCTCCCCGGTAAGTGATTACGCCTGTTTTCGTGCAGGCGCTGACTGACACAAGTGATGCCGCTGTGGTTGCGTTGTCTGTTTCGGGAACTCACAAAAACCGCTTCCGTTTCGTTGGCGATAAGACAAATGATTATTACAGGTTTCGCACTTGTTTTTGCTTCCTGGATGCGCTCACTGCTACACAGTTTTCTTCAGTGCGTTCACCCGCGCAGTTTGCTTGCGTTATGGATGTGCACGCCGGTTTCTCGGCTGCAAAAGTGAGTCTAGCGGCAATTCCTCTGAATCGCCGCTAGACTGGCGAATCAGAATCTGATTCAGTAAATGTCAGCCCGTCATATGAGGCGTTACTTACGAGTTAAGATTCAGATTTTGTTGAACGAGCGACATCTTCAAAGCGTGTGCGGCGAGACAGCGCTGACTACATAAAAAGTGGCTTTTCTCTCTCCATGTTTCCACTTGACGCCACCACGTGCACTTATTTTTGTGTATCTATGAACTGCACAGAACTACATAGCGAGGGTCTCGTTCTGCCAGACTTGATGCCTTCAGGTGTTATGCGAGGGATTATTGGTCAGCTGCCAGCTCGTGAATAGATCACGTGCTGCGTGACGCCAACAGGCAGAAAAAGAGTGTTCCAGACTCGCTGCCATGGCTGCGATCGGCACTGACTAACAATCCTAGGTTTAAATGCACACATATATACCCCATAATGTGGACGGGAGGATGACCGCCGCCGTAGCTCAGTGGTGGAGCATCGGACGCGTTATTCGAAGGTCGCAGGTTCGATCCCTGCCCGCGGCAAGTTATCTTTTCGTCCACTTTACTTTCTGAAAAACTTCTTTCCTACAGACGTTTATTGCAACGCGTAATTTTTTACCAGTCTGTAGGTTTTTGAAATAATTTATCTTGCTGTTACTCATGAAAAAACCATGTGCATGTAACAACACAAAAGATTTTTTTGTCGCTTTACGATCACCCAAAAAAATTTTAGACAATTTTTTCCTAGATAGATTCGTCTGAAAAATTTAATTCAGCAATAAAAAAATACACTTTTTTGGTACGCATTTTGCAAACGTAATTGACCTGAAAGGGTTAAAAACCGAATTAAAAGGCATGAACAGAGGCAGCTCAATAACAAGCACTGTCATGTTACTCAATGATAGTGAGCTTAAAACAGTCTGCTTGTTAGGCCTATTTCTTACCAAAATCGGTTTATCACACTCATCGCAGGTGCTAGAAATCTGTCAGGAGGCATTTTCCTCACTTTGCTGCAACATCCTCAAGTCTATGGCAAAGCAGCAGAAGGGAAAGGTATTGAAGTGAATGGGACATATCAGCGATTGTTAAATGCGTATGCTGACAAGCATCACACGCTATAAAATATCAGTAAAGAACAGATAAGGAAGTGTGCAAGGAACCCCCAAACCGAGGTTGTTGTTGAAGATGCTTGTTGAAGTTGTTGAAGATGTGACATTTGCGTCACCTATATGGCCGCATTACGAAGAAATGCTTCGTGTTTCCCAAGGGGAGATAAAACAGCTCAAGATGAAAAATTCTGCAGCAGAAAAATTGCAGACTAACCAAAAAGAGCGAGGTTCGATCCTCAAGCAATAATAAAGGAGATGAAGGATCAAAAGCTCATGTCTGAGCAGGGCAGGGGGATGTTCACTGCAGCCTTCTCCCATACATACAGCAACCCGTAGGACACAAAAAGACCAGAAAGGCACGTATTCCATCCGAGCTGCGGGTGTTTGCGTTAACGTTGCACTTCTATTCTCCATCAGCTTACGAGCATGTACGCACGAAGTTTAATCGATCACTGTCAGCAGAGCGCACTATTTGAGAACAGTATACAGAATTCCATAAAAGGAAATGCTGGCTTCACAGATGAGTCACTGTCTCGAAAAAGCTAGCCCAATGCCGCACAAAAACTCTGCTGTACTTTGATTGTTGATGACAAATAAGAAAACATGTTGAGATTGTGGGCGACTAAGTGGTTAGATATGTGGACTTTGGGAGTGGAATATATGATGACATACTGCATGTGTATGTGTTCGTTGGCTTAAACTTATGACTTAGGATGCCACTTGGGCGTTTTTAATTGATTCATTGACAGGGTAAGAGAGAGACGAGCCTACGAAATACTATCGAAAAAGCTGTATCTATTGAAATAGTGTCGACTGCAAGCTGAATGCCCATGTTTGAAGCACGTCCATGCAAAGCCAAAACTATTTGTTTTGGAGATTTTGAGCTTGTCTTGAGAAAAGAGAGGGCTTTCAAGCCTTGATAAACATATATCCTTCTCGATGAGCATATCGAGTGTGGTGCTTTGGACCCACATTTATATTCCGCCCAAAGAAAGTGGCCGAACTCCATATATGCATAAGACTTCGTCACATGCCGAACGAAATAAATAAGAAAATGAGTGCCGAGAATCACTTCTCGGCACCACACTCGATATGTTAATCGAGAAGGAGATATGTTCGTAAAGGCTTGAAAGACATCTCTTTTCTCAAGACAAGCTCAAAATCTCCAAAACGAATAGTTTTGGCTTTGCATGGACGTCTGCTCTTACAAGGATAATTATAAAAAAAAAACAGTGATACAGGCCCTTCGGTGTGCATGCTTGCAAGGAAAACGCCAAAAGAAACAGAATAAAACTGACCGCATTCTTATCTGCCATTTGGCTTCTTCTTCTTGACAACTTCTCCCTTAATGCTCGCCATAACCATTACAAACTATGGTGGAAAGACGCGGTCAGCGCGGCAGTCGCGCTTTGGCTCCCGTTTCTTGCCTATGGCAAGATTTCCGCCGCGCGCGGCGCGGCTTCACCGCGGCCCATTGGTAAGTATAGGCAGCCTCCACTCCAGCAAGTTTTATTTAAACCTCCTTGGGTATATATGTGTATTTTAAACGTGGAGTGTCAGTCAGCGCCGCCAGTAGCCATGACGGCGAGTGTGGAACACTCTTTTTCTGCCATTTGGCGTCACATAGTACGTGAACTTACTACGAGCTGGAAGCTGACCAATAAGTGTGCACAAAGAACAGTCCAGTGGATGGCCCAATGCTGATGGCTAAGGCCAAATGGTTTGTCGCTGCACTTGGTGAAGACAATTTCGCCGACAACACCGGGTGGCTTCACCGATTTAAGCAATGCTACAACATCGTCGGCAAAACCATTTCTGGCAAAAGCGAAGCTGTAAGCAGCAATGACATCCAGCAGTGGATGACAAAGGAGTGGCCGGAAATATCCGCAAAGTTTTCACCTGCGGAAATCTTCAACGCCGATGAGACCAGTCTATTTGGCAAATGCTGCTGAGCAAGGCTCTCGACGTCCGGGGTAGCACGTGTCACGGTGGCAAAATGAGTAAAGTCCGCGTGAGCGTTCTGCTGGCAACCAACATGGATGGGTCTCGGAAGCTCCAGCCCTTTGTGATCAGGAAAGCAAGGGCACCGCACTGTTTCAAGAACTCTACGCAGCTCCCCGTCTGCTACGCCTCGAACAAGAAGGCATGGCTGACGCGTCAGCTGTTCACAGAATGGCTGCAGGCGTGGGACGTCGAGCTGGGCAAGTCGGGGCGTCGCGCTTGCCTTCTTGTGGACAACTGCTCGGCCCACCACACCACCTGCGAGCTCAAAAACATCGAGCTGAAGTTTCTGCCGCCAACCCGACAGTGAAGCTGCAACTGCTCAACCAGGGCATCATCAAGTCCTTCAAGCTGGGCTACAGGAGGCGACTCCTTGATAGGCTGCTGGTCAACCTCCAGGTGGGCACCGAGCTGAAGGCTGACCTGCTTGGTGCCATAAAAATGATGATGGGCGCCTGGCGAGACGTGAAGACGGACACAGTGGCCAACTGCTTCCGGAAGGCAGGCTTCGTGATGGCGGAACTTGTGGAAACCGGTGAAGACGGCGACGACAAGCGCATACACGATGTGTTTCGCGAGTTGGCATCCCTCTTCCAAGCTGCCGTTCCACCCGAAGTATCTGCGGACGATTTTGTGGAAGCGGACTGCAATGTTCAGGCAGGCTGTTGTGAGCCTCGCTGACAAGGACATTGCAGCTGCGGTCGCAGGGACCCAGGATGCCCAAGCCGACAGCTCAAGTGATGAGGAAGATCGTCCGGATGAGGCGGTGGCTACACGCGCGTACTCCGCCACTGAAGTAGCGGCAGCGTTTGGCTTGATTTGCCACTGTTGCTGCGACATGGAGGGAACCAGGCTGTCGCACCTGGACAGCCTCGATAAGATCGAGGCCAGCGTCTTCAACTTCATTTCGAAGACGAAGAAGTAGGCCAAGATAAGCGATATTTTTTCATGCAAATAAAACATTCTGTTGCATCGTGTGTGCGGAATTAGTTGTCATTCTTAAATGCGCCGATTGTAGGTGATCGTCCGCCGCTGGTAAGGTCTCGGGACCTGTATTTTTTTATATCGAATTTTTCATATATTGAACTAATTCGCGATCCCCTTCGAGTTCGATATATCCGTGTTCGACTGTATCAACAAACAAAGGTGAACAGTGCTGCTGATACAGTGTGACACTAGATGTGACACCAGTACAGTATAACCTCATTACAACAGACCTTCATAGTGAAGAGGATTTTGGTCTGTTGTAAAGGTAGTATGTAAAATCCAAGTACTCTTACAACAGACTTTTATGTAAACACTGAATGGGTCTGTTATAACCGGAGAGAATTACGAGCCACAAACATCTTCTTTTTGACGGGGGACCAAAAAAAAATGCGATTTTTGGAAAATCGCATTTTCAATCAGTTTCTGTAGCCCATTTTCTATCTGATTTCAAAATATCTTCACTGAAAACTGCGTAGAAGTGCTATAAAATTTTATTTTGCGTCTGCTGACTTGGCGAAAATTGTGGAAATAGCAAAAAAAAAAAACAGCGTTTTTGAAAATTATAGCTTGGCAACGGTGCAACCGGTCGCCACCATTTTGGACTTGTCGTAAAGATCATTTCTCCGTGTTCAAGTTCTCCATTTCAGCTAGCTTCGCGATTCAGTAACAAGCGTACAAAAAACACATGCTTGAAGTTCAGTTCAAGGCCTCCGATTGGCTGCTTCTGCCGTGATGCTCGCTTCGGGATCGTCGTCTGCTGCTTGTGCGTCGCGAGGTTGTAGCTGTCGAAAATTGCGCTACTTAGTGACGCGTTCGCACTCGTTCTGTGTTCACGGGTCGATGATAACTTAGAACGCTTTAGTTTGGCAGCTGCAAGCGGAAACTCAATCATCAGATTACGATAGCGCGCCGCACTCGTCGTGAACATCGCAGACGTGCGACTGTAATAGCATTGACTCGTTGGACCCGCTGTTAGAGGTTCTTCTTATCAGCACTTCGGAGCTTATGATGAAGACCACCGCGGGACAACTCTCTGTACTCGCAATCGAGCATGACGTACTTTGAAACATTGGGCACCACGGCCACGCACATCGCAACCGAGCTTTCTACTCGATGTCGTGGCTAGGCCTAACTCCGCTCACGGTGCCGATGTACGAGACAAATCCGAACTTTGCGGGCAAGAACATTGCGCTAGCGGACATGCGAAAACGAAGAAGCCGAAATGTCCTTTGTCGCAAGCCACGAATCGTATCGCCCGCTGGCTCCTCAAATCCACGGATCCATTTTGTGCATCGGCAGCGGACCCCCCGGCCAAGCTCGCCGCGCAGCGACCGCTCGGAGAAGCGGTGGCAGCGGATAGCAATTTCGCACGTCAGCGTCCCAAAACGCAACGCCAAGCACACTGCACGTCAATTTTTTGTCGCTACAGCTAGGTATAGCTGATCATTGACAGACCGGAGATCGGCGGCCTTCGTTCTTAAATCGGTACGTCGACATCCGCGGCGCGCTGTTCCCGTCCTGAAAGTATGCCAAGCGATGTTTGAAGTCGGAAGTTATTGAATTTGGTATGTCCATGGTAGAAAAGTCCGCTCTAAAGGAAACCTGACCACCTTGCTGGCCTGACATTTTAGTCAATTATATCCGAATGTCCGTTGTACCAGAATCCGTTGTAAACGAAGCTCAATCAATGGAAAAAATATGGAGGTTGGCAAAACGCCGCAAATTGGTATGTAATATACGAATGTCTGTTGTAAACAGATCCGTTGTAACGAGGTTATACTGTATTAGGATTGTTGGCCTGTTAGGACTGTTAAGAGAATGATTACGCCTCTTTAGTCTAATGTTGATGCATCTACCAGTCTGTTCAATATAAGAATTTCCACACGTGAGTGGAATTTGGTACACAGTGCCAGTACTACAGGCAACGAATCGACTGGCATACCTATCACCGCAATAGTCTTTATGCACTGCTCCCCTGCTCAAGTTTTCTTTTTTCATGATTGGACACATCTTTGATAGTTTGCAGTTGGTCGAGAACTCTGCAGTGACACCATATCTACTGGCTGAATTCCGTAACCCATGTGACAACCTGTGCTCTAGACAGCAAGACATCTTTCTTGTCGGGACTTTTCTTTGCCCATTTTAATGGCTTTTCACAGGTGAAAGCTGAAACATGAGCATGACAACCAGCCGTCTCAGGCCTTTCTATCTGTTGTGAAAACATTCTTGTACAGCACATGATTTAGCCATTGTGGAAGCTGAGTGAGCAATTCCCTGTTTCACAAGTTGAGAATGGAATGAGGAAAAATCGAGCAAAGGTTCCTGCGCCATTGACGAATAACACTGACATATGTGATCATGCTTGAAACTAAGGCACAAATCTAAAAACTGCATTTTGTTATTTTGAATAATTTAAAGCGAGAAACCAAGACCCCACCACACTCTTTAAATGCTTTGGCAATATGTACTTTTTTAAATTTATTTATTTCAGTACCCTCAGGGCCCAAAGGTGTTACAGAAGGGAGTGGGCACAATATATACAAAATGAAGAGAACAACAACAAAAAAAAAAAAGAAGGCTGCTAAGGGTATACAGTGCTTTCAACAGCAGCCTTAAGAGCAGTGACATTGGTCAGTTGGGCAATAGAGGTGGGGAGGTGGTTCCAATCGTTCGAGGTAATGTTAATAAAAGAATCATGAAAAAATTTGGTACGTGAAAAGGGAATGTGTGCTTTGTGTGGGTGGCCACACTTATGAAATATGTAGTGTGGTTTCGAAAGAAGTTCTTGTTTTAATTGTGGATTGTGGAAAACTTTGTAGAAAAGGACAAGGCAAGACACTTTTCTGCGTGTACAAAGAAGTGGAAGGCCCAAATCTGCTTTCATAGGTGATATGCTTGATGTACGTGCATAATCTGAGAGAATGAAACGCGCACTACGATTGTGGATTGACTCCATGGTTTGGACGAGAGTGTTAGTGCCGGGATCCCAAACAGCGCCAGCATACTCGAGCTTCGGACGAACAAGTGTTTTATGTAAAGTGAGCTTTAGAGTAGAGGGTGCCCTCGAAAAGTTCCTTCGTAGATAGCCAAGAGTGCGATTGGCATTGTTAGTTATATAGGTGACATGAGTGTGCCATGTCAGATGTGAGGTAAATTTTACACCGAGGTACTTATAGTAACATGAAACAGTTTCTAAAGCACTATGGTTAATTACGCATTCAGGAACATCAACAGAACTTGAGTTACGAGAAAGGCGCATCACTTTGCATTTGTTAGCGTTTAGTCGCATGTTCCATCTCGTGCACCAGCAAGAAACTTCATTAAGTCATTGTTGCAGTATTAGTGGAATGTCAGTATTAGTGGAAACGTTTCTATAAATAACGCAGTCATCAGCAAATAATTTAATTGATGTATGAATTGTATTGGGCAGGTCATTAATCTAAACAAGAGAAGGGGGCTGAAACTGAGCTCTGAGGCACACCCGAAGTAACAGGAGACTCTGGTGAATTGTTATTGTTGGCAGTGACAAACTCTGTTCGGTTAGAGAGAAAGTATTCAATCCACCTTAGTATATTGCGGTCAGTGCTTAATTTACTTAACTTAAAACAGACTAACAGATGGGAAACAAGATAGAAAGCTTTAGAAAAATAGAAAAATATACAATCAATGATTAGTCCGCTATCTAATGCTGCAAAAAGGTCATGTGTAAAGGAAACCAGTTGTGTTTCACAAGAACAGTTTTTACGGAAGCTATGTTGATGAGGAGAGAAGAATGAATTCGTATCTAGAAAGACTACGAGATGGGAATAGATTATATGTTATAAAAGCTTACAGGGTACACTGGTGAGAGATATCGGTCGGTAATTCAAAGGAGACTGTGCATCTCCAGATTTAAATAATGGTACCACCTTGCCCACCTTCCAATCACGTGGTAGAGAACAGGATTACAAGGATTGTGAAAACAGTTTATGATAGAAGAATAAACGTCGGTACTTTTCAAAAACTTTGGCAGTGATGCCATCCACTCCGCAAGAGAAAGACAAGTCGAGACCACGAAGCTGACCGTAGTATCTGCATAAAAATGCAGAAAAACGTTGGATGCGTCTGCATTGTAGCTGCTCTTCCATGCCCACTCACTTTCCTTATCTAATTGTCGTATGAGCAGTACACAAGATACTCATCCACGTACTGGAAGGTACGAACTGCCAATCCTTTAGGTTATCCTGTAGGCTGCTGTTGTCACTCACAGAGGTGTGAATATGGAGCCAATACAGGCTCCTGGTTTCTGTACTACATACACAGAACTGCTCCGTTTTTCAAAGGTACTATCTAAATAATACCGGCTCCGCGGTTACTATGAGAGTGAAATAACTAGAAGAATAAGGATGGGTTGGGGCTCATTCGGCAAGCATTATCAAATCATGAATGGTAATCTACCACTATCCCTCAAGAGGAAGGTATATAACAGCTGCATCTTACCGGCACTTACCTACGGAGCAGAAACCTGGAGACTTACAAACAGGGTTCAACTTAAATTGAGGACGACGCAGCGAGCGATGGAAAGGAAAATGATAGGTGTAACCTTAAGAGACAGGAAGAGAGCAGAGTGGGTCAGGGAACAAACGGGGGTTAATGACATCATAGTTGAAATCAAGAAGAAGAAATGGATATGGGCCGGGCACGTAGCACGTCGGCAGGATAACCGGTGGTCATTAAGGGTAACTGACTGGATTCCAAGAGATGGCAAACGCGTGAGGGGGAGACAGAAAATTAGGTGGGTAGATGAGATTAAGAAGTTTGCAGGTATTACGTGGCAGCAGAAAGCACAGGACCGGGTTGATTGGCGGAACATGGGAGAGGCCTTTGCCCTGCAGTGGGCGTAGACAGGCTGATGATGATGATGATGATGATGATCTAAATAAAGCTTTAAAAAAGATTCCAGAGGCATCCTGCAACACTGAGTAAACTGGTGCTCGTCCTTATGCAGCGTCACTGTATCTTGTGCAGCACTACAGCATACATACCTATTTTTACAATCGCTCATAGCTTCATTCACCTCAATGAAAGTTAATTTATGGTCCTGTCTTTTCTTGTCTCCGTCCTTTTTCCTTCGGGCTCAAATTTTT
Organism: Rhipicephalus sanguineus; assembly: GCF_013339695.2. Lineage (NCBI taxonomy): Eukaryota > Metazoa > Arthropoda > Arachnida > Ixodida > Ixodidae > Rhipicephalus > Rhipicephalus sanguineus. Next base: position 138,951,820 of record NC_051186.1, read on the forward strand.
ACTTGTGCTCCAATGTGAAACTGGCTACAAGACAAGAAAACACTTTTAGAGGTAAACGTGTTCGACTGACCTCGGTCTGGCTGAGTAAAACAAATCAAGAAATTGACTCTCCAGCTAAGTTTAGTTTTAATAAAAACAGACCCAGTGTTCCAAGGCCATTTCGACCACTTCTTCAGGACTGACTGTCGGGCAAGACACCAGGGATAGCATTTTTAAGCAGTTGTGTGTTATGCTCTTCAATGTCGTTCCTTCCACCATTGCAGTCTTTGCTGCCTTCTTCGCCACTGTGCTCGAAGGCCGTGTACATGTGCCCAGTGATCTGTTGAGGTTTCTCGGCATCGTTTGTATATGCCACAATTTTAAATACATTCGAACCCCTCAATAACGAAATTGCCGAGGAAGCGATTTTTATTCATTCTTGCGACCATTTCATTGTCGCAAAAATAAAAAAGTGTGCACACCAATTACTTCGCACAGCCGAAATTTATTTAAAGAAGTAGCTGATCTTGCTCTGTTTCACGCTGCTTTGAAGCATAGGCGGAGAGTTTTCATTTCCCCGGAGGGGGCGGGGCCACAACCACATTTCTCTCTCGCTCTCCCTCTCCCCCCCACACACGTATATATATATATATATATATATATATATATATATATATGGAGAGAGAGGAACAGCCCGTCTTCGAAATTAAATAATTTAATACAGCTCTTAGGCGCCAACACCGCGATATCATTATTAAGGTACCTAGTGGGAGACTAGATTTATTTTTGAATTTACACAGAAACATCGATCCACTTCGTAATGCCTGGCTCAAAGCGATAAAGGTCGTATAAGCTGCTACTCGCTCACTGCATTGCATAAAATCGATCCTGACAATGCGTCGGATCAGCCGAATTTTTTTTATTGACATGATTTAATTACTTTGTTAAAACATGCACCAGGCAGGAGAGAATCGGCTAATGCTGGCACAGGAAGCTTTAATTATGCCAGTGAATATACAATTTAAGATGGCCAAAAATAATCATCACATGGTAGAAAATTCCATTTACTACCACTAGACCTAGTGCGAAGCTGGGTTACGAATCTTTCCGCCGAAGATTGTTTTATGGACGAATATTTCAGTTGCTTTTAGGTCACCGAACTGGTAGTAAACTCCCTTTGCTGATAAATAAAAAATGCGTGCCATCTTTTCTCGGCAACTTTTATGGGCAGGCATGTCGAAGTGTACCTATTCGTAGACAACCAGGCTATCGCGCTTTTTTTGTTCGAGAGCAAGTCTGTGCGAAACCATTCCCTGACTGATTGTGTCGGAATTGCTTTGTATTCTCAGTAGCATCTTAAATGCGAAGCATTTCTTAGCGAACCCTAGACACTTTTAGCGTTTCTATCTACGTATCTATCTATCTAGCCGCCTACGTCTGGGTGCTCTCGTGATCGCCTCCTTAACTTGGTGTAGACAAAAATTGGCATTGGAGGGTAAGAGGACTTGACGAATATGACTGTCTGGTCAGGACATGAATAAAGTGAAATCCTGTCGCGTATACGTCGTCAATCCCTTACCTCCAGACACGTGCGACACATACCCGTTTACGACGAGCCGCGGTATACGGGTATGCGCCACAGGTGATTGACAGTTTATATCTATACCCAGGAATGACGAGAACTGACTTTGGTAATATAAATTCGAGGAAAGCCATCATCGACTGCGTTGACCCGATGAATGCAAAGAATAAAAATTAGGATCCGAGCCGGAATCAAACCCAAGTATTCTGCGTGGCAGTCAGGTATTCTACCGCAGAGCCACGCCAGGTCTAGAAACTGCTTGGGAAATACACTTTAAGCAGGCGTAATGTCGGTGCAATGTCAATTGCGGTTGTGAGGCTGGCTATCTACTTTTATAACAAAGTAATAAACACTACATATATGTAATCCTACGATACAGGCGTCATGACAGGTTAATGTCTGTGGTTCCAGTGCTGGCTCCGCTTTTAGAGCAGTCTAATAAACATTACAATTGTATTCCTATGATTCAGCGAGCTATATACAAGTGTTGCTCGACCCCGGAGGAATACGCTAACGAAAGTTACGTATGACATTCACATCATCGCACCGTAAAGTGCACTTCGTTTCGATGGTACTGACGTATGTGCCCCAACGTGAGTGCTGACGTTACGCCAGACCGTAAATTACCCTTTAAACGACGTGTTGTCGAAGTGCCTGGTAAGCCCACGATGCGCGCACAACTACTACACCTACAAAAACACGTCGATCCACCTCGTGACGCTTGACGGAAAGCCAAAAACTGCAGCATAGAACTACTCGCTGACTGCTTCGCATGAAACCGATTCCCACGAGGCTTGGGATCTGCCGAATTTTTCTTTCTGAAAACCAGTCGCTACGCGATTCAAGACAACGTGTTCTGTATGTACAAATCCATTTGAGGGGCATTTTCAAGTGAATGTTTCACTCGTCACTGGTCCATGGTCCGAATTTTTAAAGGCCTGAAATGAAAAACACGCGGGCATAAACAGCCCCCTGTGAAATAGCCAGACAGGACGGCCAACAGTTCGTTGTCAGTGGACGGGAACCTAAGCCAAGATCTTGACAAAATTCTCGGGCGGCGCCAGAGGGGGCTCTGCCCCCCCATGAAACCATCCGGGGGGGGGGGGGCCGAGCCCCCCAGCCCCCCCGTACTCTCCGCCTATGCTTTGAAGGAGCTTGATGGCTTGAGCCTCACAGCTTAATAAGCCTTGCATAGCCATGTCATCATCGTGGGCGCTGAGTAAAGTGTGAATGATATCGAAAGCATCAAGTACTTTGTGCGAACTTGATTGCATTTCTTGCATTTTGTTGCTTTCTTCACTGTCCTCGTCACTCCCAATATTCTATGTGCACACTTTTGATGATAGCGTCGTCACTGCACAATCAGGTCGGTGTCAGCATACAGAAAGTGTGCAGTTCAATAGCGTCTGGTACCGCTCCATCATGGCAGAGCGCGTCCCATGCTTCAGCTAGTGGCTGGAGGTCATCGGTGCTTGCAGAAGAAACACCTGCTTTGGTCTCCGGCGAGGCTGCTGAGGCGTGCAGACACGTTGCGAAACCGGCGTGCTTGAAGCAGTTTTGGATTACGGCGGCCAAAGTAACAGTCCACGCCGCGGCAAGCATTTCCAGAGCCATAAAAAGTCTATTTCCGATGCTTGTTGGTGGAAACATGTGCCCAACTTGTCAAATGGGTGGTGCTGCAATTTTTGAACTTCTGGGTTCCCAGCTTGCTCATGTGTTCAGAACACTATTGCGGAACACTACCTGAAACTTCGTTATTGTGGGAGTGCTTTTTAAGATCGCTTCGCTGTCAAGAGGGGGCAAAATGCATTGAACTCTATCGACGTTCGCCAGGGATGCCAGATTTCTTCGTTGCCACAAGAATTTCGTTCTTGAGGGCTTTCATTGTTGAGGGTTTCAACTGTATAATAACCCTTTTGCGTCACTAACTTGCAGAATTTTACATTCTTGCCAATTGCCTCTGCTAATTGTCCTTTCTCTCTGCTCCCGATGGTGACTAGGAGTGGTGGAGCGAAGTACTGCATCGTGACATTAATGAGTGCCAACAGTGCGCGCTTTGGTAGTCCTAGAGCAACGCAGGCTTCTATCACAGCTTCAGTGCAGTGTATGCCTTCTGCTTCATTCACAATGCAGTTTCAATGCATGATTTGCCTGTGATGCCTCATCCTCTACAGAGGGCAGCTTCAACATGCATGAGCTGTGTTTGGACGCTGGCTACTGCACTACTGCTGCGCTAAGTGAAGCCAGTGGGCAGATCTTGTGAAAGTGGAGGCTTTGGTCCAGTGAGAGACACACCAAGAGGGAGAATGCCTTCGTGCATTGGCAGCGCTCATACCAACTCTAGCTTTTTCATTCGGGAAGCTGAGCATGTCAGAATTTAGCTGGCTGCCAGACACTATGGAGCCATGAGACTAAAGCCAATAGGTGGCTCGTGGCACGCAGGGTAGTCACGAAATTGGTCCCGAGGCTGGCTGTATCGAGGAGAAGGGCGTTGGGGGTGGTGCAATCTGACAATGTTTGAAGCTGTGCATTGGATACCTGAATTAAGCATCTGGATGGATACAGTCGTTATGAAAGAGCTGATTTCCTCCATTTGTTTGCTGTTGACAGGGTACTCGTAGTTCAGGATAGGGCACATCAAATTTTCATTGATGGCATTCTTCCTCCCGGTTCTGTCTGTAAGTGGGAGGAAGAACCTCAGCCAGAGACGATGTCATGGACGATCAAACTTGAGTAAAGCTTGCCATACCTTCAGCACCTCAAGAGCATGGCAGGTCACGTCTTATGTCGGAACGGGTGCAAAGTCTTCCTGTGATACTAGACAATTTTGGAAATCTTCAGTGATACCTTTCAGGAGGGGACGCACCTTGTCTTCGTAGGTCATGCTGGTGCTGACAATTCTGCACGGTGCCCCGCCATGGTGGTCTAGTGGTTATGGTGCTCGACTGCTGACCCGCTCGATGGAGGCGAAAATGCTTGAGGCACGTGTGCTTATTAGATTTAGGTGCACATTAAACAACCCCAGGTGGTTGAAATTTCTGGAGACCTCCACTACGGCGTCTCTCATAATCATATCGTGGTTTTGGGATGTTAAACCCCAACAATTATTATTACAATTCTGCACAGTGTCAAGACTTCTTTGACACAGATTGTGCATGTTTCACCAGGTAACTATGCTTGTCTCGAAAGTGCAATCTCTGCCTTCTTTCTTTTCAAAAGTGTGTGCCCAAAGCAGTCCTTGATTTCCCACACGAGCCTTTCCCATGTGTTCGTGCTGCTCGTTATTGTCAAGCCAGAGAAGGGCAACTATGGTGAGGAACCACCTGGTGAAGAAAACGATGCTTGCAAGCTTTGCCACCGAGTTTCCTTTATTGTGAGTTGTGAGTGCTTACCCTTTTATAATACTTGAGCCAGTCATCGACATCCTTATCAGCTTTGCTGGAAAAGGTGATCCAGCACGTGGCTTGCTTTGCACGCTGACCGCCCCCTTACATGTTTGTGTGAAGCTTGCTGCCAGATGTTTTCGGGCCGTCTTTCATAGCCGTGTCTTCAGGTTGCTGACCCGCCAGCTTCGTTTACATCTCAGGCTTGATATGGTGAATGGCGTGAGTAATATTACTTGCTGTAAAAGTGAGCAAGCCATTAAAGAACCCGTATCGCAAAAATGGCATTATCAGTGTTGGCACTGTTGACGAGAGAAAAATCACGATGGATTCAAATAATAAAAATCGTGTTCAAGCTGCAATTAAAACCAGGCATTCTGCGTGGCAGTCAGGTGTTCTACCACAGAGCCAAGTGAGTACTCGAAACTGTGTTGGCAAAAAAAAAAAAAAAAAAAACCTATACAGGCGTCATGTCATGCGAGGAGTCTCGTTAACGGGTATAATGTTGCGTGGCAGAAGAGTAGAATCTCACCAGCTGTCACACGATGTGAATCATGCAGTGAGTGGATGCATACCTGCCAAGTCTCCCGGATTACCCGGGAGACTCCCGGATTTTGAACGTTTCTCTCGGTTGTGCGGGTCATAGGAAAATCTCCCGGAAATCCAGTTTCGCTCCGCGCGTCCAGTGCTTTGTCTGGCCACATGAGCAAAGTTGTCTGGCCACATCCTAAATATGTTATAGGTTATATCAGCCGTTAATATTTCGTAGATGATGCGTGTGTGTGCACACAAAATCTTGCCCGACGAAATAACTGGTAAGCAAGCGACGACAGGCCTCGCACGCAGAGCGATGTTATCGCATGTGCCCTTCGCGTGACGGTGACGGCCGGGTTGTTTCATCTCTGCTTCAACCGCGTTCGTCCGTAGCGCTAGCGCGCTTTTACTCCCACGTGAAACAGACGATGCGCAAGCGATGTTATCGGTTCGGACTCCGTAAAGATCAGCGGCGACCGCAAAATCCCGCTGACAGTGTCCATATAATTGCTATCGCAGTACCCCCCTCCCCCCCGGGGTCGGCATACTTTATACCCCCCCCCCCCCCGTTGAGTAGATCTCCCGGATTCCGTTTCTCCAAACTTGGCAGGTATGGTGGATGGTTCATTTAAAGGCCCACCTATTGCAAAGGGCCCGGGTATAATTTGCCATCATCATTAGTGGCAGAATCAACAACGTGCACAGCTGCATAGGTGCACGCAGCTGTGCACGCATCTGTGCACTTGCAGACTTGCGGCCTTGCGGACATGTAGTGGGTACTTGGTTCAATTACAAAATGATGTTTGCAGTGGGCACTTCGCCACTGTACTTGCCGTAGGCATTCTAGGAGAGTTTAAAATGGCCAATGGCACGCATACCTTTCCTCACGGCATGCCTGAGGTGTCCACTGAGAAGTGAAGTGTGGCAAGTGACTGAGAAAATGGTGCAAACGGGGCCCAACTACACTATCGCATTCCGCTTTCAAGACGAAGCTCGAGTGTCCTTCAACATTTTTTCAAGGCAGCGATCAAAACACTGTGTGCACAACATACATTTTTTTGTTCATGTTCAACTCAAAGGTTGAAACATGGGTGTGTAGCGGCACCATGGACCCGAGCCTATAGGGGTTTTTGACCTCCTCCCATGCCTTGCATGTGTGGCTTACCCGTGTCCAGGAAAAAGGGGATGCTGGGGGTTGAGCCGACACCGGGTGATTGGACCTTTAAAGGGCCCCTAAACCACCTCCGATATTTTTTCAAACATTTCAAGTAAACGCGCATCGTGTGCAGAATGCCGTCACGATCAACGATGCCACACGTGGCAGCGCTACAAGCCGCAGGCGCGTCACAAATTTCAAGAAACCATCCCTTCTCCTCTCCGGGCCTTTCCGGTCTCCCTAGTGACATGCGTGATGTGAACATGTTGGAACTGTGATGCGGTATGCAGGCGATGCTGCGATTGGTCGAAGAAGAACCTATGACTTCCGGTTAGTCTGCAAGCAGCTGCCCACGCTCCTGGCTGTTCTTTATCGTGTTGCCCGCGTGTGCGCGCTTGCAAATCGGCAACTGTGGCCTGTAACGCTAGCGTAACAACACAGTCATGCCTAGCGGTCTGAGAAGCTGCGCGGACTGAATCCGACAGTGTTTTGCGATGGCTTTCACGTGTCAGTGTGTGGTGCTGGGTTGCAAAAGCACTGACTGGAAAAACGAAAAGACTCGACACGTGTCACCCTACGGGTCCATCGTGTCAGCGATTCTTTGAAAGTGTGCGTGCAACACATAACGGCACGATTCGTAGGAGCACGGGCTGGCACGGCAACAATAGTGGTTAGCCGAGAAGCACGGAGTTCACGGAGTTGCGGCAACCTGAAGTGCCCGCTGTTTCGAAGACTGTGTCAGCGATGACGGTATGTCACGTGAGATTGGGAGGGCACTCGGCAAGGAGGGCAAAGCGGCTTTGAGAGAGAAGACCAGCAGATGAGCGGAGGGTAGTGAGGGAAAGAGTGAAACGAGCGATTGAGCGTTTCGATCACCAAACGCGTGTAACTTCGCTATTACGGCATCGTTTTGAAAAATTCTCACGGCTGCGTGTTCGTTGTAGACGTAGCATAACTGTCACACCACAACTAATTTAGGGGCCCAGGTGGTTTGGGGGCCCTTTAACCAGAGGCACCCCTTTGGCCCCAGCTTCACGTAGACGGCACCCCTGGGCTGATCCTACCCTTTTCCTGTCTCTCTATCTCCTCACATCTTTGCCTTTCTCTGGGACATTGAATCTTTCCTGTTTTCTTCTTTCTTCATTTTTCGTCCACTTTTCCTTGCTGAAAGGGTTAACCTGAGGTAGTTATCGAACCTTTGGTAGATATAGTTAGGTTACAGCGGCGATGCATGACTAGCCTCTGCAGGTGTACCATATTTTCCAGTGTATAAGTTGCACACTTATATGAGGTGCGCTCGCTAATTTTTATAAATTTCACGGGAAAAAATTATATTTAAGGCATTCATAATGGTATTGAGCGCAAGAACTGGACAGAGGACTGGTGAGAGGACAAAGGCGCAGTGCATTCTTCCAACTAAAATTTATTCAAAAGGTGCACACATATATATACAGATGAAAAGAACAGACAAAAACACACATAAAAGTGCCAGGTTAGGAAAAGAATATTCCATCACCCACATGCAATATAACTGCCCCTGTCCCTATGTTGCGCCAGAAACGAAAGTTCTTTATCAGAAAGGTGCAACAATGGCATGCTTATGCATGTGTCACCAAACCGTTTGATCTTGTCCTCCTCGATGATTTCCCTCACCCTTTGATCCGGACTGTGGGTGAGGACCACAGTGCCTTCAAAGACAGGCCTACACTCAATTCCTCACGTGGATGCCAAGGTGCCTCGATACTGTTGTTTGGACACTGTAACAGTGCTCACGGAGCCCGTCGTTGAGACAGCGTCCCGTCTGACCCACGTACCTCCTACCGCACATCAGAGGGGGAGCATACACAGCACCTTTGACACATGGCACAAACTTCTGCCTGTGGTATGTGTTGCAGCCTCTTCTCTCGTTCGTCTGAGAAGTCGATCTGGACAGACCAGAAAGCTTGTCAAGGGCCAAAAAAACCACCCGAACCCCAGCACTTTCCCCTATCTTTTCGAGCCTGTGTGAGACGTCATGCACGTAAGGCACCACAGCTGTCTTCCTCCTATCTTGTGCCTTCGATCTGGCACTCCTCTTTACGCCTGGGATCCCTCACATCCCTAGGCAGGCCCTTGGCCACAGACAACACATGTGGAGTGAAACCTGCTACCTTAAGTAGAAACACTTGCTCCAAAAATGCATCCTCCACCTTGTGATGACGCGATTTGCACAGAGCATTCTGCAAGGCCAAGTGTGCAATCGCCCTCTTCACCAGCTTCAAGTTGCCCTGATGAGAACGGCAGCAATGGCTTCCGACCACAGTGCTCATACCGTGTGCTTTTCCGAAAGAAACAGCCTCCAAAGTCCAGAAACTTGATTTTGCCACATTCAGGAAGCCCATACGTTGCCTCAAAGGGTCGAAGCTCATCCTGAAAAACCTTCAAAATGGACGTAGCTTCCTGCTCAGAGTCTACCGATTCTACCACGTAAAAGACCAAAAAAATCATCCACATAACGAAAGACTTTTACAACCTTGGACCCTTGCAACTGGTTATTTATTTTCCTATCAATGTGGGCCAAGTACAAGGTACTAAGGATCGGCGCAGTGCACGATCCTGTGCAAATACCCTGCCATTGCAAATATACATCTCCATCCCTGGCAGAAAAGGTTGACTTAAGGTCCAAAAGAAGGTCCAAAAAACCCACCACTGACATTCCTGACTTTCCAGAGAAGGATATGGCACCAAACACATCTATGGCATCCTCAAGACAGAGTGATAGATCCTTATGCGGAATCGAATTAAACAAACCCTTGACGCCAATGGAAAATCCAACAAGGGACATCGCGGGATGAGCTTTCAAAAAATCTGTGACGTCATTGGCATTCTTAATTAAGAAAGGATCACAAATATCCAGCATTCGCAGCTTCTCCAGCAAAAACAACGCCACAAGCTTCTGCCAAGAACCGCGTTCTGAAATAATGACGCTTAATGAGCACCCTTCCTTGTGGGTCTTTGCAGAAAAGAACATGTATAAGGTGCATTTATTGCTCCTTTCATTGCTGTGAGCCAAACCTAAGTCCCAGTGCAGTTTCTTACCTTGCCTCTTAACTGACATGTCATTCTGCTGGTCAAACAACGAATTAGTAGGCTGATGCACTTGTTCTTTAAAGGAAGCCAAAGGCAAGACCATGAAGCCACCCTCCTTATCAGACGTCAGCAAGCTTAGGTGATTTTCTAGTAAGAAGCGCCTCACACAAGCCACAGGAGTAACAGCATGCGATGGCCTAGCCTGAAACAACACGTCTACGCGTGTGGATTTGGACATCGCGAATGTGTGGCATGAGCTGGCTTCCAGTGGTTACCCTGCTCCCTTTGTCACATCCATTCAGCGTCATCTGGCCCATCTGCGCTATTCTTCTACAGCTGAATCTTTGAAGCAGGCACCTGTCCTACATTCCACGCATGAGCAAGACCCTCGCTGTGCCATGTGTCCATATGGTGTGCAGACAGTCTACACGCCCTCGTGAACATAAAGGACTGCCTACCACGTGGGAAGTACCCTGGCCTGGTGTGGTGTGTGCTATCCCCTGTGCACGGTGAGGCCACAAGTACAATGGGAAGAGTGGGAATACAGTCGAGCCCACATATAACGGCCCCACTTAAAACGAACTTCGTCTTAAAACGAACGGTACCCACGTGACCGTGGAAATATACATTATTTCAATGGCACAAAATCACACTTACAACGAACGCCTTTGAACCCTGCCGATCGGTTACAGCGAACGGAGTCGGCCGGCGACTGCAGAGACACCCCTTTCGACCACCTATAAGCCATCGGCGAGCCAAACACCGATCCTGCCTCCGCAGGCTTCTCATTATCGTTCTCCCCGACAGTTTTTTGTTACGTACCCCTCTGTCCTTTGTCCCCCTGCTGCTCCGAGCACCCCGCATCGCCAGTGGGTGCGCGGTGCTCACCGACTTCGATATTTCACGATTCGTTCCGTGTTCTTGCTCATTTTGCACTCCGTTCAGCATGCCCTGCACGCGTGCGGAAGGGTAAAAATGGCTTATGCGGAATGAAGTGCGAATTATCGAAGTCGGTGGGGCCGCGCAAGTTCAACTTTTCACGATCCGTCCCGTGTGATAGCCGTTTTCACCCTTCCGCGAACCGGCGCCCCAATGAGATTCTCTGACCGCTGCGCGCGTAGGCCACTCTCCCAAGTACAGTGACTCTATCCCAAGGCCGTTCTCCTCTCTTCCCCCTTTATCGCAACTCCTCCGCCTGTCCACGCCGGCTCGAATTCCGAAGTTTCTTTTTCTGGGTAGAAACGAGCTCAGACAGGGCACAGAGCCGTTCTACGCTTACTTGCTTGTGTGTCGCACGTGCGCGTCTTGCTCATTGTTGGTGTGCGTGTGTGTCAGGATGGCGGGTGGGAAGCCCTCCGCGCAAACAGATGGCACGAAGCGAAAAGTGCTGGACATTTTTACCAAGCGAGCCATTCTAAACGAGCTAGCTCAAGGCGCTAAAAACTGCGAGCTGGTTAAGAAGTACGGCGTGTCGAAGTCAACGATATCAACGATTCTAAAGAACAAGGACAAGATAATCAGTGCTGATGCCAACTCGACGGACAGAAAGCGCCTGCGGAGGGCCACCTACGCGGATGTGGAGGAAGCGCTTCTGAAATGGTTCGTCGATGCGCGGGCTCAGAACATTCCGATAAGTGGTCCTATGATGCTGGCCAAAGCGAAAGACTTCGCATTTCTGTTGGATTTTCCCGACTTCTGCCCAGGAAATGGCTGGCTACATCGGTTCAAGGTGCGTCATGGCATTGTTTTTAAATCGATTGTCGGTGAGGCGGCCTTGGCCAGCGACCAAGACGTTGCCTCGTGGCTTGAAGCAGATCGAGACACTATTTTAAGCTATGCGGAGCGAGACGTCTATAACGCCGACGAAACTGCGTTATTCTACCAGATGCTGCCAGGAAAAACGCACGCCATGAAAGGCGACACATGTGCTGGCGGCAAGCACAGTAAAGTGCGCGTCACAGCGCTTTTGTGCACTAACATGGATGGCAGCGACCGGCGCGTGCCCTTTGTAATCGACAAGTCAAAGAAGCCGCGTTGCTTTCGGGGCTATGTGCCTGTGCGTTACAGGCATAGTGCTAAAGCGTGGATGACGCGCGATTTATTCGCAGAGTGGCTGAGTGAGTTAGACAGCGACATGCACAAGCAAGGCAGGCGTGTGCTGCTTGTGGTCGACAATTGCTCCGCGCACCACGTACAAGCCTCTCTCACGGCAGTGACCCTGCTTTTCCTGCCGCCCAACACAACGTCAAAAGTGCAACCGCTTGACTTTGGCATAATCCGCGCGTTTAAGGCGTATTATAGGCGCCGCGTTGTGGAGCGCATGCTCATAGCTGTTGACTGGCCGGCAGCCAACCTGCCGCTTCGGGTGTCGCTGTACTCAGCTCTGGAGATGGTAAAGGCTTCGTGGGCGGAGGTAACGGCTACATGTGTGCAAAACTGTTTCCGCAAGGCCGGCTTCGCCGACGTCGGAGCCGATGCCGACCCTGAAGAGGACCACTCCGGTGGCGATTTGTGACAGCGTGTTGTCGACTCCGACATGGGAAGGCGGGACATTTGCTGGGATTATTTCGTTATGGCCGATGATGATGCTGACACCGCGGAACCGTGCACGGATGAGGGCATTGTCAATGAAGTGCGTGGCAAGAGCGACTCGGAGGAATCAGATGACGACGACGATGAAACGTTGGAGCCAGCGCCCACAAGCGTGCCTGTAGCAATTGGCTACATAGATAGCCTCAGGCAACTTGTCTATGCCAAGGGCCTCGGCGAGGAGCATGCTGCCGCTTTAAATAAACTGGAGACCACCCTTATCGCATCGGCACTCTCGAAGCAGACGTGCATCACGGACTTTTTTGCGAAAAAATAAATTTTGGGTTTTCACTTGTCACTTTTTAAAAGCTGTTTTTTCATTTATTACGAACTTCGGGATACAACGAACGGATGCCGCGTCACGCTCAGGTTCGTTATAAACGGGCTCGACTGTATTTAAAGAAGACTCGAGGAGCATCGTAACAATGTTAACAAGCAGCATGTGGTGTCCAGTGCCCAAGCAGAACATGCTGACTCCACAGGTCACCATCGCTCACCATTTTGAGCCATTCCATATCCGGACAACAGCATGCACATTGAATGGCAACGACCAATATCTTAGTTGATATCATTATCATCATCAGCCTGTCTCCCATGTCCTCTCCCATGTTCCGCCAATCAACCCGGACCTGTGCTTTCTGCTGCCACGTTATACTTACAAACTTCTTAATCTCATCTACCCGCCTAATTTTCTGTCTCCCCCTCACGCGTTTGCCATCTCTTGGAATCCAGTCAGTTACCCTTAATGACCACCGGTTATCCTGCCGCCGTGCTACGTGCCCGGCCCATATCCATTTCTTCTTCTTGATTTCAACTATGATATCCTTAACCCCTGTTTGTTCCCTGACCCACTCTGCTCTTTTCCTGTCTCTTAAGGTTACACCTATCATTTTCCTTTCCATCGCTCGCTGCGTCGTCCTTCGTCCTCAATTTAAGTTGAACCCTCTTTGTAAGTCTCCAGGTTTCTGCTCCGTAGGTAAGTACCAGTAAGATGCAGCTGTAATATACCTTCCTCTTGAGGGATAGTGGTAGACTACCATTCATGATTTGATAATGCTTGCCGAATGAGCCCCATCCCATCCTTATTCTTCTAGTTATTTCACTCTCATGGTTCGGCTCCATGGTTACTACCTGTCCTAAGTAGACGTACTCCTTTACAACTTCCAGTGTCTCGCCACCTATCGCAAAGCGCTGTTCTCTGCCAAGATTGTTCCACATTACTTTAGCTTTATGCATATTAATTTTCAGACCTACTCTTCTACTTTCCGTATCCAGTTCAGTAATCATGAGCTGTAATTCGTCTCCCGCGTTACTCATCAATGCAATGTCATCAGCGAATCGCAGGTTACTGAGATACTCTCCATTAACTCTTATCCCTAATTCTTCCCAATCTAGGGCCCTGAAAACCTCCTGTAAACACGCGGTGAATAGCATTGGAGAGATCGTGTCTCCCTGTCGTACGCCCTTCTTTATTGGGATTCTGTTGGTTTCTTTATGGAAGACTATAGTGGCTGTGAATCCGCTGTAGATTTCTTCCATTATGTTTATATAGGCTTCGTCGATGCCCTGATTCCGCAGTGCCTGCATGACTGCTGATGTCTCCACCGAATCAAATGCCTTCTCGTAATCTATGAAGGCTATGTATAGGGGTTGGTTGTATTCCGCGCATTTCTCTATCACCTGATTGATAGTATGAATATGGTCTATTGTTGAGAAGCCTGTACGAAATCCTGCCTGGTCCCTTGATTGATTGAACTCTAATGTCGTATTAATTCTGTTAGAAATTACTTTTGTAAATAGTTTGTAGACAACGGACAGTAAGCTTATGGGCCTGTAATTTTTCAGGTCCTTGACGTCCCCTTTCTTATGGATCAAGATAATGTTGGCATTCTTCCAAGATTCTGGTATCCTCCCCGTCGAGAGACACTCCGTATACGGGGTGGCCAGTTTTTCTAACATAATCTCTCCGCCGTCTTTCAACAAGTCTGATGTTACCTGATCCTCACCAGCTGCTTTGCCTCTTTGCATTCCCTTTAGGGCTTTCTTTACTTCTCCTGTCAATACTGGTGGGATGTCAGATTCCTCTGGGCTACTACTGCTTCTTACGCTATCATCCTGACTGTCTCGGTTGCTGTACAGATCTCTGTAGAACTCTTCCGCTACTTCAACTATTCTATCCATACTGGTTGTGACCTTGCCTTCCTTGTCCCTTAATGCATACATCTGATTTTTGCCTATGCACAGTTTTGTCTTCATAGCTTTGAGGCTTCTTCCGTTCTTTAGAGCATGCTCAATTCTCTCCATATTATACTTTCTTATGTCGGCTACTTGACGCCTATTGATTAACTTAATTGATATACGCCTGCGCATTGCATCACGTGCTTAACCGCACATAACCTCATTGCCTTCGTGTTTCGCCCTTTATTGTAAACAAGGCTCCCGTGTGGAAGCTGAAATGTCAGTAAATATTTTTCAACTCTGTCGGCGTCCATCAGTGTTTTCACCAATGTTTCATCCCAACCAGGCACGATTTCGTTAGACCCTCAACTTTAGTTGACATCTAAGAGCAAGCTCGCTTTGTTGTTATAACAAGATTAACTATCTTTTTGTGAATGCTGTTTGCTCAGTTTATTGTACTCACAAGTAAAATATGGACACATAGGTTGCGTAAATTCGCATTACCTTTTGCGTGTATAAGATGTGTCAGTGAAAATTGCGGAAAAAATGGTGCATGTTATACACCATAAGATATGGTACTTAAACCTTTTAGTGTCGTCTCGTTGGCCTCAGTAGTGGGTGGTCACGATTGCCGCTGAATTTTTCAAGCTTTATGTGGCATATGCTTTCTCCTCACTGTCTGACCCCTCCCTCAGAAGGTGGTGCACCAGGAAAACAGTCCTGTGAGTGCTCACCGCACAGTGAACACTGTCAAAGGTGTAGTATCTGATGAAGACCTCATGGACTAGAGGAAAGAAGAACTATGGGACAGATGGAAGGATGAGAATGCAGTAACATCAAAATACCGACTAAGCACTCCATTCTCACCTTTGGTTCTACCACTCTACTGGAGACTCTAGAAGCCGGTTACATCAAGCTTCATGTAAGACCCTACGTTCCAAACACGCGACATTGTTCCAAATGGCAGAGGTCATGCATCTCAGCGCTGCCATGGGCAGCTTACTTGTGCAAAGTGCGTAAAATAGGTCACTTTGCTGATGACTGCAATGGCCAGGTCCATTGTGTGAAGTGCATGCAACCTGGAAGAAAGAAAAACAAATAAGTACCATTGAAGTCCAAGAGAACGTAACTATCCATGAAGTGCGACAACATCTTTCACCTTCATTTGCACAGAGAGCATCTTTTGCCTCAGTGGTGGTACAGGGAGCAGTGCCACAATGGCCTTTGTCCTGGACCACGTTCAGTGTGCCGAGGCTAACGCCACCCACCCCCGTGGTGGGAGCAGCCAAGGCTGCCCTGCCCGCTTGAACTGCTGCATACATACTCGTGCACCCAATTTTTTACAGATGCGCCAAAGTTTCATGCTGGTGTGTCTTTGCAGCCATTAGTCCATCTTATTCGGAGTCTGATGTTCGGCATCCAAATACAAACATCCTTACAGTAGAGGCATGCACATTATGGTCTGCTGTGAAACACATTGAGCATTTAAAACTTTGCAAAGCCTGCACAAACACATATACACAGACTCATTAAGTGTTGCGAAAAATTTAATGTCAAACTGTAAACACACAAATCCAGTAATTGCAGGTCTCTATTGATGCTTCTGCCCGCAATGCAACAGTGTGCTGGGTGCCTGGGCACAATGGCATTCAGTGTAATGTGCTGGCCGACCAAATGGCTGCATGCTTAGACACGAAACCTAGCAACACGTCTACACCTGTTCCTGCACTTGATTTAGAGCCATTTTTGCGGAATAAGCTAAGAGCACACTGGCAACATAACTGGGGCGCTGAAATTCTCAACAAACTACATGTAGTTAAGCCACAATTAGGACATTGGCCATCACTAATCATGTCAAGAAAATGTCCTATTGTGCCGTCTTGGAATAGGGCACACACACTCAGGTGGGGCCTGAACCCACAGCTTTTGAATTAAGCATAATTCGAAGGCAGCGGATTTGGGCTCTACCAATGGAAAGGTATTTTTTCGTTGACTTAATTCATTTTCCAATTTTGTCGTCACTACAGTAAAAGCACGTTAATTTGGATTTCATGAGACTAGAAAAAATGTCCAAATTAACCGAATTCCAAATTATCGAAAGTATCAAGACAACAGTAAACAAATGCAGTGATTCCACTCCTGCGCCAAAGTGCGCCAAATTGTATTTACTGCGCCATCCTGATAATATCGACGAAATTGCGCCAAACTGCGCCAAAGTCTCGGGTTTGGGGGCGTCTATCACCGGCAATCGCACGGCCGGCGCGTCAGAACATGTGCAGCTTGATCTTGGGGCTGCCAAAGTCGCAACCATGGACCAAGAATTATTCCGCTGAATAAATAGCGCTCGCGCGTGCGTCCCGAATAAGCCACGATGCCATGCACGGTGCCGACGCAGCTTCTGTTCTGCAAGTCGGCTCGACAGCAAAACGCGCTCTCCGCAGAGGCACGTGACGTCTAGGCCTCTCGGTAGCGAGAAAGTGCGACGGCGATTCATCGGCGGACGTCGTCTGTTCTAGAAACGCTGCTGATAGCTCGTTTGAAGCGTCGCACGGCACGTAAGGAAAGCAAGGTTCAGTAATAACTACATGTGTGCTGCTAAAATGTCTGTCACTTCTGTTTCCGGACATCGCGGAATGAAATCTGGGATCGCTAGCAGTATATATATGGAACAATATCGAATTTTCCTTGCTTCGCGTTTATGGAAGAGTACGCGAACGGTGAAAACACGTTCACACTTTTCCTCATATATACTTTATCCATGGATCTTCATTCGGAAGAGCTTTTTCGTAATTGCTTATACCAGCACGTCCGAGTTTAATCACTCTGCGGTAAATACCCCCTAAAAGGCCCTGCCCTTTCAAGCTCACTTGCTAGGGTTCCAATTCGATTTTTTACAGCGAAAGCTGTTATGAGACCATTTCACCGGCCGTTTTTGGCGCCGTAGTTGTCCGCCGCCGCCGCCGCCGGTGTCCGTAACCAGTATCGCTCGAAATAAGAAAAAAAATTCCAGGGTGGAACGAGGTACGAACCTGGGCCCTCTGCGTGTGAGCCCAGTATTCAACCTCTGAGCCATGCCGGTGCTTGAAACTGCTTTGCAAAAAGGTCCTATACAGGCTTCATGTCGGGAAGGAACCACATTAGCATATGCAATATAGCGTGGTAGAAGAGTAAAATAAGCACCAAGCGTCGCACAACGCGAATTCTGTAACGAGGCGCCACACAATACGAATTGCGAAACGAGTAGGTTGTTGAATGCTTCCAACCCATTACAAAGGCTCTGCCATAATTCTTCGTCGTCATCAGGCAGAGCATCAACAAAGTGCGCATAATGCCTTACATGCGTTTAGCAGGTACCACGGCTCTCCGTAGAATGACAAAAAATGGCACAGTGCCTGCTGCCCTACTTCTCAAAAATTACAATGATTTATAGCGTAGTGGGTTCCTCGTAAGTGCACTTGTATTGGTTGCCAAGGAAGCCCATAAGCGCATGATCAATTTCCTCTGGGTCTCAGTAAAGTTCTTCGCCCCCCCCCCCCCGTCTCTCTCCCACGTCAGCGTATGTTATACAGCATGGCGGGAGAGGGAAATAGCAACCGGGCGTCACCCAATACAAATTACATAACTGGTGGGCCATTTAAAGCTTCCAACCCATTACAAAGGGCTGAGCCATAATTCTTCGTCATCAGTCGTCGCGTCATCAAAGTGCACATAATGCCTTACAGACGTGTAGCTGGTGCCTCGTTTCTCCGCAGAAAGACGAATAATGGCTTAGTAGGTGCTTCCCAACTTCACAAAAATTGTGATTTATGGCGTAGTGGGTACCTTTCTAGTGTACTTGTATTGTAGCCCCAAGAGAGCTTAGAACGGGCTCTATAAACGCCGCTCTTCCAGCTTTCGCTGTGACTGTGCTGCGGTTTCAGCGCAGGCCTGGCGTTTTTTTGCTTGCTCTTTAAAAATGTCGTCTCATTAATAAAAGCATATATCCTGGTCGGAGCAGCCGCAAATACGCAGCTGTCAGTAGCGGGCATGTCGCTGACGGCCCACAGTGAAGCGGCTACCCCACGTTACACGTCCGCCCCTCGCTTTCGGTGGTCAATAGCTGACGGGTAAAAAAACTCAGTTTCGCTTAAGTGCGAAGCAATGAATGCGATACCAACAAATTGTTTTGTTAAACAAGGTAAGGCTAGTAGCTAACTCTTTTGGATTTGATCTCGCGTAACTCAACAAAACACTGGTTTAAGGGAATATGGCCGCTCCAGGAACCGAAGCGTTTTCTTGCTCTGAGTTCTCTAAACACGAAGTAAGCGTTGAGAGCACAGCAAGTTTACGAGCCGTCTGCTGATGCCTCGAGATGGCGCGCGCGCGAGCGACTGCGCCCTTCGAACGTGCGACGGAGACAGACGGCCGGCTAGCTTAATCTCCGCTTCAGCCGCGTTCGTTGACAGCGCTCGCGAGCTTTTACCCACGGCTAGAATGCGCGTGGTGATGTTATTAATTTGGTCTTTATACAGAAAATTACGGCAATGGCGACGGCAAAAATCCGCGGAGAGCGTCCATATAATTGTTATCACAATAAACATTTAAAAAAAGTTGAGGAGCCATTTCACTCTTTGAAGTGGATGATAAGCGAAGCTGTTTCTCGCATGGCAAGGAGGTGACATGGTGGAGGACAGTCTGGTATGTAAGGCCAGGTTGTTAACGTTCAATACGCAATATTAATGCGAAAGCATCAGATGCTTTATCAAACACGAAAATTGACCGTCCGCGGCGTCAATCGATTGATGCAAAGATAATCATGTGATGGCGTCATCATCAGGTCATAGATCGCAAAACTTGTGACGTCATCATGGCGTCATATATCCTGATGTCACGTGATGATGCCATCACGACATCGTCGCTTTACACTGCTTCCGTAATCGGTGCACCGATCATGGAGCTAGCGCATAACCAGGTGAGGTGCAGCTAGCTTGCAGAGAAGAAGGGGGAGGATCAACCCGTCGATCGAGAAGAAAAAGAACCTGGCTTTCGCCTTGGAGTTTCCTTAGGGGAATGCATTAGGGACAGTGTGGCTCGTTGGCATTGTGGCACTGCTGTACATCACGGCGTTTGTCTACAATGTCTGCAACCACATAGATGTATTTAGAGTGTCATTTCATAAAGTGCAATTTTATTGATCTGGTATTCTGTGTAGTTGCTAGTGTCGAAAATAATCGCCGAAGAGGTTAATTCAGAACACTCAACTGCATGAGCCCTTATTTTTTCATTAGCGAGTGAAGTATGGAGTTCTCCTGAGATGATTTTTTCCATGAGATTTGCAATGAATCGAAATATTTCTAGCCTTCACAAGAGCCCCATAGTAATTTTCCGGTGCTTGAATGTTATTGCAATATGCTTTTGTGGTGCACTCCAGGATGTGAAATTCGCTGCTCCAGAGTGCTCCCAGATGCAAAATTATCTGCTCCAAAGTGCTCCAAGATGAAAATTTTGCTGCTCCAAAGTGCTGCGAAACGGAAATTTTGCTGCTCCAAAAATTGCTCCAAATCAGAGGTCCTCGGTAGCATCACTGCAAATGTCTATTACACCAACCCACTTTCATTTTCTTGATGATTAGTAAATATTCTACTTATTTTGATAAGAACAGCATAAAAGCCCCAGTTTTCATCATCCTGCGACTTCTTTCACACTGCTACCATGGCACAAGGCCCCCATGTCTGAATTAGCCCGAAACGTGCTCTGACCTTATTACGTACATACCATGCGCACTTGACGATACTTTTTTTTCGGCGGTAAACGAAAGACATTTGCTGCATGCACTGAAGCCTTGGTCGCCAAGAACGCGATTGTGGATGGTGACCACGCCTTTTTGAATGCCTGAGGCCAATGAGGTCTCACAGGCAGTGGTAAACGCCAAGGGGCATGAAGCGTTCTGGCTTTCCTGTCGTTACCGTACTACTGTGACCGTACGGTTCTCAGTGATGGCGATGGCAATGCGGACTGCGCCGCCTCGTTTTGGTTGGGTGTGAACGTCATTGTCGCTCTTTTGCTCGGTCCGAATTAAGGTGGTAGGCGACCTTCAAAACTAAATTTTTTTCGCGAGATTGATTTTTAGTTTATTGTTTTTTTGTGCACGCCCGCACATTCAAAAATATGTTGCAACAAAAACTATCCTCCTATCGTCATTAGTTTGCGAGTTACAGCAAGTTTTCCATACCCCATGCTGGTACGGTGAAACCGAAACCACAGTGCGTTCGTTTCAAAAAGAAGTGTTGTTTCGTCTATATTAATGATATGCAAAATACTTTATGAATTTTATTTTCACTGTTACATAAGAGGATGTCATGAAATATAACTTTGTTTTTCTAATTGCATTTAAATCTCTAAAAACGGCAACAAAGGGGACGCACACCTTTTGCAAGCTCTGAAAACATTTCTTTACGTTTTTCTCAAAATGAGAATCTACTCCAAATCATGGGACGCCAACATTCATAACTTTTTTCTCAGTGTGTTCTTTGAACTGAAATTTTGTATAATAATTTACAACATATATATCTGTGCTGTGAACTAGAATAAAAGAAATTAATGGAATACAGTGAAACCTCGTTGATCCGAATCTCACGGGACCACCAAAAATATTCGTATCATCCGGAATTCGTATCACCAGAAAGCATGAAAAATTAGCATGCGACAAAAGAAAGCTGGCGTACATTTTCATTTATTGTTTTTCAGGGCCGCAGCAATGTCAGGAAGAACCCTGAACGATTGTAAGTTAAGTTTTTAGACGTCGGCAATCATACCAGCACTCGTAAATAACGGCCCGCACGCGCGTATTTAATTAATGAACCAGGTGCGTTGTGACCCACGACCGCGACAGCAGTAGGCCCTTCCAAATTTTAGTATGATTTTTTGCATAACACCGGCGTACTGCAGCGAATGTAACGAAAGAAGCGCTTTGATGCGATGGATCAAGGCCACAAAATTACAGAACCACGGTCCTGTGTTATAATTTTTGCTATCACGGAGGTGTTGGGGATGTTTTCTGGGAGATTTACAGCCGTTCCCGCACAAGTGCGACCTCAACGGTCGCACATGTTGACGTTGTGAGGCCTGACTCCTTCGCCGACACCGTCCTCGCCTTCTTTCGGTCCTCGTCCACCTTTCATAGAATGTCTGATGCACGAGGCAGGCACGTGTAAACACAGTACAACGACAGCAGCCCGCGTCGATGCGTTAGAAAAAAAAATGCATGGCGCTAATGTCCTCTATAATCTAAACGCGAAGGCACACGGAGGCACATAAGAGCCTCAAAGATTCGCGCACAAAATCTCGGAGGCCGTGACGCGTCTCTGAAAGTTTATTCTGACCGTAAAAAAAGCGTTTTTCTTACACCGTGATTCTGACGATTTGGCGGTGCGGCGTGCATACCCATGTTTGCGTTCCCATGCTCGCACGTGCTTGAAGCGTCTTCCGCGACAGCGCGGACAGCACCTCTTTGTACCTGGGCGGTAGCATACGTTCGTATCAAACGTCACTGGGTGAAAATCGGTTCGCAACAACCGAACTCCATTACATTGCAGGCCAATGGGCCCTGGCCGGGACCAACGAAAAATTCGTATCACCCCGAAATTCGTATGAGCTGTGATCGTATCACCGAGGTTTGACTGTATTTTTGATTTCATGCCTGATTTTGCAAACAAGTTCAGTCTAAATTGGGTCTTTTTCCCCGTCTTTTTGGTTTTTTCGACATTACTTCCGTGATGTTTACTGCATATTATTTATTCTAGTTCATTACATAGCTCCAACCTTGAGTTACACAAATGCCAATGTTTTACTGAATTAAGCCACCCATTAGTCACTTATCACGGCTGGCGTGACTCCCACTTTTATTTATTTATTTATTTATTTATTTACAAGATACTGCAGGCCCGTCTTGGGCCCTAGCAGGAGGGGCAAAAGTGTACTCATAAAGGCAATACATAGACACATTTACACACAGTGCATTGAAAGGAAAAACAAAAACAAAAGACAGTGTCTAATTTGTACAGCAAAGCACGCAAGTAATAACACCTTGAACATCTCAAAAAGTATGAGGAAAAGAAAAAAGAAAAGCAATATTCACACAAAAAAGGAGCATAATTAAAATAACCTATCATCAATCCTGAAGACTTTCAATTGTTTTTATACTTTGCACTGATGATATTGGCAGCGAGTTCCAGTCGTTAATTGTGCGCGGGAAAAATGAGAACTTGAATAGGTTAGTTTTGGTGCTGTATGCAGTTTTTGAGAAAGATTACCTCCCAATATATAAATGATCAATATATTGCACTATAAATGGCTGGGTAAGTTAAATAAAACATGCTTGTTGCGAAGAAAAAGTTATTTCAATGGTGGCTGCTCTTAAAAAAGTTTTTTTGAGTGGCCTACCACCTTAACCGGGTTGCGGCCAAGTATGACTGAATTAACGAGAGTTTAACGTCAGTAAACAATGTATATGATGGCCAGGACCGTAGAACACGTTTGAATTATCCATTTTCCCAAATTAACGAGCCATTACTGTACTACAATACAGTGAAGAGTAACAATTATTGTCCCCAATGCTTTCTTCGGCTTCCTTTTTTTTCCTCGGTGCTTCGTGTGGTCTTTTTCTCAGTCCCTTGTGCTAATCATGAATCACCAGCTGGCCTACTCTTCTAGCTTATTAATTGCCTGTGTTATATTCATTTGGTTTTGGCGGAACAAAGAAGCAAGCCCCTGAGACATTTCGCCTTCTTTCATTCAGTCGACTACGAAGTAATTCCAGGGATCGAATCTCGGCCGTGGCAGCCGCATTTTCGATGGAGGCGAAAATGCTCGAGGCCCGTGTACTTAGATTTAGGTTCACATTAAAGAATCCCAGGTGGTCTGAATTTCCGGAGCTCTCCACTACGGCGTCTCTCATAATCATGTTGTGGTTTTGGGACGTTAAACCCCAACAATTATTATTATACGAAGTAATTCCAGGCAAAGGTGTGCCATTGTCCCAGTGCCAGCTATTGTGCACAAAGATTGTACATGTCGTCTGCCTAAAGCTGTATTTTATGTGATGATGCTAATATTCTTAGCGTGGTGATGAAGCAACATCTTTTTTTTTTTCGCTGTTGCCATTCTCCAAAGAACGGGGAACTGCATGCTTTTCTTGTTGACTACCACAGAAAGCATTTTCTTCTGTGTGCATGTTCGTTACGTGTTAAATGTGCTTCTCTTTTGACCTCACCCACTTTGTGCCCCTGCTGCATATTTGTCGTGTTTGAGCATCCAGTAAATGCTCCACTGAGATGGGGAGTAATGCCACCTGAAAAAAAATAATAAAATGGTGAGAAAGACAAAGACGAGCCTACGGGAGTTGGATACCATTCCTCTGTGTCTGGTATTTCTTTTAATGAGAACAGACAATAATGCCAAGGAAAGTATACGGGATGTTATTTGTAGTAATTAGGATATAAATGTGAAGAAAGTAAAGTGGACGAAAAGGTCACAGAACAGGTGGGCGCCCACCTGTTCTGGTTGCGTTCTTCTGTGCCTCCGTTAGTGTTACGCCCATGCAGCGCAGTGTTCCGCAACCTATGTTGAAGAATGTTCTTTTTTTCTCAGTAACCTTCTCCAAACTGGTCATGTTCTTCTTTGAAAGCTGTGACATCCTCAGCTAGAGCTAAGGCACCTTTTCTGTCCGAATAGAGGAGTCGCAGCTGCAGCAGGAGCGGGCCCAGTGTTGGATGGCCGATCGGGAAGTCCTGCACGTGCGGGACCAGCTGCAGCTGCGGTCACAGCAGCTGGACAACCTGCAACAGTCCCTCAAGGAGAAGCGTCAGCGGCTTGCCGACTGCCAGCTACGGCGCCAGGAACTGGTGCGAGCGTACGTGGGAGACCTCGCTCGTGACATCTTCCCCATACACGAGGAGGAGCGCCCGCTCGAAGCCAGGTTAGAGGCAGCATTAGCTGCGTGACACGTGGAAAGCGTGTGCTCAAACAACAACATCTTAACTTTTGTTATGGCATCCTTATTGCTTATTTTACTACATTCCAGGCATATAGAGGGGCGGAAGTGCTGTGCCAATTGGGCCATTCTGTGCCAATCTGGCCTGCTGCGCACAAACAGCAATTTCCGTGAAAATTGACCATTGGAAGTGCGAAGCGCCAAATCTAGTCGAGTCTTATCACGTTGACTGAGCAATACTGAGAGTTGGCTACACAAAGGACGCAGCCGCATCTATATCCAGTGTCATTCGGTCACGTTGTATTTGGGATAATGGGATAACTCGTGGTGCTTGCAAGTGCTCGACTAGCATTATATGTCAACATTAAAAGAATTCTCTGAAATGTAGTCAGGTTTAGCTACGCAGTGCTTATCTCTGTTTTCCTCTCAGTTCTTGTGTTCTCTCAGTTCTGAATGATGGGAGTATAAGCTTTTTAACCCTTTGAGGGTCGAATGTTTTCACGAAATCCAGTCCAAAAATGTGTAATTTTTTTATTGCTGAAATAAATTCTTCAGACAATTCTATTTAAAAAAAGAATTGTCTAAAATTTTTTTTCATGACCGTAAAGTGACAAAAGAAACATTTTTTTTGTTACATACACAGGGTTTATTCGTAGTAAAATCAAGCAAAATCCTTAAAAAAAAGTTAACAGTCTATAATAAATAAAAATTATGCATTGTATTAAACATAGCTCATAGAAATCCAGTGAATCAGATTCTGATTTGGCACTTGGGGAATATTCTGCATTGGAAGAATTGCTGCTCAACTCACCGGCAGCAGAGCAACCGGCGCGCGCTTCTATAGTGTAAGCGAACTGCGTCAATGAGCGCACGGAAGAAAACTCTATGGAAAGCAAAATGAGTGAAAAAGCTACAGTAACCCTTCGTCTTATCGCCAACTAGACGTAGTTAGTTTTTCCGAGACTACAAAACATGAAACGCAATCACGGCAGCGTCGTTTGTGTAATTTAGCGCCGCACGGAAACAGATGTAGTCGCACCCCAAAGAGCAATAAATGAGAGAGTAACAAGCGGTCACCCTTTGAGAGATTAGAAACCAAACAGCCATCAGCTTTGCGGGCGCAAGAAGGGAAAACGACCCAAACGACAAAACCGAAACCAGCCGGACCGCGTGCGCGCGTTCTGGTGTGCAACTGAAAACCGCCGTGCTGCTTTGGAAAGCAAAAAAAAAAAAAAAAGCCGGAGAGACATCGGCACATTAAAAAGATTCCACGTATTCCCGAAGCGTGGCAGCACATTCCAAGCAAGAGAAAGAAGGCGTGCATTTGAAACCAACCACGCCGCGGGCGCGCTCGGTTGCGCAAGCGATAGCCGGCGCGCCATTTTGCGAAGCATAAAAAAAGTAGCAACGGAGAGACATCTGCGCATGAAAAAAATTCCACGTATTCCTGAAGCGGGGCAGCACATGCAAAGCAAGAGAAATGATCAAAAAAGGCATGCACTTTAAACCAGCTGCACCGCGAATGCGCTCGGATGGGCAAGCGATAGCCGGCGCGCCGTTTTGGGAAGCAAAAAAAAAAATGCAAAGAAGAGACATTGGCGCATGAAAAAAATTCCACGTATTCGCGAAGTGTGGCAGCACAGGCCAAGCAAGAGAAATGATCGAAAAAGGCGCGCGTTTTAAAAATAAATGCTATGCCGTACATGTATGACGAAAACCCTTTCGTACCAGGAAGCTTTTTTTGTACATGTACGGTGAAAACCCTCAAGCGGTTAAATTAATTTTATAGAGTGTCAGTAGGTTTAGAATGAAGCTAACTTTTATTATTTTATCTCTAGTCTTCAGCTGTTCATCTGAGCTACATTGTTTTATTGACATGAACATTCTTTATTTGTCTGACGTCTAGTCAACTGTAGTAATCCAAAGGATCGCTTATATCTTCTTTTTCTCCAAGTTATAGACGAGTTGCATAAATACCAGCCACACTGTAAAAAGCCCCAAAGTGTTCAGGCAACACTGGACGGAGCCGCCATTGTGCGTGAAAACAAGTAAAAAAAATGTGCAAGAATGCGGCGCTCGTGCGAGTGAAAAGAAGTATGAACGTGAGATAAAAGTTACACTTGGATGTGAACGTTTTGTGTGATCCAGGTGGTATGCATGTCCAGCCAAACGCACGGGACTGCTCATGCAGAATGGCAGCCTTTGGCTGCTTCCTGTACATATGTACAAGTGGGGCTGTTTTTTGGAACTTGTCTATTGCTCTGTCAGCTGTGATGTTTTAATGGTGGGATCATATGTGCATGTATATTATTAATTTGTGGCAAGTCTGGTGGGCTCATCAGTATTGAATGTTTGTGCCTCAGTGATGGGAGCATAAGATTTTTAAATTCATTTTTATAGAGTGTCATTAGGTTTAAAATGAAGGTAACTTTTATTATCTTATCTCTAGTCTTCAGTTGTGGTTCATGTCAGCTACGTTCTTTTGTTAACATGGACATTCTTCATTTGTCTGATGTCTAGTCAAGTGTAGCGATCCAAAGCATTGCTTATCTCTTGTTTTCTCCAAGTTATTGCTCTGTCAGCTGTGATGTTTTAGGGATGGGATCATATGTACATGCGTATTATTAATTTGTGGTAAGTCTGGTCGGCTCGTCAGTATTGGATGTTTAGTAAAAACCACTGGAATTTTTTGTGTTAACGTGAAATAAAAGATTTCAATTAACGATCACGTTCGACTTGAGAAGTCTGCTCCAAAACTAACTTGCATTGCTCCGAAGCTGCTCCAAAACTCCCATTTTATCGCTCGAAAGCTGCTCCAAAACGGCATTATTCCTGCTCCCTGAGCTGCTCCAAAAGGCTGAAGCCCACTTCCACCCCTGCATACAGTGCCCTTCACTTGCAGTGCACTGGTCTCATTGTTTCTGCCATTCTTAAAAAGCTTCCTGGCGTGATGGGGCATTGCCCTGAATCCCCTCTAAGGTTTGGAAATGGCATCCTTTCCAAGTTGTTTTTAAGTTTGGGAAGCGGGAAAAAGTCCACCGGGGCCACATCCATTCTAGAATACAGTGGATGGGGCACAACGAGAGTGTGATGTTTTTCAAGATAGCTGTGGACAAAGATAATGAAAACCAACAGACAGCGAGGCCAAGGAAGTTATAAGGGCTGATATTTGTAGTAATTATGATATAAACATTTATATAATGATTATTTCAATACAGTTAAAAGACTACACATAACGTCCCCTTTACCTGCCTCGGCCTCATGGTCTGTCGGTTTTCACTAACGTTCTGTCTAATAAAGAAACAAGCACTTGAATTTCCCTTCTCTCCCATCTAAAAAACAGCGCTAGTTTGCACACGGACAAGGTGAACACCACACGAGGACGGGTGCAGACTGCCAGCAAAGCTTTTATTGTGTGTGCAAAAATATATAGCCTATGAAAAGAAGATAGTTGCAGTTGCGCGTGGTACTGATGAAAATAACGGATGGTTAAAGCGTCAAGATTGCTCGAGGAAGCTGTATTCCTTGCCAGAAAGTCGGGAAAAATTCCACCGGGGCCAAGTCAGTGCCCATCCTCGTGTGATGTACCCTTGTCTCTGTGTAAAGTATCGGTGTTTATTTAGATGGATCCATGCCAACCAGCTCGCATGACAGCGAGGCCAAGTTCCCTTCTTTCGTTCTTTCACTGTGGACAGAGAGCAGCACGTGAGCTGGTGCAATGTCATGATACTGCATGGGAGTCTGGTGTTCCCACAATTCAGGTCTTTTTATTATGCACGGCACCTCTTAAATGCCCTATAATTTTGTGGTAGATGTTGTGTAGGGCAGGAGTGCAGCGTAACCCCGTGGCAGGCCGAGCGATGGGAGGGCGAGTAGAGTGACAACACAACATTGTAATTAATTAATTTGTTAATTAGGATTATTTAACTAAATTGCTAAATATTGACTTTAGGCAAAAAATGCAACTTGCAAAGTTAGAGAGCGTCTTCAGAAACCCCCATTGCATTATTTGCGATAAAGAAAGTCTCACGTGTACCATTTTTTCCCAGCTGCAAAAAGAAGCACGTGACTAGCGCATTTGCAAGCAGCGAACATGCTGCTCTGAGCCGTGGTTTGAGCAAATGAAATCGGCTGCGGTCGCGACTCATTGCTCCGCTGCAGCGGTAAATTGATAAGTTAACGATGGTTTCTTGGCTGTGCTCGCTACAATTGCACCGTCACGCGCACCAACTGGCTGACGTGGGCCAAGAAACCACCGCCAACTTATCGGCCTACCGCTGCAACGGAGCCGGGGAGTCGCGGCCACAGCTGATTGCGTTTGCTCAAACCACGGCTGAGAGCAGCATGTTTGGTGCACGCGAGTGTGCTAGTCACGTGGTTCTTTCTGCACTTCGCGGGCTTTGCAGCTTGGAAGAAATGGTATACGTCAGACTTTCTTTATCACAGATAATGCAATGGGGGTTTCTGAAGACGCTCTTGAACTTTGCAAGTCGCACTGCTTGCCAAATGTCAACATTTAGCAGTTAATTAAATAATCCTAATTAAAAATTAATTAATTACGAAATAAAAATATTTCTGGTGTGCACAAGGTGGCTGTCAGCAATTTGGAACTGATTTCACTCGCCTGCCTCTAATATTGTATATTTTAACCGTTAGTTAAAGATAGCTGGGACACCCGGTATATATATATCCATATATATTCAGTGGGAAAGTTCAATGGGTCCGGTACGTATAGGAAAGCAAGAGGGTGAACGTATGAGAAAGCAATACTTTATGCCTAACGTTTCGGCTGCGACACGGCCTTCGTCAGAGAGTGAAAAATATACAAAACATATGCCGCTTTTAAGCGCCACTGAAATCATGGTATCAATCAGAATGGTGATTACAAAAAAAACGGCAGAAGTCTCAAAACAAACCGTAGTGACAATATATTTTGATATGCCACCTCGAGTGACAAGATAAGTGCTGTAACTCAAAGCACAAACAAGAAGCCATCGCACGGGAAATATTAAAAGCAAAGCAACACTTATTAAACTATGACGGAGAAACACGAGAGATTAGGGCAACATGCGTGGCAAAACAAATATCATGCACACGTGTTAGGCACACATTAAGATACTAAAAGATGAGTACACAACATTTAAACAGTCACTTTGGTCACTATACTACCAATGGAGCAGACGATTTCAATGCAGTATGTGAAAGAAAAGCACTACAAATACAAATATACAAAAAGGTGTGTGTGTGTAGGGGCTAGGGGGGGGGGGGGGAGGTGAGGTTAGCGTATCAGTATGGATAACTTTGTTATACAGAAAGAAAGGCAACGCGTCCGATGCTTTCGATTATGCTGGAGTCAAGACAGTTGAATTTGTTAATGAGAGTAAGATTCACGAACGTCTTGGTCACGATAAGTTATAAGTCCAGACTGTAGTATTGTGGCCTTGGTTTTTTTCAAAGGAGTGACCTGGCATCTGGACATGCTTTGACAGGGGAATATGAGGGTAGGTTAGAAGCGTGGGCTCTGTGGTTGTTAAAACGTAATCAGAATGACGTTTCGGTTTGACCGATGTATTGCTTGCGGCATGTGGAGCACTCAAGCATGTAGATAACATTTGCGCTGTCACAAGTAAAGTCTCCGTTGATTCTCAGAGAAAAGTTTGAGGTGCTGCTAGTTACGGAATGTGAACTTGTCATGTGTGGACAGACCTTGCAGCGGGGTTTACTGCAAGGTTGACAGCCACCATAGTTGGATCGGTTATTTTCAATGACGTTAGGGTATCACGTAGATTACGTGATCGGTGATACACTACCCTGGGTGGTTCCGTAAAAATGCCTTTCAGGCGGTCACTTTGAATCAAGCAGTGATTCCACTCATGCGCCAACTGTACCAAAGTGTGCCAAATTGGATTTACTGCGCCATCCTGATAATATCGACGGAAATTGCGCCAAACTGCGCCAAACTGCGCCAGAGTCTTGGCAAGGTGTTGCTTCGGGCTGGTCTTGGGTTTGGGTGCATCTATCACAGGCAATGGCACTGGCGGCGCTTCAAAAGATGTGCAGCTTGATCTTCGGGCTTCCAAAGTCACAACCACAGACCAAGAATTAGTCAGCTGAATAAGCATTGCTCGTGCGTGCGTCGCGAGCAAGCCACGATGTCATGTACGGCGCCGACGCAGCTTCTGTTGTACAAGTCAGCTCGACGGCAAAACGCGCTCTCCTTAGAGGCTCGTGACGTCATGGCCAATCGGTAGCGAGAAAGTGTGGCAGTGATTCATCGGCGGACGTCGTTTATTCCAGAAACGCTGCTGATAGCTCGTTTCAAGCGTCGCATGGCACGTAATTAAAGCAACATTCAGTAATAACCACACGCCTGCCGCTAAAATGGCTGTCACTTATGTTTCTGGACATCGTGGAATGAAATCTGAGAACGGTAGCAGTAGATATGTGGAAAAATATCGCTAAAATGGCTGTAATTGAATAGAACAGTTTACGCAAGAATCTTGAAGTAAATATTCAAATATATATATACATGGGGTTGGTAATATAATATAATACAGTAGACTCTCGTTAAACGGAACCTGAAGGGACCAGGAAAATGTGTTCCATTTAACAGGAGTTCCGTTTACAGAGAGATGAAAAGGAGTGCAGAATCCAAGTACGAAACCAATTATATTAGATGCAGTTGTTCCGTTTAAGCAGCAGTTCCGTTTAACAGATTTCCGTTTACTGAGAGTCTACTGTACATATACATGGGGATGGTAATATATACTGCGGTTGGCGAAGCATGGACATTTGTCCGTGCTTCACATCTATGGAAGCGCACGTGAACGGTGGGAACGCGTTGACACTCTTCCTCAAATATATTTTATCCTTGGATGTTCATTGAGAAGAGCTTTTTCGTAATTCCTTCCACCAGCACATCCGGGTTTGTAATCACTCTTGTGGTAAATACCCCTTAAAAGGCCATGCCCTTTCTAACTCGTGTGAGTCAGGAGTCTAACAAGGGGGGTTGGGGGGTACAAACCCCTGCCCCCCCAAAATTTTCAATTTTGCTTGCGTATATATACACGCGTGCATACAAACGCACGCACGAACATACATAAAGTATGGGTGAACCCCCCCCCCCTCCCCGAAAAAAAATTCTGGCTATGCCCCTGGTGTGAGTGCTAGGGTCCCAGTTAGAATTTTTCGCTTGCTTTGTTTTAAATGTCATCTCATTTATAAAAGCATATTTCTTGCTGGTCAGAGCAGCCGCATAACTCGGTTTTAATATTTGCAGCTGTCAGTGATGGGTCCGTCGCTGACGGCCCTGGTGTCGGAAGGCCCACTGTGAAGCGGCTACACCATGTTACATGTCCGTCCTTCCCCCCTTCCCAGGATCAATAGCTGACAGTTAAGAAAAATCAGTTTCGCTGAAGAGCAAAGCAATGAATGCAATACCAACAAATTGTATTGTTGTACGAAGTTAGGCTAGCAGCTAACTCTTTTGGATCTGATCTCGCGTAACTCAACAAAACGCTTGTTTAAGGGAATATTGCCGCTCCAGGGATTGAAGCGGTTTTCGTGCTGTCAGTTTTCTAAATGTGGAGTAAGCGTTAAGCACAGCAAGTTTACGAGCCGCCTCCTGATGCCTCGAGATAGCGTGCGCGCCAGCGACTGTGCCCTTCGAACGACGCAGCCCCCCCCCCCCCTCTCCCCTTCCTTGGTGTCCATTCATGCTCCTTACGAAAGACGGGCGGTGTGTTTCTTCTCTGTTTGATAGCACTCGACGGCAGGCCTGGCATGTGGGGGATGTTGTCGCATGTTCCCTCCGGGCAACGGAGACGGCCGGCTCATTTCATCTCCGCTTCAGCCACGTTCGTCGCCAGCACTCGCGGACTTTTTATCGCGGGTAGAACATACGACGCACAGGCTGATGTTATCAATTTGGACTTTATGCGGAAAATGATGGCGACTGCAAAAACGCGTCGAGAGTATGCATGTTAACATTCAATACGCAATATTAGTGTGAGAGCCTTAGATGCCTCATCAAACACTAAAATTGACCGTCGGCGGCGTCAACACGAGTGATGCGAAAAATCATCACGTAATGACGTCATCATGACGTCATAGGTTGCCAAAACTTGTGGTGATCATGACGTCATGCATCGTCGCGTCCCGTGATGACGTCATCACACGACATCGTCGCTTTGCACTGCCTTTGCGATCGGTGCGTTGATCATAAAGGCAGTGCAAAACAAGTTGACGTGCAGAAAGCTTGCAATGTCTCTGATCCTTGAGACGGTGCAAAACCACGTTAGGTGCAGAAAGCTTTCAGGGAGGGGCGGGGGAGGATCAATACATTGAGGGGGAATAAAAAGAAGAACGTGGCTTTTGCCTTCAAGTCATCTTGGGTGAATGCAAAGGAACCCCCTCAGTTTTTCTTTTCCACTGATCCCTAAAGGGCGCCTGGGGGGCTTTTGGTGGCATACAAACGAAATGTTCTAGCCATATACAGATTCGCTGTATAAGGAAAACGAAGTTTGTTATATCATGTAGTCCCCCATTGAACACACTTTGGGACACTTTTGCGGAAGCTCGACTTGAAGCTGATCTCCATCTTCAAGCAACCCAGTGCATGTGCAAACGATAGTCTGGAAGCACTGCGAGAATGCTCTTGCTACAGTACAGAGAGGCCTTAGAAAAAGGAAATGGAGTTTTGGAGGAGGTTGGCTTTTTGAGGCTAGCTAAGTCACGTCATGTGGCGCCCCACAATACAGTCGATCGAGAAGAAAAGGAACCTGGCTTTTGCCTTGGAGTCGTCTTAGGGAATGTATTAGGGACAGTGTGACTCATTAGCATTGTGACACTGTTGTGCATCACTGCATTTGTCTACCACTTCTGCTGATAACCACTTAGATGTATTTAGAGTGTTATTTTATAAAGTAGAATTTTATTGATCCAGTATTCTGTTCATTTGCTAGTGTTGAAAACAATCGCTGAAGAGGCTATTCCAGAACACTCAACTGCACGACACCCTTATTTTTGCATTGTCAAGTGAAATATGGAGTGCTCCTGAGATAATTTTCTCAATGAGATTTGCAATGAATCCAAATATTTCTAGCTCTTCATAACAACCCCCTAATAATTATTCAGGTCCTTGAATGTAAATTCAACTTGCTTCTCCGATGTACTCCAGGATGTTAAATTAGCTGCTCCAGAGTGCTCCCAGATGCAAAATTACCTGCTCCAAAGTGCTCCAAGATGGAAATTTTTGCTGCTCCAAAGTGCTCCGAAATGAAAATTTTGCTGCTCCAAAAATTGCTCCAAATCAGAAGTCCTCGGTAGCATCACTGATCAAGATATTGTGGTGTACTTGAGAATGTTGGCCACCTTAGGAGCCGATGCTGAGTGCGTTTGGACGAGATTCACATTGTTATGGGAAGAGCTTGCTGATTGATTGTTACTCGTAAGCAAATTCTTGCAGTCGATGTTTTCAACCTTTTTTAGGGCATCGTCAATGATTCGTGCGGGCTATCTTTGTCTGGTTAGTGCACCTCGAAGGTGTTGGCAGTTGCGAATGAATTCATTGCTGTCGGAACAGATGCGTTTAAAGTGAATGGCCTGACTATATGGAATACTGGTTTTGCAGTGTTTTGTGTGACCACTTTGAAAATGAAGATACTGATGTCTATCGGTTGGTTTCTTGTACAGCTTGGTCGTCAGTTTCTGTTCGTCCAGTGTTATTGTGACGTCAAGAAAACTAACACTTATGGCCGAGTACAAATGTGAGAACGATATATTTAAATGGGCATTATTAAAATCCTCGATGAAAGAAAGAAGCTGGGAATCGGCATGATGCCATATTAAAAATATATCGTCGATAAAGCGTTTGTAGTAAAAAGGCTTCAAATCGCGGCGCACAAGAAACTCGTTTTCTAGGAGGCCCATAAAGATATTTGCGTAATTAGGGCCGATCCTGGTACCCATAGAAGTGCCACTAACCTGAACATAGTGTTGTCCGTTGAACTTGAAGTTGTTTAGTTCAAGAATTAATTTGAGGAGCATAGCCGTTGTCGAGGAGTCAATTGTTTTGTCGAGATCAGACTCGTATGCGTGCACAACAGCACGGATAACATCAAAATGGCGAATATTAGTGTAGAGGGAGCAAACATCAAGTATCACCAGAAAAGACCCATCAGGAGTATCTAAATCATTTATATCGTTTAAAAAACGATTTATGTCTATAATGTACGAGGGAAGTGTGACGGGAATGGAACAAATAATAGTATCGACGTAGCGTGAGAGGTTTAAACGATATATGGCTACTCGGCTCGCTTGCCGGTGCCGGTGGTAGAGTCTAGCGTGTCACACATGGCGTCGCAACAGCACAAAATGGCGGGCCGACTGCTTTGCCGGCCCACATGTAACACAACATGGCGGCGGCTTCCCCCCCAATGCAGGTGCCCGTGTCCAAGACGGCTGTGCGGGCTCGTCAGCGCTCCTCCAGGACGGTGTTCGCGGCCAAAATGGTCAGCCTGCTTCCAAGCCTCAAGTCGGCCTCTGTTTTTGCTGCGGCAAGTTAGGGCATTTGAGGACTTCAAGAAATTGTCCAGCCAAAAACAAAGTTTGCCAATTTTGCTGTATCAAAGGGCATTTCGCGGCAGTCTGCCTTAAACGACAAGCTTCGGTGCAGGAAGTTACCCCCATCCAAGACGCTGACTCCGGCACTGCCACAGTCCTATCCGTGCAAACTGCGCTGACTAGCCCAAGGGACTTGTGTATCCCTGTCGTCGTTGAAGGACATATCCACATGTCATTGTTGGTGGACACTGCAGCCACTGCATCGTTAATGACCAAGAAGGACTTCGACATGCTTTTCACTTCGAAGCACCGACTGCTCCAAACGTCCATCCAAGTGCAAAATGTTTCGAAGCACCGCATACCGGTCCTGTGCTATTTCCGCACAGACTTGCAGCACCATGGCAAGCGGGCCTTTGTCACCTTCTACGTGACAGCACACGGCACTTCACCGCTGGGGCTGGACGCCATACAGCAGTTGGGACTCCTGATTGACGGTGCAGTGTTAACGTGTCGTCTTGCTACATCCGTTTCCTCGCAGCTTCCTGCAGGTGTGCCTCCGGGGTTCGAGCACCTGTTTGACGGGGAGCTGGGACTTGTCAAGGACTACGTCCACCAGGTCAAGAGGCGACCGGACATCGTACCAGTGTCTGCAAAGCTGCGTTGGCTGCCTCTGGTGCTCCAGCAACAAGTTGCCAGCGAGCTGCGTCGACTCGAGGACAACGACGTCATCGAGTGGGTGTTGGTATCCGAATGGGTGTCACCACTCGTAGTCGTCCTTAAGAAAGACGGGGACATCTCCCTCTGTGTCAATCCGAGAGAACCGAACAAGGCCATCATCATCGATGGGTTCCCACTGCCCCATGTGGATGAACTGCTTCAAATGTTAAATGAGCTGTTGCCTCAGCAGTCCGTTCCTAGTGCCCCGGCTGTCCAGTGCGACTCCGAACCAGCTGCAGTGCACCTTCAAATGCCTACGACCCAGGATCCCCCGTTGGGACTTCAGGAGGAAAATCCTGGGTATTCCTCACTTACAGTAAATGCACCAAAATCCAACGCGAGGGAGGGAGGAGATGGGAATCGGTCGTCAGAGTTGGCTTACGACAGCCGCAACCCATGAAGTTTTTCAAAAAGCCTGGGAGTGATGGGAATGGGTCTTCAGAGTCCGCTCACGGCAGCCGCAACCCACAATGTTTTTCGCCTGGGAGTGATGGGAATGGGTCTTCAGAGTCGGCTCACGACAGCCGGAACCCGCAAAGTTTTTCGCCTGTTGAGTGATGGGAATGGGTCTTCAGAGTCGGCTCACGACAGCCGGAACCCGCAAAGTTTTTCGCCTGTTGAGTGATGGGAATGGGTCTTCAGAGTTGGCTCACGGCGGAGTGGTGCCGGGGCGGGGAGGGGTAGGTGATAACGCCTCTCGACGCGTGCAACCAATGCATTAACACTGCCTGCATTGGCCTGTTCTCTTTTCTTTAATATCGAAGGCCATCGCCGTTAACGTAGAACTCCCGACAACATACACAGACTTGCGATTCCCGACCCCCAACCCGCGCTGTGAGTCACGTAAAGTGCCCGCCAACCATACACTGCATGCTTCAGGCACCGTGCAGTTTAAGCAATGTGTTCACGCAAACAAAGTGGCGGACGTACAGAGGCCCATTTTGTTTTTTGCAAATCAAGAAAGGAGGCATGCGTGTCACACAGCGAAATGGCTATCGACCGATACACTGGTTGTAAAGCTAAGCATAAATGCTCGTGTAGCCCACAGCCGGCACAAAGCGACACCTCTTACACGTATCAAAGCGCTTGCTGTGCATTTTGATTATACAGTTATAAGTCAGTTACAGTTTAGCGGAATAGCAGGATCGAAATGTGCATGCGCAGTACGCTAAACGACTCGTAGCGTTTACCATACGCAAGCTGTTTTTCAGATTTAGCCTTACCAAGTTTGCATGGTTAACGTAGTGCACGTAAAACATGGCGGCGGCAGTATCGATGCCCGCTTTGAACTGAATTTGGCGTTGATGTGTACAGATCCACATCTTTCATAGCGAACGAGTGTGTAAAATAGCTTCGCTTGCCTTCAGGTGGCTTCAACGATCGAGTATTACGAATAACTTAGTGTAGTTTTTGAGATCGCTTCCTATTTCAGACATTCCTGGGCCCAACTAGAAGATAAGTGTGAACGTATCTGCAACACAAAAATTTTCACTTTTGGTGCGTAGTTCATGTTTATTTCCTTTTATTGTTACTAAATAGTAGTAATATTGCGGTGTGTTGGGATACAGGCAAGCATTCTCGTTTTTTTTCTTTTCATTTTTCTTCACACATTTACCCTCCGCCAGGTGATGCCATCACAGTTTGGGCACTAAATGCTATCCTGTTAAACTAGAACGCACTGTCCGCAATGAACCTTTGTGGCACGGTAACGCTAAGCTATAACTGTCTATAGTTTAGTGGGTTTAGCGGAATAGCGGGCTTAGTGGAATAGCTGATGAATCACGAACCATGAATCATAAATAAAGCGCTGAGGTGCCAGTTAATGTCGTTTGAACTGGTTTGAACGCTCACGAGCATGAATTACCAGCGCTCCGCGCATTCTGTCACCACGGGTCCGCAAATCGTGCAAGTTTCATGGTGCACACTAGACGACGAGCCTTTAGTGCTGCTACCACTTGGGTCTCTCGCTACCCGCAGACACCCAATGTACGGATGCGGTGTCCAATGGCTTCATTAAATGCCAAATGCAATGCAGACTTGCTTGTCTAAGTAAGTAGATTAGTTGCTAATGGGGGTAAAACGGGGAGGGAACCCAAGGGTTTCGCGAAACTCAGTTTGTGAGAACCCATGCGCTAGAACATTGCAGAGACTTGTCGCATGCAGGAAGCTGAGACTTGTCGCATGCAGGAAGCTAGTTGATGCCGCATTGACGCAACGAGGTACTCGCCCACGGCAGACGCACGCATAGGTGACCACACACAGCAGCATCGACGGGAAAACCACAGCAACTGGAGGAACACGCTACGCACAACAGAAAACTTGAGTCAACCCCACTACATATGCCACTAGGTAGTTTTCGCTAAGTGACAGTAGCGTCACAACACAGCCTAGCGAGTAGAAGCAGCACACTCGGGGCACAGCAGCACATTTTGGCACAGTCACGCATGTTTACAACAGTCCAGAGGAGATAATGGTGGCACCATGATAGCCTTCATTAGAAAGGTGCATAGAAGAAACATGTTTGGGTGCATCCAATGTGTTCTGCGAACGTCTTATTTTCTTGGTGTTCCTGGTGCTGCTTAGAAAAGCATGTCAACTCAGCCTTTTTTTCCCACCGAAGCTGACGTGGAGCATTCTGTTTTGGAGCAGTTCGGCGCAGTTTTTACGATTTTTATGCTCTTGGAGCAGCTTGGCGCAGGCAAACTGAATCATATGAAAAATGAGCAATGTGCGCAGCTCTCTCACCCCTGTTAACTGTCTAGCAATTCAAATATGATGTTCTGAAAGATAAATTTCAAGGGGTGACCCACCCATCCTGAACATAAGGGTACATCAGGACACCCCCGACTCCTAAACTGTTGGGAGGGAGCTTGCCAGTGGCATTGCCAGCTGTCCTCTGGAGAGTTGCTGTCCACGATACAGTGAGAACAGCGCTTTTGCTGCTATTTTACAAGAAGTGCGATACCCTGTTTTATGCATACCAGAGTGACTCATAATTGTGTGCATCATTTAATTATGTAAAGTAGAGTCTTTATGTTTCAAAATATGATAAATTATTACATGATCATTCTTTTGGATCCATTTACTAGTGGGCCATATTGTGACCATTGGCCACAGTGCCTGCTTGTGTTCACAACCGAAACATAATGATGCACATAAAACACAGAAAAAGAAGGAACACGATGGCATACTCATAGCTCTCACACATGTCGCTGTACTCCATCTGTGCCTCTGTGTTTCTCCTTTGCCTGTTTTTTGCACAGAACAATACATGTTCACAATGAAAAGCCGACAAGCTCAAGTGGAAACTATATTGAAACTATATTGGGTTTTTCAAAAAAGTCTGTCCAGATATCCTCAAAACCAAGGGAAATGCTATAGTTGCTTGTTGTTTTCATAATTACTTTTTCTGTAATGACACACATCTGAAGATGACTAGAGACATTACTTATAGAAATTGTTACTGTCGCGTATTGACTTGCCAAGGCACCGACAACGACGAAGTCAGCGGAGGCGCCTGCAAGGCGAGCGTGTGGGCCCTCGAATAAAGCAGTTGGTTTTCATACGTCAATGTAGCAGCATCGTTCTTCTTCTACCTCTCCGCTACAGTGGTGACCCAGACCTTGGAATGACCTTCCAGAAGATTCCGCTGGACGCTCTCACCGAGTAAACCGACCTCTGACAGCCCTATCACGATGGCGCTGCGAACAGATGAAAACACGGCGCACTGCATCTTGCTGCCGCCGGAGTTTCCCAAATTCTGGCTGCAATGTCCAGTCATCTGGCTTATCAGGATGGAGGCTGGTTTCTACCTGCGTAACATCGTCTCGCAGCAGGACAAGTACGCCATCACGGTAGCTATGCTTCCTCCTGCTCTGTGATGCGTTGTGCCTCCTCCTGGGCCGCAGGCATATGACCAACTTCGAGGGTTCGTTCTAGCCTTAGCGCAACCGGCAGCGCCACATCACATACTGCCTGCCGCGCTAAACATAACCACAGAGCCATTGCAAGACATTGCTTTTTTTGCATTGCAAGACATCGCTTTTTGCAAGACATCGCACTGTTTTGCCTGCCACTCCTGCCATCGCCGACGAACAGCCTTTAGTAGAGTGGTCAACGCCTGTAGACACCTCGGTGAGCATGACGGCATCAGCGCCTACTGATCCCGTGTGCGACATCCAAACGAGCGCTGCCTGTCACATGTTCACTGACACTACGGGTGTCACCCTAACCGAGCCACCTCACACTGTCCCGACCACGCTGGTTGGTTTCGAACATCAGACTTTCCCGACCGCAGATCCTGCTCAAGCAGTCGAGCGGCAGCGCAAACATGACGATGCCCGCACCGACCGCGACCATCCGGTCCCAGTCTCCCCGGGCGGCCCAGCACAAGGCCACACTTGGCACCCCAATACTGGTCATCCCGCAGAATCTGGGGCCATGGCCCAACATCATTCTGGTGCCGCCGCGCATAATGCCGCCCCCCTCGTTTGCCATAGTCCCGGGACAGCTCCTGACACTACAACAGCTACAGGCCATGCTGCACGTGCAGACCATGCTGGCCCAGCCCACGCTGGGTGCGTTCCAGACAGACCAGCACCAGTCCCTGGTGTAGACACCGACATTCACCCAGCCGAAGATACTGGCGCAGAACCACCGCCATCACCACCATCATGGCACTCTGTCGGTGCCCCTCATCTCGACGGCGGCAGTATGGTGTCCTCTGTGCCTGCTGCCAACATCGTCACCCACCATCCCGTCCTGACCACCACGACGGTGTTGCATTCGGTGCCGCCGCAACATCTCCCCGTGTCTGTCTCGGCACCCATGACGTCGGCGACGATACACCACCAGCCACAGGCGCCTACTACAATGGCGCCACCAGTCGCGGAGAAGCCCGTGAAAGCGCCCACGGTAGACCTGGCTGAGTAGCTGAAGAAGCATGGAATCATGCCGGAGTCTACGCCCCCGCCATCCCCTTTGTTCAATCAAGAAAACATATCAGTCGAGGTTCCCGTCGCGCCCGCGCCAGTCACAGAGAGCGTGCAGGTCGTGGTGAGCAAGGCTCCGCAGACTCCGGCAGTGACTCCCCAGCAGCGCATATAGTTTTCGCTGGCGCACGATGGCAGCATCGTACTGTGCCCTCACAAGCACCCTGTACTCCATGACTGCGCCGGCCCCCTCCTCGGGAGCCAGAGGAGACAGGCAGTCAGGTTACATAGATGAACTGAAGTCCTTCCTGTGGAAAACCGAGTGCACCTTTGAGACTTCCAAGAAGGGGCCACTGGTAATTCTTAAAGAGTGATGAAACTTGTCTTAA
Source organism: Rhipicephalus sanguineus (assembly GCF_013339695.2). Lineage (NCBI taxonomy): Eukaryota > Metazoa > Arthropoda > Arachnida > Ixodida > Ixodidae > Rhipicephalus > Rhipicephalus sanguineus. The sequence continues at coordinate 138,992,860 of NC_051186.1, forward strand.
GTTCACCAAAGCCGGTATTGGTGTCAGATCTTGCGTCGGCAGCTGTGTTATGAGTAGTATTGTCTTTTACAATTCGCAATTGAATCAAGTCCTGTGCCAGGATTTACCTACTGATAAGATGTATGAAGTGTTTAGATATGTGGATGATTTTCTGGCGATTTTAACAGGGAAGGAAGTTGCAACTTGGAAGAAGCTATGGACGATGTTTTATCCGTTCTTAGACAACATGGTGATGGATTAGAATCTATAAATGAACTAACTATCTGAGGGTAATTTACTGCAGTGTTTAGATTGCTCCATGTGCTAAGAACGGGCTTTTGCCATCTGACTCTTTGCCTTCCAAATTAGTGAAACTGGGAATCGCATCACTTTGCCTTGAGTCTGTGTTCAGAAATGAAAACGAATTGGCCAGTGTGGCTTCAGCTGGTTTTTTCAACTGGAGGTTGCCGAAACCCTCTTGCAAGAAAGGAAGAGCTGCAGCAGAGGTACTTCGAGAAGAAGTCAGACTAGTGGCCGTTCGGTATGCGCACAGGTTGGCCCATAATTTGAAGAAAGTTGTGAACAAGCATAGCGTTCCACTCTTCTTTACAGCCCTTAGGAAGCTCAGAGGGTGCTTGAATAGAAGACAAAGAAAAAGAAAAGGAAATAAAAGATGCTGTAGAACTAAACATGTGTGATTGTTCACGAGATGCTCAGAAGGGGTGGTGCATGAAGTTTACCCCACGGGTGGCTGTTACATAGTACAAACCGATCTCTGTATGAATGAGCCGATTAGGGAACACGAAAGAAATGCCAGGCAAGGTAAAGAGGGCCCAAATTTGCCTAAACGTTTTAGAATTTACCCTCGCATTCTTGTTGGTCGGGCTTTCCCGATGTTCAGGTTCTGGCCAGAAGCAAAAATGTGAAAGCCAGGAAGCTTTCTACATCAGCAAGAAAGGCACGCTGGTCATTAGCAATATGGCCATAGTAATATAAGGCCTAAAAACATTTTATTGAGTGTGTGTCATTGTATTGCCCTTGATGCTCAAATGTGTGTTGGTTGTGCAGGCATGGATTGAGGGTACATACGGACCTGATTTCTGTGAAATAAAGCGGTTGTGAGTGGCGCCCTGTCCCGTCGTTTTCTCTTCTGGTGCACGTGTTTATAGCACCTAAAGCAGTTATAATATGAAGAGATGCCAACTCGCCCAACAAGAAGTTTGCTTAATCGAAGATTAGTGTTCCTTTCAATTTTTCAGGGAACTTTTTTTCTTGGAAAGACTCCACCCACCATATTTTTTCCCCACAGCATGGAGCCCAGTGCATCTGGTGGCCGAGAACTGCACGAACTGGAGGAAGCACAGCAGACAGTGTACATGCGGGGCCGCTGGGTTCAGCTGGCACCTACCGAGGGATGCTACAACCTGGTTGGTGTGCGCCTGCCCACCAGCGGGGACTACTCACAGTACTGCCACTGGTGTACGTTACTTTGTCTTCTTGGCAGGGGCAAGGAAAGATCATAACACCCTCTTTACTCACGTAATAATTGCACTTCTGGAAACTGACACAAACATGAGGATGCTATATTTACAAGGGGTACAACTTCAGGAGCCCTATCAGGAAAATGGGGCAGAAAGAGCTTGGCATGTGCATGCCTAACGTACTACTTTTCTTTCTTTCTTTCTATCGCATCATACAATGCTTCCTTCCCCGATGCCCGGAATTAGACCGTCATCCACGTGTTTAGCAGCGTGGCACTTCAGCTGCTACAGGCAGCAACAACGGTCATTTGTTCATATTCAGGCTACGATGAAATGTAGCAACGTGAACTGACAAGTCACCACGATAACGTCAATAAAAGATCAGATTGCCGTATCAAAAACAGCGGATCACTGACAAGCCCACGACTGAGAGAGAATCGACTATTGGAAAATGGCGCATACAAATACGCATGTGACTGGCGCATTTTCGAGGGCCTTATTTGTGTGCACCTGCATTTCTGTACACTCGCAGGCGCCGACGTTTTTTTGCGGTCATGCCTACAACGGCAGCTTGTGAGGCATAAAAGTTTTGCTTAAAATTCATAGTGCCAAGAAAGAGGCCCAAGAAACGGTTCTGTGATGAGAAGACATTGATATTTTGTAGTTGAGCACTGCGCATGAAGTTTAAAGGTAGGGCTAAAGGTAGGCCCCTTTCTGGACACCTTTTTGAAAAGAGGCCCTCGTTATCCCTTGGACTGTCAACATTGGGCAAACGCTCATAGAGAGCTGCGATTGGCTGATGGTTTGACGTAAAGCAGGCAGATGTGGTGACCGGACCTGCGGTCAAGTGCACAGTAGTGAGGACACAGTAGCCGCTGTGAGAAGCGTAGGCGCACTGACCATACAGGCTGTGCACTCTAGCTTTTATTGTACAAAGTACGAGTGGCGCCACCCTGTAGTGCCAGTTACCACAAATCATCATCATCATCATCAGCCTGTCTACGCCCACTGCAGGGCAAAGGCCTCTCCCATGTTCCGCCAATCAACCCGGTCCTGTGCTTTCTGCTGCCACGTACTACCTGCAAACTTCTTAATGTCATCTACCCACCTAATTTTCTGTCTTCCCCTCACGCGTTTGCCCTCTCTTGGAATCCAGTCAGTTAACCTTAATGACCACCGGTTATCCTGCCGACGTGCTACGTGCCCGGCCCATATCCATTTCTTCTTCGTGATTTCAACTATGATATCCTTAACCCCCGTTTGTTCCCTGACCCACTCTGCTCTCTTCCTGTCTCTTAAGGTTACACCTATCATTTTCCTTTCCATCGCTCGCTGCGTCGTCCTCAATTTAAGTTGAACCCTCTTTGTAAGTCTCCAGGTTTCTGCTCCGTAGGTAAGTACCGGTAAGATGCAGCTGTTATATACCTTCCTCTTGAGAGATAGTGGTAGACTTGAGCATGCTCTAAAGAACGGAAGAAGCCTCAAAGCTATGAAGACAAAACTGTGCATAGGCAAAAATCAGATATATGCATTAAGGGACAAGGAAGGCAAGGTCACAACCAATATGGATAGAATAGTTGAGGTAGCGGAAGAGTTCTACAGAGATCTGTACCACAAATCATTCCCCCTTAACACAACAGTCTAACAGAAGATAAAGCAGGTACAGTTCATGAAGAAAACCGTGGCGCAGTATGGCGTTCCCTTGTGCACCGATAAAGTTAAGGTGTGGGAGGAGGCCAGGGGCACTCTGTGCCTTGGTGATCTTATGATGTCACCGGCCACTAGTTGAGAGGGCTTGCCGGATAGTAATAGCTGGCTTGTAAAGCTTGTTGCCACTTCAGGTAAACCATTGTCTGCTGTACCTCCAGTCCCTGAGGGAAGCAACAACTGTAAGTAGAGAGGCTGGAGCCCCGACAGTTGTGCTGATCTGGCATCGACCGTGGCCTTACATTATCCAGATGATGGGTCCATTGCAGCCCATCACCCAACTGTAGGTCAATCTGGGAATTGTGTTGGCTGGTGACTACAGTGAGAATCCAACTCAGACCTTGTATGCGTTCCTCAAACGGACGGAGGCAGTCCATCTGTTTGAGTCGCACGCGATTGGTCAGTGTGAGCCGTGACGAGCGCCGCGACGTTAATTGTCACGTGAGCTGTGGCGTCACGTGTCTGCTTTCGGACGGAGGCGAAAGAATGGTCGGAGAGACCGTACGAAACGAAACGGATGGATTAAAATGGCTGCCTGTTACCTCGACTTGGATGGGATTGAAACGCAGGCTACCACTTCGCTCATTGGCTGTTTGCTTCCCCTCGTTCTCGCGAACCAGTTTGTAACGTAAAGCACGGACCGCCTCCGTCCGTTTTAGGAACGGGTACAAAATCGCGCCACTGGGCAAAAATTCATGGCGAACACCCTGTCTCCTGGTTGTGCTGGCACCCTCGGTTTAGCTCTTTGATCATAATCCTTCTTCTGAGTGAGTTATTTCTGGAGGACTGTTTTTCTTAGGTCCAGCCATGGCAGAACCAATGCACTATTAGAAGCGGTGTAACAGGGTGGTACCAGATCCTCTTCAAGCCGTTGAATATGTCGTATGCTTCACTCAGGAATGCGGGGCCATTGTCTAATACCACCATATCTGGGAGGCCCTGATTCGCAAACAGGACTCACATGCACGCATTTGTATGCATGTAGGCACGCAATCACTGAGGATAGTATTGCATTTTGGTGGGAGCCACCAGGGAATTATGAATTCAGTCACAGTCGCAACCAGGAAACAATAATCAACATTTTTGGAAGTATGGTATATATGTACATGTGTCAACACCGGTGCCAGTGGTGGTCAAACAGAAACCAAAACTGAATACTGCATATTCCCCTCATTACAAAAACAAGGTAAGTAGAAGTTAGTCGATTAGTATTGATACACAGATACTATTTACAAATATTTACAAGTGCACATGGCATGTGCGCTTCACTGTAATTAGACATGGCCTACATATGGAACAAGCGATACAGCAACAGAACAACTAACAAAAAAAAAAAACGCTCGCAGTAACATGCAAGCAACCATTTACACACAGTTCATGCAGCACTCAAGCTCTCTGGCACTGCATCTCTCTGCACACTAGCACACACGAGCTACATGTAGTCCTGGTATCTATACGGGGGCCTTCTGTTCCTTGGAGGTCAGATGTCGAAGCACAGGATCTTCCGATGCGGCTGGCACTGGAACTTGCAGAGTGGGCGTAGCTGGCGAGGCTTCGGATCGAGCTGTTGAGGTGTGATCCCCTGATTCTTCAGATGCCGATGACAGGATTGCAGGCTCGAAAACAGCATTATGCTGCGGGTTCCATGTGCCTGAAACTGCAGGTGTCTTGGATAGCTGTAACGCGTTCCACGTTCGTCTATAGTCAAGCCAAAATGATGATGGATCTTGTTGACAGACTACCTTCCGCAGGTGGCTAAACGTGAGGTCTCCCTTAACAGATGTACCAGGTTTCTTGATTCTAATGTAATCGCCAACGTCGTCTTCGCAGCCCTGCGATGGTCTGTGTACTTTTTGATGTAGTCTTGCGTGCTCTTAACTCTTTGGTCAGACGGTGAAGTTCGGAAACAGGATTGCTGAAGAAAGCTGGTGACAAGTCACCCACAACTTCAAGGCATGTTCTAGGTACCTGTCCATGTATAAGAACAGACAGTGCTATTCCCATAGTGGCATGGGGTGTGCAACAATATATGCCCACATAATCGGTTACTGCTTTGTGAAGCGGACGTTGCTACAGCATGGTGACCTGCACGAAATTTTTGAAGGTGCAATTAAACTGCTTGACAAGTCCGTTCACTTGTGGGTAGTACACGGAAGAGTGCACAAAGCGGATGGTGTGATCTTCCAGGAATTAGGTGAATTCCACAGACGAGAACTCGGGCCCGTTGCTGCAGACTGTCGCATCCAGGTCTCAAAAACGAGAGCTTAATTGGGTGCCCGACACCCAATTTAAAACGACGACGTGAAATTCCTGCGCCGGCTGTAACCGTAACAGAGCGCGCGCAATGAAAAATAAACTGTTAAGGTCTTTATTGGACGGCACTCAGCGGCAATACGCAGTGGTGACAGTCAAGGCAAAAGCACGGACTCCGAGTGCGAGCGGCGTTCTTTCAGGAATGAGCCGAAGAGGACGACCCACTAGAAGCCCTCGGAGAGTGCAACCCATTACACAGTACCAAGGCTTTGCCACAATTACGCCGGGTTCGAAAAGGGAGCCGCCCAGCGACCTAAGACCTTGTCACTATGATTGGGTCATAGTAGGCCTTGAGGCGCTCCATGTTGACTATGTCTCGCCCTTGACAGCGCATGTCCGAAGATGGATCAGTGGGTTCGATCACGTAAGTTGACTGGTGATGTGCGTTCGACGACATGGTAGGGGCCTTCGTATTTCGGCAGTGGTTCTGTAGAGAGGCCAGTTGCAGTTGTAGGGACCGAGAGCCATACGAGCGCTCCAGGGAGGAACGTGGGCTGAGAAATGGTGGTGTCACCGTGAATGCTCTTCTGTCGCTCTTTCATGCGTCGTAAAGGTCTTGGCAAGCTCGCGAAACTCTTCAGCAAGCCTGGCTGTGGCAGAAATACGTGAACACTCAGATAGATCTGGCTTGTATGGAGGTATTGTGTCGATGGTGTGCGACGGATGCCTTCCATACAATAAAAAGAATGGTGAAAAGGCAGTAGTGCTCTGAGGGGCAGTATTGTATGCGTGGGTGACGAAGGGCAGAATGGCATCCCAATTTGTGTGATTGGCGGCAACGTACAGACAGGTCCACTGTTAAAGGGAACACTTGCTTTCAGGTCATGTCAGGATATCGTTCTCTTGCAACAACAGAATGACTTAGATTTGCATAAGACTACTGGTGGTTGAGAATTCCGACTCCCTTTGACAGACTAGTACCATGCACAAGCAACATTTCCACACCGACTTGCAGTTAGGGGGCCAGCAAAATGAAAGGTGCTCATTCGAATGTTCCCTTTAACAGTGGACCATACTGTACATTGAGAGCATGTCGCCGAGCATGCAGTTAAAGTGTTTGGTTAGGCCATTCGTCTGTGGGTGGTAAGCAGTAGTTTTGTGGTGAACAGCATGGCACTCTTTGAGAATGGCTTCGACGACTTCCGACAAGAAGGCACGGCCTCGATCGCAGAGAAGCTCCTGGGGTGGACCGTGACGCAGTGTGAATTGGTGTAGCAGGAAGGAGGCAACATCGTGCGTTGTAGCCGCTGGGAGGCCAGTGTTTTCGGCGTATCACGTTAGATGGTCAACAGCGACGATGGCCCACCGGTTACCAGCCGACGTCAGAGGAAGTGGTCCATACAAATCGATACCCATGTGCCCAAACGGACGGTTCGGGCAAGGTAATGATTGTAGGCCTGCTGGCAACACGTGCGTAGAAGGTTTTCAGCGTTGGCAATCGGGGCAAGAGGGAACGAACTTCTGCACGTAACGGTAAATCCCTCTTCAGAAGTATTGTTGAATGCGGTGGTAAGTTTTGGATACCCCAGAGTGCGCCCATTGCGGATAAGAGTGGAACGACTCGCATATTTCAGAACGCAGACTGCGGGGTATCACTAGTAACCACTGGCAGCCGTCGGCGTTGTAACTGCGTCAGTGCAGTAGGTCGTCACGAAGGGTGAAATGGTGGGCTTGATGACGCAACGTGCGAGTAGATGGTGTTGCTGGCGGATAAGTGAACAAATCTATCAGCAAGGCGATCCATTTATCTTTGCACTGTTTGATAGCGATGGTGTGAACGTTGATGGAAGTAACTGCAATGAAAGATACTGAAGCAGGGGGCGTTGTCGTCGGGCAAGGGGGAGCGTGAGGGCATCGACGTCAGCGTGCTGTCATCCGTTAAGGTACAGCACGCGGATATTGTAGTCTTGGAGGCGAAGTGCCCAACGGGTGAGACGGCCCGAGGGATCCTTCAATGACAACCAGCATAGTGCATGATGCGGTGACATCAAATGGGAGACCGTACAAATAAGGGCGAAACTTGGCAAGAGCCCAGATGATCGCCAGGCACTCTTTTTCTGTTACGATTTAATTGGTCTCGGCTCTAGGAAGCGTATGACTTGCATATGCCACGACATATTCGGGGAACCCTGGTTTGCATTGCGCAAGAACAGCGCCGAGGCCTACACCGCTGCCGTCCGTGTGTACCTCCATTGGAGCCGTAGGGTCGTAGTGGCGTAGTATGGGAGGAGACGTCAACAAACGACGGAGCTTTGCAAATGCATTATCACACTCGGACGACCACAAATTTAGGAGCCCATTACTTCCAAGGAGCTTCGTCAGCGGCGATATGATGGTGGCAAAGTTTCGTATGAAGCGGCGAAAGTACGAACACAGTCCTACGAAACTGCGCAGTTCTTTCATGGACGTAGGTTTGGGAAATTCGGCCACAACCCGAAGCGTGGTCGGATCGGGAAGGATTCCGTCCTTGGACACAATGTAGCCTAGGATTATCAGCTGCTGTGCTGCAAACTGGCACTTTTTCAGATTGAGGTGGAGGCCAGCGTTGCTTAACCGCATCAAAACATGCCGCAGACATTGGAGATGCGTGGAGAAGTCCGGAGCGAAAATGACGACGTTGTCGAGGTAGCACAAGCACGTGTGCCATTTCAAGTTGCGCAGAACAATGTCCATCATGCGCTGGAACGTCGCGGGTGCATTACACAGACCAAACGGCATGACGTTGAACTCGTACAAGCTGTCGGGCGTTACAAAGGCTGTCTTCGGTCGAGCGTCATCAGCCATGGGTACTTGCCAGTACCCTGAGCGCAAATCGAGAGATGAAAAGAATTCTGCTCCTTGCAAGCTGTCAATCGCGTCGTCGATTCGCATCAGTGGATAAGCATTCGTGCGAGTGATCTTGTTGAGTCGTCGGTAGTCCACACAGAACCGCACAGAACAATCGTTCTTCGCAACGAGAACAACAGGAGACGCCCATGGGCTGTTCGAGGCCAGAATAACATCGCGTCGAAGCATATTGTCAACTTGCTCATTAATTACCCGACGCTCTGCTGGAGGCATGTGATATGGGCATTGCTGCAGTGGTGGTTGGGCGCCAGTGTCGATGCGATGCGTAACAGCGGAGGTACGGCATAGAGAAGCTTGCCTGACATCGAAAGAAGACTGAAATTCTTCCAACAGGCACAGAAGCTTGGAACGCTGGACCGATGTGAGGTTGTCAGCAGTAGTGGAACCAAACACATCAGCAGGTGACGAATCGTACGTGGAAACAGCACTGAGCATACGGGAACTGGGACAGTGCGCGTCATTGGGTGCCTCCATAAGCTGTGCATCTTCGAGGGGTTCCACTCTGCCGAAGCATTCCTCTTGCACCAACGTAACAATGTACAGAGATGGGTTGGTAACAAAAATAGCAGTGCTGCCCTGAGTGGCTTCCACGGTCGCGAAAGGTAGCAGCAAGCCTTTCCTAGTGCAAATGTGGTCAGATGGCGAAATGAGTGCAGTGGTGTCGGAGAGACTGGCGCAGTCGACTGACACAGCCATCGACGAGTTTGGAGGCACTTTTTTATCATCTTTGACGAGGATCTTGCTCGATGCCGGTGAACTGTCTGCCGGCGTCAAGTCTGAGAACGGGGAGAGTTCAATTTCGGCTGGTGTGCAATGAATTACGGCGTCGTAGTGGGAGAGAAAATTCCATCCCAGGATGACGTCGTGAGAGCATGCAGCAATTATGATGAACTCGACATCGTACGGAACGTCCTGAATGACTGCGCGAGCTGTGCATATTGCTGTAGGATGAATATCTGGGAGCTGGCTGTACGGAGGGACATTCCAGAAAGTGCTGTCGTCACTTTTCTTAGTAATCGGCTCAATTTTTCGTCCATAGCGGATACGGCGGCTCCAGTGTCGACAAGGGTAGATGAGCGAACACCGTTCACAAACACATCTGTCAGGTTCGATGGGCTTCGCTGAGGGCTTTCGCGGTTCGATAGCATTGCAGCCCTTGCCTCGTGGACTGCGGCGACTTGTTTTCCAGGGCACGTGTGACAGACGTGACTGCATCGGCAACATTGAACGACGTGATGGAGACGGAGAGCGCTGAGTAGATGGAGCTTGGCGTGACTGACGTCGGTGACATAGGTGTAGGTGGGTCGTTGAATGCATGGCTGGACTGGCTGGTGACGGGTGACGCGACTCGAGGCGGCTGCACACGATTGCAATAACGCGCCACGTGGCCGGCGTAACAGCATGCGAAGCGTATGGGGCGGTTGTCAGATGTGTGCCATCGGTTCGCTGGAGCAGGGCCCGCCCATGGCGCAGGACGTGATTGACGGGGTGGCAACAGATATGACGGCATGGTGGGCTGCAGTCGTGGCCTATGCATGACGTCGGCATAGGTAGCTGGCACACCTGCTTTGAAGGACTGAGGTCTAGCGGCGGCTTCAGTGTAACTGTATGGGGAAGCCGTATGGATTACTGGGGACGTCCTTGTGACAACTTGGGTGTAACTCAGTGGTGCAGGAGCCGGATGGTGCTGGTGGTATTCAGGCGTGACCTCTGCGATTTCCTGCTCATTTGCTCAACGGAGGGGAGGGAGAAGAGTGGTTGACGGCTGTTGAACGTACTGAGGGTGAGCAAAGTCCAGCAGAGAGAACTGGCACACGATTTCCTTGCACACGAATGACTTCACCTCTGCGAGCAATGCGGAGTGGTCGGATATGGTCGACAAGCCAGCAAGCTCGGCGTCGTGTGATGGAGAGCAACGGGTCATCGACTGCTGCCAGCGCAGCTCCTCATAGCTTTGGCAGAGCGTTATGACCTCTGCCACTGTGCTGGGGTTTTTGGTGAGCAGCATCGTTAAGGCATCATCGTCGATGTCTTTCAAAATGTGCCTGATCTTGTCAGATTCAGACATGGTGGTGTCGGCTTTCTTACACAAATCGAAGATATTGTTACGTAAATGACGACTCGGTAGACTGTAGTCCGTAGACTATCTACACGATATATTTACAGGAGTGGTTGCAGCGCTGACCGGTTCAGCCAAGAGCCCGAGCAGAGAGAGATCTTCCTTCTCTTCGTCCGGCGCACACGCGCATGGTGCAAGGGGCTGGCAGTATGCATGTAGCATAATCCCCGGCGGCAGAAGCGCCGTCTCGGCGCATCAGATGTCAACTTCACTGGGAGAGTGGTAGGGCTTCAAGGCATCTCAGTCGCCACGCTCCGATCAATATCAGATGACCACGTCACCATTTTCACTGCCGACGTGTGCTCAGATGTTCCTTGTCGCCCGCCGGATACCACACGCCTCGACATGAAATTACGTCACATGATCGCCCCGGACCTCGAACCTGAGCAATCAGCCGCTCTAAGCCGCCTTTTGGCTTCTTACCGCGACATCTTTGACGTCGATAATCGACCACTAGGCCAGACTTCTCTTGTAAAGCACCGCATAAACACCGGTGATTCTCTTCCCATTCACCGCCGACCATATCGGGTGTCTGCCGCAGAGCGCACGGTCATTCAACAAGAAGTGAACAAGATGCTAGCCAGAGGCATTATTGAACCCTCATCGAGCCTTTGGGCGTCTCCCGTCGTGCTGGTTAAAAAGAAAGACGACACGTGGCGCTTCTGCGTTGATTACCGCCATCTTAATCGAATTACGAAAAAGGACGTTTACCCTTTGCCCCGAATTGACGACGCTCTTGATTGCCTACACGGCGCGCGCTACTTTTCTTCAATAGACCTACGCTCTGGCTACTGGCAGATTGCTATGGACGAGAAAGACCAAGAAAAGACTGCGTTTGTAACTCCCGATGGCCTCTACCACTTCAAGGTTATGCCGTTCGGTCTGTGCAACGCCCCAGCCACGTTCGAGCGTATGATGGACTCTCTGCTACAAGGATTCAAATGGACAACCTGCCTTTGTTACCTCGACGATGTCCTTGTATATTCGCCTACATTTGAAACCCACCTTCGGCGTTTGGCAGCTATTCTTGACGTTTTCCGCAAAGCTGGCCTCCAGTTGAATTCGTCGAAGTGCCACTTCGGTCGCCGGCAGATTACAGTCTTGGGCCACCTCGTCGATGCTTCAGGTGTGCAGCCGGACCCAGAGAAAATTCGTGCAGTCACGAGTTTTCCTGTACCCCAATCAGCCAAAGACGTCCGGAGTTTTGTGGGACTCTGTTCCTACTTCAGAAGGTTCGTGGAAAATTTTGCAACAATCGCTCGACCACTCACTGAACTTCTGAAGAAAGACGTGCCTTTTACGTGGGGTCCCGCTCAAACCGCCGCTTTTTCTCGCCTCGTCACACTTTTGACAACGCCGCCTATATTGGCCCACTTTGATCCATCCGCTGCGACGGAGGTCCGAACCGATGCTAGTGGTCACGGGATCGGAGCCGTCCTAGCCCAACGACAACAGGGACACAACCGCGTTATCGCGTACGCCAGCCGCCTCCTTACAGCTGCCGAGCGCAACTATTCCATTACAGAGCGTGAATGCCTTGCTCTTGTCTGGGCAGTCTTGAAGTTCCGCCCATATTTATATGGCTCGCACTTTTCTGTAATAACGGACCATCATGCGCTCTGTTGGCTTTCCTCACTAAAGGATCCTACTGGCCGTCTTGGTCGCTGGGCTCTGCGACTCCAAGAATATAGCTACACAGTGACGTACAAGTCGGGCCGCCTACACCAGGACGCAGACTGCCTGTCTCGCTACCCGGTCGATGAATCGAGCACCATCTCTGACACCGACGCCAACGCTTGCGTCTTTTCGCTTTCCTTACTAACAAACATCGGCGACGAGCAACGCCGTGATGCGTCCTTGCGTACTATCATCGAACGCCTAGAATCATCGTCTACCGACCGGTCCCATCGCTCGTTCGTCCTCCAAGATGGTGCACTCTACCGCCACAGTTTTCACCCAGATGGACCAGCCCTGCTGCTTGTTATTCCGAAACACCTCCGCTCGGCTGTCCTTCACGAACTTCATGACCTTCCAACGGCCGGTCACCTTGGTGTATCGCGCACTTACGACCGCATCCGCCGACGCTTCTTTTGGCCAGGGCTTGCACGCTCCGTCAGAAGATATGTTGCGGCGTGTGAGAAATGTCAACGCCGCAAAACACCATCGACGCTTCCCGCCGGGTGCCTTCAACCCCTTGACATTTCGTCAGAACCGTTCTTTCGCGTTGGCTTAGACCTACTTGGCCCGTTTCCCGTGTCTTCCTCTGGCAACAGGTGGATAGCTGTGGCCACAGACTACGCCACCGATGTCGCCGACTTCCTCCTACACGACGTGATTTTGCAACATGGAGCTCCACGCCAGCTGCTTACAGACCGTGGCCGCACATTTCTGTCGAAGGTCATAGCCGACATTCTGCGGTCATGTGAAACGAGGCACAAGCTTACTACGTCCTACCATCCGCAGACAAATGGCCTCACGGAGCGTCTCAATCGAACACTTACAGACATGCTTGCGAAGTATGTTTCCTCCGACCACTCCGACTGGGACCTTGCTTTGCCATACGTGACATTTGCGTACAATTCTTCGCGCCACGACACTGCTGGTTACTCTCCATTTTTTCTGTTGTTCGGCCGACAACCAACGTTGCCCCTGGACACCACCATCCCGTTTCCCGCAGTACCGCCCAGTGAATATGCCCTTGACGCTATCACCAGGGCTGCCCATGCACGTGAAACCGCCCGCACTCGCCTTTTGACTTCCCAAGAAAACCAACGGCGGTTGTACGATCGCAGACACCGAGACGTACACTTCTCGCCCGGTTCCTTGGTCCTGCTGTGGTCGCCCACCCGTCACGTTGGGATGTCGGAAAAACTGATGTCTCGATACACAGGTCCATACAGAGTCGTTCGTGCGGTTACCCCGGTAACTTATGAAATCGCTCCTGTCGCCTCGTCGCCTTCATCTTCCACACCGGCCAGCGATATCGTACATGTCGCACGCTTGAAGCCCTACCACTCTCCCAGTGAAGTTGACATCTGATGCGCCGAGACGGCGCTTCTGCCGCCGGGGATTATGCTACATGCATACTGCCAGCCCCTTGCACCATGCGCGTGTGTGCCGGACGAAGAGAAGGAAGATCTCTCTCTGCTCGGGCTCTTGGCTGAACCGGTCAGCGCTGCAACCACTCCTGTAAATATATCGTGTAGATAGTCTACGGACTACAGTCTACCGAGTCGTCATTCACGTAACAATATCTTCTGTGTAGCTGGTGAAGGATTCACCGGCCTGCTGTGCTCATTCACGTAAATGCTGTTCAGCCTGCAGCTTACGAACGGCAGGGCAGCCAAAGACGTTGATAATGCCGGTCTTGAAGTCGGACCACGTCGTAAAATCTGAGGTGTGGTTGTTGTACCACAGGCCTGCCACACCCGTGAGGTAGAAAACCAAGTTGGTCCATTTTCCTGCCTCGTCCCATTTATTGGGGACACTCACGCGTTCATAAATCGCGAGGCAGTCCTCCATGTCGGTCCCATCTGTGCCAGTGTAGACAGGGGGGTCACGGATACGAGGGACACCGGGAGATGAGGTCAGTGCAGGCGGTGGCGTCTGCTGGGTGGCATCCTTAGGCACGGTAGATGGCAGTTTACGGGATCGAAGCGGCAGGGGCATCGAATGAGGACAGAAGTTGTTGTGACAGCACAGCACTCTCCACTAAATTGTTAAGGTGTTTATTGGATGGCACTGAGCGGCAATACGCCGTGGTGACAGTCAAGGCAAAAGCACGGACTCTGAGCGTGAGCGGCATTCTTTCAGGAACGAGCCAAAGAGGATGACCCACTAGAAGCCGCTGGAGAGGGCAAGCCATTACACAGTACCAAGGCTTGGCCACAGAAACAAGCAAGTATCAAAAGACACCGTAAGCACGCCTCCTCACCCAATCGAAACGGCCGCTGGCAACCAGCAGTCTCTGATCAAACGCCCGGCAAAGTCTCGAAACATAGCGAAAAAAAACATGATGCGACGCCGAGTGACACCGGCGCAAGTGGAACCGACGAGAAGAATCTCACCCTTTGCCTAGCCTTGGCTGTGCTGCACGCCAAAGAACACACCCGACTCTTCTGGAACCCGGGAGCGAGGAGATATAAGTGTGCACCGACGACAGAAGGTAGTCGGTCTAGAGATGGTGAAGAGGTTATGTTGAGTGTGGTTCCGTCGACCAAAGAATACGTGTTTTTTTGTTGGAGCCATTCATTTGTAGCATACAGTTGGCATACAGTTGTGCATTGTCTTAGGCTCAGGCCATTCTGTTTCATGAAGTTCGTGACCCATTTCTTGGATACTTTGAACTCTGTTTGCAGGATGCACATATCCTTCGTGACAGTACGTGCTTTTGCCTCAGTATCATTGTAGCAAACGCTCAGGCTCTTGCTTCTCTGGTCGTGAACCCAATCTCGAACCGCCTCCTCAATGGCAGGGTATCTTCCAGACTTCGGTCCACGAAAGGAACGGCGTGTAGCAGCGCACGCGGAGATCTTGGTCCTTTGTTTTCTCCATTCTTTCACACACTTTTCCGACAATCGACCTTGCGCCCTGCTGCATCGTTGCTTTCCGACTCTGCGTAGAGGATCGCTTGCCGCTTGAAAGCAGCGCTGTACTGTTAACGGCGTAGCGGTGGCATCTTGGCGTCGTAAATTGTGCACACCACTGTTCGCAAGCGAAGCGAAATGCAGAAATGGCGAACAGGCGTGAGTGCAAAGAGACGCGAAGACGCTTGTGGGTGCATGTGACTGGTCATGTGGTTTATAGTTCCCTGCGAAGTGTTGCCAGCCCACACGGTGCTGCTAGCTTTTCCGTGGAACGCCCATGGTTTGTCAACAAATCGTTTCTATTGTATGAAAACAAAACTGCAGGGCGTATCACAAGATAAATTCCTCTTTTTTCTATAGAGCATCGTTAGCTCTCTGTCAAAGGTTTGAAATGCTGCTTTTGAGACCTTGTTTCCCAAGCAGTTCGCATTAATGCCACGCGGCGGTTATTTTTAAACGCGCTCCGTAGTTTCGTGTGGTTTCGCTATATAGTTTCACAATCGTCGTGGCAGATCGCAAAAATGTCCGGCTCCGGAAGCGGTGCACACGCGTTGGGAGACAGCAGTTCCCGCGACTCCGCTGCCTCTGCGGCTGATGTTATTGATGCGTCGAATAGCAGTGAATCAGAAGACGATGACCTTTCATCGGACCCCAGAGATAAGTTGACTTTACAATTCCGCGTATAGGTCGACCCCCGAACTTTGGAAGGTCATTTTATGTAAAAAACGACTTATAAATCGGCAATATACGTTAACCAACTATTTTGTTGGCATCAAAATAAATGCTGTCTACATATATGCCGTCCATGAAGTGCAGTTATTATTAATAAATGTCGTCCACGGCCAGGAGAAAGCTCTCATTCTCAGGTTCAGACCTCTGGTCTTTTGGAACAGACATTGACATAATTTTCACTGCTTCAAAGGTGGAGAATTTACGCTCATCATGCATGCACGTAACCGCTGATGAACTTTGTGAGTTCTTAGCTGTCTTCTGCTAGCTTGACCTTGTGGAGACTAGATGTCGCGTCTAACTTGGAAAAGACCTTTGCCTCTCTGAGGAGTCCTAGTACATGTTCCACGGTCGGTAAGACGTGTCGCTCCCAGAAGATGTACTTGTTCAGCTTCGTCAAGTCCATGCACAAGTGGTAGCTGCAGAGTTCTTTTGCACCGCCACCAGACCAACACACCATCGCGTTGGCTTCGTG
This sequence comes from Rhipicephalus sanguineus, assembly GCF_013339695.2. Classification (NCBI taxonomy): domain Eukaryota; kingdom Metazoa; phylum Arthropoda; class Arachnida; order Ixodida; family Ixodidae; genus Rhipicephalus; species Rhipicephalus sanguineus. The sequence goes on from NC_051186.1 coordinate 139,009,096, forward strand.
ATCCACCTAATAATGTCCTGCGCTTCCATCTTGTTGAGCTCATATTTTACGACTGGACACAATGGGATGGGTATCCTTCTTGGTGTGCTTAAGGAGTATGGGGTGGCACCTGCTTCGATGCAAATCTCGTACGGTTCGTCCAACACGCTGAGTCCTTTGAACAGCTCTGAAGTGATGCTGACAGTCCTAGACGACTCACCCCCAGTCATGCTGTCCACAAACTTGACAACTTGCAGAGCTTGAATGGCTGAAGAGCCTGCAGAGGCACCGTTTGTGAACGCACCACGTACATTCTCTGCTCTGTCGTTCATCGTTTGCTGAGGGCAGCGCGACCTGGACTGAGGACTGAGAGACACGTACACAAGCAAGCGCTGACTGACAACTGATTTATTTCATCACACATGCAGTAAATAAGTACACACAAAAAAATGATCACGTGGCGCGTGTCTGTCGTGATAGGGATTCATTTGATTACATGTTTCAAAAACTGCACTTCTTTATTATGCAGAGCAACCGAAGTTTGGCTGACGCATGCGCTCTGATTTATATGTACAGTAGAACCCCGCTGTTACGTTCCTCACTGCTGCGTTTTCCCGGCTGTTACGTCGTTTTCCGCCGGTCCCGGCATAGCTCCCATAGGATACAATGTATTGGGAACCCCGCTGTTACGTCGTAACTGTCGGACCGTTCCCGTATGATACGTCGCGAAGTGCGCCCGGAGCCGACCGAGTGACTACCAAAGAGAGCGGCCATGGCGCATTTTCACGCAGCTTGGCCTCGTTTGACCGTAATATTAGCCGCACGAGAGGCGCAAACAACAGAATCTTTCAATTGATGCAAACAAAAGCATGGCCTTCGAGATTCAAATTGCAAACATGGCGTCTATGACGTAACTGCTCGCGTAAGCAAGGCCTTCGAGATTGGCATTTACTATTGACAAAAGCATAGCCTCTGAGATTTGCATTGCACAAACATGGCGTGTATGACGTAATTGCTTGCGAAAGCAAGGCCTTCGAGATTGGCATTCACTTCTGCCATCGCGTTGGCGTAGACTCATCATCATCGTTATTTGTCGGAGAACGGGAGGAGTTCGAGCCGGTTGGAGCTCGCATGGTCGTGCGTGAGGTTCGCGGTCGGACTCGCCGCGCCGGTCGTGATTGCGTGTGCTTAGTTCTTTCATACCTACAGCTGTTGGTGTTAAAAAAATCACATACGTTGATTACATTTCTGTGGATGAGGCCGTTCTAAGCTCCGCGTTTCTATCCATCGACTAGATCGCGGCTGAGCGCGCCAATTTTCGTGCTGCTCGTAAGAATTGAAATAAAATTCTGTACCACTAAATATTTTGCCGTTTTTCCTGTTTTTCGGCTCTTACGTTTCCCGTCTCTTACGTTTATTTCCTACGGTCCCTTCAAAAACGTATCAGCGGGGTTCTACTGTATGTGGTATGCTTCCACAATTTCGCGAAAGGTTTGGTTAAAATTTCTGTATATTACCCGTGTTTCATAAAGCATTGGCTCACAATGGCACGTTCTACAATGTATAGCTAAGTTCGTGCTGGCGTGATTTTTGACGGCTGTGTGGTGCTCCCTGAGACGAACATTAATGCACCGTCCCGTCTGCCCAAAATACTTCTTTCCACATGACAGTGTGATTGCATAAACCACCCCCATCGTGCATGGCACGAACTGCATTTTGTGCTTCATAGTGCATGTATCTTTGCCCGCCGATCTAGGTTTATTTACTAGATTACACATCTTATTCAACGAGTTGTTTGCAGAAAAGACCACCCGCACGCCGTATCGCCCTGCTGCCTTTTTTATCCCATGGGCGACCTGATGAACGTAGGGGATTACTGCAAACTTATTTTCTGTTTGATTCTGTGGCTGATGAATTCCTACTTTCTTAATCTTTTTTACAAGCTGTTCGCATACTGAGATTAGGGTGGTTTGCGGAAAGCCGGCGTTCTTAAGACGGTCGAGCTGTTGCGAAAAGCTCTAGACTGGCAAGGCGGGGGCAGGACTTTTTGATAGCGGATTCTAAAGATGTCGTAGCTATGCCTCTTTTCACTAGCTTCGAATGCGCCGAAGCGTAATTCAAAACCGGTTTGTTCGATCTGGGTTGATACTGCCAGCATATGTGATGATTTGTGAAGGTTAACAGCAAGTCTAAAAACTGTATTCTTTGGTTAGTCGGCATCTCATGGGTGAAGCTGAGACCCATTGCTTCCTTTTCGAACGAGGCGAGAATATCGGTAACCTTCCTAAGGATTGCCTGCGACCTGATGACTATCAGGTAGTCGTCAACATACCTGAAGCACTTAACCACGGTTGTTGCCAAAGTTCCCTCGAGTGCTCGGTCAACCCGGCCAAGAAAAATCTCACTAAGTGTTGGGGCGACCTGGGAACCTATGCAAACCCCCTGTTTCTGAACCATGACGTCCCCCTCCCAGACAATAAAAGTAGAGCGTAAGTAAAAAAACAACAGTTCGAGAAAGCTTTCAACAGAAATTCTGCTCGCATTTCTAAACTCTAGCTCATCGTTATCCATGATACATTCTTTCACAACGTTCATCAGTTGATCTTGCGGAGGAGAATAATATAAATCCTTAACATCGACACTGAACGCTGTGCATGATTGAAGTTCACCTGTGCGTAGATAATCGACGACGTCTTCCGAGTTTCTTACTTTGAAGGGATCCACTATACGGAGCCCTGTTGAGCTCTTCTGCAAAAACCCGGACACAACATGCTGCCAGGTGTTTCTTTCAGACACCACTGTACGCAAAAGGAGTTCGGTTTTATGGGTCTTTATCATGAAGAAGACTTCTAGGTGCTCTCCCTTGTTCTTGTCTATTCGCCAAGACAAGTGTTCCAGGTTCATTTTAACCAACAATTTCTTTGCTTGGTCTTTAACTTTCTTGGGTTCAATTGGTACCTTTTTGAAGCTTTTTGCCAAAGCGGTTGAAGCCTTCATCGTGAACTGCCCTTCTTTCAAGAGGACAAAAAAACCCTGTTTATCTGCGGTCAGTAATTTAAGTTTTTCTTCTCTTAAAAATTTCACGAGTGGCTGAACTGCTAACCTTCGGCCCTTTCGGTTATCTTGGGATTTGACTACCACATCCATGCAGTCCGAAATACAACTGAACCTTTCATTTTCCACAACATGCTTGGCTACAGATCTAACAGTGGCGTTCATTCTAAAAAGACAGGGCGTGCAAACAAGGACACAAGAAAGAAGTCAGGACACCACAAACGCCGACTAACAACTGAAGAGACGCACAACGGCTGAAAAGAAAGAAGGCACGAAAACTTATCTGCGCATGCCCATGCAACAGGCCAGAGATTGTTGGAACATAAGAGATCGCTAACAGGAGGCTCACCTTCTAATCTATCTTTGCATTGTCGAGATTGTAAGTGCACGCCAAAATTCGATGAATGCGCAGTGTTGTACCGTCATAGAAATGAAGAAACGCGCCTGATGATTGAAGCATGGCATATCGAGAATAGTGGTAGCGCATGCGTGAGCCAACCGTCGATTAACTTGCATAAAGATGAAATCAAATGCCTTAACAGTTATCTTCCACGTAGACCGCCACGCGTGCCGGATTGATAGGTTCGCCTGTTGCATGGGCATGTGCAGATAAGTTTTCGTGCCTTCTTTCTTTTCAGCCGTTGTGCGTCTCTTCAGTTGTTAGTCGGCGTTTGTGGTGTCCTGACTTCTTTCTTGTGTCCTTGTTTGCACGCTCTGTCTTTTTAGAATGAATACTTACCAACTAGCTCAGCTCTCTGTTATTCTAACAGTGGCGATCTTATTCACAGGATTTAAACACGGTTCTAGGCAAAACTTCGGTCCAAGTTCTAGAATGTTCATATGCTTATCTGGAACGGTGATGTCGTTCAGCCTCTCCATTTCGAGGTAGCCCAGAGAGAGAGAGAATAAATGTTTACTTGGAGCAAGCGCGCTGTGCACCCAAGGTGGGCGGCCTCCTTATTCCAGGTAGCCGCGGGCCTTCGCCATCTCTTGTGCCCGTTGAACCAGGCTTCGCTGATTCTTCAGGTCTGGGTCCAATAACTTGGCCTCCCACTGCTCTTCGGTCAGTGTAGCGGTGCTAGGGTTTTGTTTGCATCCCCGTAGCATATGGCATAGAGTGTCCGGGACATCACAGTACTTGCAGATGGACAAGTGCTCAGTCGGTGAGATACGGTGAAGTAACATACCGTGAACGTAAGTGTTTGTTTGCAGCTTCCTGAGGGTTACTGCCTCTTCCCTAGTTAGGCTGGGGTGAGCTGGCAGATAAGTTCTTCGGCCTAGCCTGTTGTGCTGTAAGATGTCGCTGTACTTTTTGGTACATCATCTTTCCTCCTAAGTGCGTCCTGTGGGAAGGCCCGGTGAACATGAGCTCGGGCGGAAGCGTCGGCTGCCTCATTTCCCATCAGGGACTCGTGACCCGGAGTCCAAACGATGTACGTTTCTGGTAGGTTCTTCTTTGCTGTAGCTGTGAGTACTTCTAAGGCTTGCCTGGAAATTCTTCTTTTCTGAAAATTTCGACAAGCTGCTTGTGAATCGGTTAGTATGATTTCTTCCTCAGCACAGGTTGAGATGGCCAGGGCTATGGCTGTTTCTTCAGCCGTATCGATTTCCTTAGTTAAGATGCTAGCTGCCGTTCTCTCTTTTCTTTTACTGTCGACTACGCTCACAGCATGGGCTGGGATTCCTGAATACAGTCGAACCCACTTATAACGATCCCACATATAACGATCTATCGGTTATAACGACCATATTTGGGTGCACTTACGATTTTCCTATGCTAACCATTGAAGCTGCGTCCAGATATAGCGAACATTTTTCAAAGCCTCTTACTTTTACAACGAACACTTCGGACACGGTCGCGGTAAAAACATGGCGCATATGAAGCGAAAAAAAGTTAAGACATGCCTTCTTAAGCGTGGCAGGGGCGCGCGCTCGCGCGTGCCCCGCTCCAGTTTACTCGCGATTAAGATACCCAGATCGGCGAGCACCGCACGCAGATTTCGGATGCTGCGAGCGAGGTCGCTCACTTTCCAGGCATTTCTTCAGTGATAGAATGGCATTGAGGGAAAAAAAAATAGTTGGCAGCATGAAGCCTTGCGGTCAGCTTTCGCACGGTAACCTTTCCTGACGCCGTCCTCTGCAGCTACGACCGCCTGCGATGAACCAAACAATGCCTTGGAACGCAAGAAGGCATAAATGCAAGAAGTGATAACCGCGATAGCTTTACATCGCAAAAAGGTTCACTGCGTCCCTAAACTCGTCGACGTCACAATGTGCCGCGAAAAGTCGTCCGTCTTTTTGGTAACGGCAGAGACCGGTCGATCGGTGATTATAACTTCCGCGCGATTGCGGCGATGCCTTCGCGGATAAGCATCAGAAAAGAACGAATGCGAGGTGGCGGCCGTCGATGAACGTGAAATTATGCCTTATAGCCGACAACCTTATCACAGTCATCTGTAGATACTCGGCTTTGCGTGTGGCGTACGCCGTACACTGCGGATTGACGGCGGTACGAGCGCGCCATGCTGCCGTTTGCAAGTTCGCCGCCGCCGCGTCGTGCGAGACCGCTTTTTTTTTTTTTTTTAAGTGCGCGTCGCTTTGTAGAAACGAAAGTAGCTCGCTGTTGTTGAGCGGCGCGGGCACCGAGAAACGTCGATGCACTGACAGCGAGCGTATACAGCGTGTTTGACTAGGTGACAACTGAAGTGCGCCGCGCATCGTCGTGCAGGGCCGCGAGAGCATCGCGGAGACGTAGAGTGCGCGTTGCTTGGAAAATGCTTGTTTTCGCCGCGTTGAACGAAGAGGCTAGTCGCCGCACCCGTGCACGGTCCGGAGTGAAGCAAGCACGAAGAACGTACAAACGCGCGCATACGGCATACAGCAAGCGGCCCGGCAGTGACTCCGCGACCCGAGTAGGCGACGCGCTGCACGCAACTACCCAGGGATGATCGGCTCCACGTCGCGGTACCGCGTTTCGGTGAAACGGTGTCAGCTCATTGCAAAGGCGGTTAATTCACTCGTGAGCACGCAGCGGGCGTCGCTTCACGACGCGAAAAGGCTTAGCTTGTCACCGAAGGGGTTGTTAGCACTTTAATAAAAGTGCACAAAGAAAAAAAAAAACGGCTTGGCCGCTAAGCACACGTTTTTAAGGGCGAGTCCATATACAACGAACTACTGATATAACGACCACTTTTCGCGACACTTTCGAGTTCGTTATAAACGGGTTCGACTGTATTTTGCTGCATCAGTGTATCTTGTGTCCGGATTTCGGCCGTAGTCTTGTCGCAGTTTCTCTATTCTGGATTTTCTTCTTCCTAGATGGTAGGTAGGATGCATATTTCGTGGGATGCGGCTTACCGAGATGTACTGTCGAATTGTTGCTGGGATAGGCCTTTTCTCATCACATTGTTGTATGGCTTCAGGATAGCCTAATCTACAAAGTGTAGCCCGTCCTGTTTCAGTTAGTCTAAGTCGCTCGAGTTGGTTTACTTTGTGTGCTTCCACGAGCTCTTCCCAGGTGTTGTGGAGACCTAAGCATCGAACCTAAGTCGAACCTCGATATATCGAACGGCACGGCGATTGCGAAATAGTTCGATATATCCAGAATTCGATATAAAAAATCACGTAAAACATGCGTCAAGAACTTGTGGAAAACAACCAACGAACCAATCGTGGTGCAGTAAATACTCACTTGAAGATTCAAACAAAGTATTTATTGTGTTGGCTTAAAATACTGAAAAAGAGTAGCCTGCTTTTTGTTGGCAATGGCGTGTTTGATGACTGCGTCCTCAACATAGTCCAGGCGATCCACAAGTGAAAGGCCGGTGCCTTCAATCGCGCTGCAGTGGCGGCGCGCAAGGGCCAAAGCGGCTACGACCTCAGCTGATGTCGGGAGCGGGGCACCATCAGCGCTTGCGGGATCCACCTCGGCAGCGTCTTCATTCGGCTGCTCAGCGGTAGCTTCGGCGACGATCTCTACATCCGTTAGCTCCGCCGTTGTACCAGTGCTGTCGTCACCTCCAACGAAGTCTTCGATGCACATGCTTTGCGGCTCCGCACCAACAAAGCTCTCCAGCTTGCTCCACGTTTCGGCGAGCTCGCTTTCTTCATCTGCGCATGCCAACCCAGCTTCCTCGGATTCTTCCACTGATGCTTCGTCAGTGCGTCCACCGAAGCCCGCGTGCTGACTCTTCTCGGCCTTGGCCTTTATGTCGGCTTTGTTTTTGAGCAGAGTACTCAATGTGCTCCTTGGTATGCCTAACCCGTCCGCGACGCTCGTCTTCTTCTCACCATTCTCAACGCGCTGGATTGCTTCCAGTTTTGCTGCAAAAGTCAGAGTCGTCCGTTTCTTCGTGTCTGCAGCCATTGCTACACACACCACAACGCGCGGCAGGCCTAACACACGAGCACAACAACGACCGATGCGACGGATGCCTGGCGATACTATCAAGGAGGAGCTGGTGCAACAAGTGCAGTGCGTCGTTGCTGCAAGGCTGCGGCGTGCGTATGCCGCTACGTTCAAGTGGCGCACTCGGCGCCATTGATGTGTGCAGCAGTCGTAAACGCCCACCGCGCTACCGCTATTTTCGAGAGTTGCGGGAAAGCTCGCCGCCTGTCAACGGAGCGCGGGCGGTTTGGGGTGGCCGAGTTCGATATATCCATTATACGTCAAACTTCGTTCGAAATAAAAAAATGAAAAATGCATGCGATTTCCCACGTGATATAGGAACCGTTCGATATAGGCAATAATTCGATATGTCCGTGTTCGATATATCGAGGTTTGACTGTAGTCGCTGTGTGGAAGCACGTTCAGAGATCCCTATGGCAGTCTTGATGGCCTTTCTTATGAGGGTATTCGGTTTTTCAATTTCTGCATTCTTGAGGTCTAAATAAGGGGTCCCATAAGTAATTCTACTAATGATGAGCGCTTGGATGATTTTGATTGTGTCTTCTTCTTTCAAGCCATGCCTTTTGTTTGATACCCGTTGTACCAAGTGCGCGACTTGCGTGATGGTTTCTTGCAGTTTTGGTAAGGTGGCTGCGCCCAATCCGTCTTTGTGGATGTGCAGACCAAGGACTGTGAGCGAGTCTACTTTAGGTATTTGTACTCCATTCATCCAAAGCTCTGGTTCTGGGATTTCACCTATTGGTGGTCGTCCTCTTGTTCTAGCATTTAGTATAAGAAGCTCGGATTTTTCACCCAGAAGGTACCCAAAGCGACTAGCAGCTGCCCTCCGGGGCCCGTGAGCTCAGCTTCTTGAGGGTGAAGACGTGCCGGTATTCCAGAGAATGTGCTCGGTATGACAGAAACTTCAGTGCGGCTATCAACATTGAACTTGAGCAGTGACCTGTTGACTTTAACGTGAACGTACTTGGCCCGGGGCAGGTTGACTGGTCCAACCTCATTCAGTCTTCGTAATATAATCGACAGCGCAATGGGTTAAACACGGACAGAAAGAAGAGAAGGTTGTGTCCTTCACTTCTTTCTGTCCGTGTTTAACCCGTTGCGCTGTCGATTATATTACGATGAACATCCACCAACTAGCCCAACTCGCGATCCTGCTTCAGCATCATTCAGTCTTATAGTCGACATCGAGGAATGACACACCACTGCAAAGTGGCCCTTCTTTCAGCACTTGCTACAAAAAGCGGGCCTGACATTTCGTTCTCTGGTGGCACGCTCTGCCCCAGAAATGACACTCGCCCCCTAAGACTAAAGGTGACGTTTTGGCTCTTGCAGGGGGCCTTTGTTGCGGACCTTTTTTCTTTGCTTTTGTTGCATTCGCAGAGATGGCTAAAGACGCTGCACTCGCAACGGGGGAGTCACGCGCATTGTGCTCTCTCTCGGCGTCCTCTTGTTGGCTCGCTTGGATCAAAGCTTGTTCAAGACTGAGCCTTGAACACCTGCACAGTCTGTCGACAGCTTGTAGTCGAGCAAGCCACTCATTAAATTGTTGCGCACTAGCTGCTCCTTGACTTCTTTGGAAGGGTAGTTGCACCATCGCGCCATGACCCAAAGTGCAGTGTAGAAAGAGTCCTCGACCGGTTGCTGTGCCCTACAGTGAAACTCAGCGCTTTTGTACAGCTCGTTTGCCAGATGGATGTAGTAAGAGTTGAACTTTCCGGTCATTTGCTTGACATCCGCCATATCAGCCTGCAGCGAGCCGAGAATTTCTGCTGGCCCATGGTGTACAGCAGTGTGCGGACATGCACTTCTTCATCAGCAGTGTACAGGCCCGAAGCGTAGAGGTAGTCTTTGAACTGGATGAGCCAATGTTTTCACTGTGCTGGGTTGCTGAAATCGAAGGGCGGCGGAGGTCTGAGGTTTGCCAATGCAAACACTGGAGCCGGCGTACTTGTCAGTGCACTTACCACAGTACCATTCATCGTTTTGTCAATGTTGTTCATGCCATGCCCGGACGACCACTACGACTGTGCCAGTGACTGTTATCCACAGCATATACCTGCCCTGCTGGCATGCCCCCTTCCACCGTTGCGGTAGAAGCACACCCACTTCTGACACCATGTAGTGATCGTGCAGCCAAGTTTCTGGGCAGGCGATTGTTTAGGTCACTTTATTTGTGCGTCTTTTATACACAGCCAACATATGAACACCATAGACAGATAACATAGATAAGTTGCTAGTGATATCAGCATGGTTAGAAACACCCTCTACATAAACACCGTTTACACCACACACTGCAGACATTTCTCATACAGCAGGAAGTAAAAGCGTCACTTAGTAACTGTTTCTTTGTTCTCAGTGGCTGAACAGCAGGAGCGTGCGTGGCCTGCCCCAGAGGAGCCATGCAACGCAGGCTACACACTTTCGGCTGGGCTCATGTACGCGGCCCAGATGGTGGCTGTCCTTGCATTCTACCTGGATGTGCCTCTGCCCCACAGCCTCTGCTACAGGTTGGCTAGATGACAAAGCAGCCTTTCGAAACTGTTATTACTGAGGTTCTTTGTTTAAAATGATTTTCTGTGGCGGCACACAGGCGCGGCCATGTTTGATCACATGATCGTGACTCACCTTAGGCCAGTGAAGCGGCCGTGGCCGTACCACACAAGCTGGTTGCAGCAGGGTGTAAGCAACTCACACGCTTTCGCAGCAAAACATAGTTCTAAATGTAACGGCCTAAAGGTTGACAAGGTTGAGACATCTGTGTTGGTTTTTCACGTATGTGCTATGCTACAGCAATATGTGATATCTTTATTCTGCTTCGCATTTACATCGTATGCCTTTAATTGTATCAGCAGCCGCCAGTAACTCTGGCTACAAATCAACGTGGCTGCACCCATGCCGATGCAACAACTCGGTGCAATCCGAACTCACGGTTGCTACTTGCCCACTGTCCTGCCAGCAATCAATTAATGGTGCCATCGGCTATTGCTTTGTGTCATCTCAAGCTGGGGACAAAGCATCAGAAATGTTGTCTTTGTCATTGAGATCAGCTGTTTGTTCAGTCACGCCTGCTAAGCGTTGTCTCCAAGGATTTTTGAGTAGATCTTAGAAATAGTGCAAAATGACAAATACATTGCTCTCGAAGCTTCAGGACATAAATATAAAGCAAATGCAAGCATAGGTTTTGAACTCACGGACCACACAGCGCACAACAATGATGTGATAAATATGAGGTGGAAGGAACATGCTTCAATGGGTGCCGCCATGTTGTATGTTTCTGGCGCTGCCATCTGCTCATTCCAACGCATACGCCCAGATGCTATGGGGATACCGAGCAGATCATGCAGCGTGAATAAAGACATATTGAGCAGCGCTGCCCCAAGGCCATGGTGCCGGTGGTGGCATCTGTTTTTAATTGCAGAAACCAGCTGCAGAAAATAGTCTGTAGAATTGAAAGTGAAGGACAGACTTTCTTTTTACTATTTTTCTGTTCTTAAATGAATCACCAGTACAGGTAAGGGGACATATGGCCTGACATAGTGAAGCTGCACCAGGCTGAATGGCATTTAGCTTCGCTCAATTTTCGGCATATATATCAGCAGAAAATAGTACTGGTTCCAAGTAAACACCCTTATCCAATTTGAGCCTCTAGGTCTTTTAGAAGAGCCATGCCAAACCAAATGTTTAGCTTCGTTTAAATTTCTTTATGTATAAACATATATGCTAACATAGAGAATCACTGTGAGTCCTCATTGATTTTCAGACTCCTTTGAAACACGATGGGGTCCGTCTGATAAAAAGAAAGTCAGTACGATGACCACCAAAATGAGTAAATGGATGGTTTGTGGCATAGGTATCACTGCTCATCTTTACTTTGCCAAAGCGTCTCTCATGGTAAGAGAGATGGTTTGGCAAAGCACCTTGAATTTGTCCCTTTAAAGGCTTGCATTAGGATAAAGCCTGAGGAAGACAGTCTAATTAATTTATCCGCCATTGCAGTAAAGGGATCTCCAAGGTGAATGTATCTTGTTTTCATTTATCGTTAAAGAACTTGCTAAGCATGTTCTGAAAAAGCCAGTACTACATATTCCTGGGCCTCTTGCACTCACTTTCCGTAAGAGATTGTCTGGAGTAGAGGCCTCTTAGCTGAGCACACATCTTAGCTGCATAACCAAGGCACATTTTGCATGAATATATGGAGTGCTACATTATTCTTATTCTTTACTTGTCTGTTCAGTGTGTTTTATAGCTGGCTTTGTTCTCTTGAACTTGTTTTTGTTGCTCTCACATAATGCTGCTCAGCGTGGAAGAAAGCGAGACGTGAAACATGGATGCAAGAGACACAAATGTCATGATGAAAGAAAATAGTGCGAAAAAACGTAAGACAACACGAAGAAGGCTACAGCACAAGCGCTTAACTCAAACCTCAATATAACGAATTATTGGTTATAACGAAATAAATGAAGACTAGTCTTGTCATAGATACAGTGTTACAAATAAACGTTTATAACGAATTTTTGGATATAACAAAGTCATTTTCGTGACAGATGTGACTTTGTTATAATAAGGTTTGAGTGTACTAACAACTGAACTTTTATGAGAAAGACGAAAATGTATAGGAAGCCCAAACCATATCTTCACCACGAACAGAACCGAAAACCTCAGATGTGCGTATCCAGGTACGTTATCTCTGCCTTATTTAACGGAAGATGTTGTTTTTTCAGCTAAGAATAAGCTTGGTAGAGTATGCGCTGCTGTTGGAAGGAAGGTAGATGGGACTGCACAGAAATGGCATGAATGTAAGGTGAAACACAGGGACAGCTCTCCGGTTTGTGGCAAGGGAGTTGTGTATCAGGTGCCTTTCACGTGCGGTAAATGCTATATAGGACAGACAGGCCGCTGTCTGAATGCGCACCTGCAAGATCACTGTCAATCTTTCAAGGGTCAGCCTTCGTCTAATTTGGCCCTGCACTGCCGTGAGTGCAGGTGTACTCCTCGCTTGACTGATGCCAAAGTGCTCGCACGTCATAGGGACCAGACAGCACGTGAGCTCGTTGAAGCTTTTTTTTTTTCATTTTGAAAGCTGGAGATGACTGTGTGGCAAAGCCTTCCCTTGCATTAAATAAGGCAGAGATAACGTACCTGGATGCGCACATCTGAGGTTTTTGGTTCTGTTCGTGGTGAACATGTGGTTTGGGCTTCCTATATATTTTCATCTTTCTAATAAAAGTTCAGTTGTTAGCATGTGCTTGTGCTGTAGACTTCTTCGTCTTGTCACGTTTTTTTGCGCTATTTTCTTTCATCATGAATTACGAACTCGCCCAACAATCAGTTCTTCTAACAAATGTCATATGTGCTAATGACAGATTAATTGCACATAAAAGACCAGAAGAACTGCTTGGCTGCATTTGTCACAACCATAAGTGCATGCCCGAGTGCAATGAGTTTGAAGTTGTATACAGATGCAAGAATGAAGAAGATGGTCAGGCTTGGGATATAAATAGTAGTGCAAGCACATGTTGAAGCCAGCCTTCGGCCAACCAGCCAATTCGCACAAAGAAAAAATGAAATGCCTAAGCAGCTTTCTCTAATGCATAGTCGCACGTATGCTTGATTGGCAGGTGGTGCTACTGTGCCTGACCAGCACCTCAGTGCGCCCTTTCAGTTGACCTTTGGCATTCTTGTTGGCTTCATTTTGGAACAGCGCAAAAGGTGAAAGACACAGAGGAAGACTTAACAACACGTTTTAATTATAAAATAAGACCTCTGCAAGAAATTCAAGCACAAGTGAGGCAGTGCTGCGACATCCTGTAAAGCTGCCAACTATCTCAAATTTGGACTCTGTCTACCAAGTTTCAAGAAAAATAAAGCGTCGAAACATTCGGTGGTGCAATATTGAATAAAAATAAAACATTGCACTTTTGCTCAGCATTGTGCCTGAAGATAGCTGCAGCGCAATTCATGACACCTTTGAAGCACGCCGTGGACGGGCATCACACCACTGCACTGCCTGTGGTGCAAGTGTGAAGCTTTTTAGGGTCAGAGTCCTATTGTTTTCAAATTTCGAGTCATCAATGAATATTTCTGCACGCGTGTGCCAGAGCTCAATAACAACTACTGGCAAGCTTTCTGCGACTCTCTTAAGGCACCCTTAGCACCAGAAAGACTTGGGCTATTTTTCGTTGCATGCTAGACCCATCCAGCACGGAAACAAATAACGCCACGAGGAAACTCACTGGAGAGTACCCAGGCATGGGAGACGAGCTCATCCAACTGCTTAAGAATGCCTACACGGGAGAAGCACAGGCGCCCTCACTCAGCCCCAGAGACTATCACAGCTAAGAAAACGGCGATCTGGATGCCCCCACCACTTTCGCAGAACTCTATGCCGTGAATCGGACCTTCAAGAAAAACACTGCACCAGGCCCCGATCGGATTACGAACATGATGCTGAGAAACCTCATTGATGTGGCCATCCAACAGCTAACCCATTTCTATAACGACACGGTATGGAAACCCAACAGTCAGCTTCTCTCGGAATGGAAAACGGCCAACATACTTCAAATATATACAGCCAACTGCCAATTTTTCGGACGCCCGATTTTCCATGCTCGAAAATTCGGATGCTTTCGCGGCACCGTCACCAGCTCCATAGACGTCAATGTATAAGAACGTCCGAAATTTCGGACGCAGAAACTCTTTTGCGTCCGATTTTTCGGACTTTCTGCCCAAACTGCAGGCCTAAAAGGCATTATTTGAAGCCCCCACCTCCACCGCGTCTATCATCTCGTAGGTTCGAACCAGCGCTTTCGAGAGTCAATCTGTTTGTGACAGTAGCAGAGTCCGAAAGTCAGCTTTGCCTCAATGCCAAAGCGTTTTGGGGTGAAGCAGACCAGAAATTCAAAGGGGCCGCTATTACGGCATCGTGCGGCGATGTCATTACAGATAAGCAGCGGAAATAAGCGGAGGTGTGATGGCGGCAGCTGGCAAACGCGCCAGTATTTCTTAATCACTGACAACCCTTACGATAAGCATCTTCAGTTAACTGCTTGGTAGTGCATGTGACCAAGCACAGTTGCATGCATACTGCACGCATTTAATAGGCGAGAACCCAAATGTGCCGCGCCGCCATTCATGCTGCCTCTTTATGCAAGACCGCTAAGTGTGCCGAACAGACGCGTTGCCTTCATGGACGAAACCAGCTCTCCATTGCCGCACCCGTGTGCGGTCAGGAGCAAAGTGCGCATTGCAAACCCTTTCATGATAAATGTGTGTGTACGATACAGCAACAGCACAGTGATGGCGTCAGCTTAGTTGGCGACGTGCTGCACAAAACTAGAAACGATCGGCTTCACACGGCAGCAAATGCTGAGTATCGGCGAAGATTCGGCGATGTGTGTACGCATCGTTTACATGCGCACACACATCAGCGAAAGCCGAACGAGTCGTCTGCTCTTCCGCCAAAGTCTTTGTTTTCCGCGTCAACGTTTCCAAACGCTCCATGCGAGAGAGCCGTAATCTATCCCGCGCTTTGCTGGTATCAGCGGCGCTCATCACGAGATGCATTCTTGCAAGTGGCGCTTGGCATGTAGTTAAGCGGGGTTTGCGGCAGGTACCGAATGTATTTGCAAGAGCCTGGGTGCGCACCAAAATGCCTGATAATTGTACTGGGAGGCATTAAAGCTATTTCGGACATGGCTGTGGCGATTTGACCACTTGAGTGGAATAAAAGCGCATGAAGTCGTTTTTTCAGACTGCCCGATTTTTCGGCCGATTTCGCGGTCCCTAGGGAGTACAAAAAATCAGACATTGACGTACCGAAGCTGGGTAAACTGCGTGAACTACGACAATTACGGCTCATCTCACTCGCATCATGTCTGGGCAAACTTTTCGAGCGAGTAGTCCTCAACAGATTAGAGACACACATAGAGCAAAGCGACCTTCTTCAGTTCAGACAGTGTTCAGCTTCAGAAGAGGGGTATCGGCACAAGATGTCTTCCTGCTGAAAGAGGAAGTCCTGAACCCACCACTGGGAAGTCCGGACAGAACCTTGCTCGCACTCGACATTCAAAAAGCATTTGACACTACCTCGCACTCCATGATTCTTGAGGGGCTCAAGATGTCGGGTGTGAAGATAGAATATATATTGCTACTTGCAAGACTTCTTGAGCAGCCGTACCGCCCATGTTGGAATCAGTAGGACGCACTCACTCCCGTCCGACCTACTGGGACGAGGCACCCCTCAAGGCTCGATACTATCACCGCTCCTCTTCAATATAGGCCTACACAAGCTGGCATTACAACGGGAGAAACACCAAAATCTCGGGAGTGCCATATACGTGGATGACATCACGCTATGGGCCACTCGAGGCTCGTACCGCGACTGGCAAGACACCCTAAGCGCCATTGACACGGTCCAGGCATTCACGAAAGAAGCAAGCATGAAGTATTTCCCTTCCAAGTCGGTCTGCCTGTGTATCAGACAAGTGAACACACAGGCAAATAGAGCATTGATCCTACGACTCTTTCTCGATGGGGAACCTATCAAGAAGGCACCAAATATTTGGTTTCTCGGGATGTGCATACAAGAAACGGGCAGCGTCTGCATCGCGCTCTCCAAACCCAGGCGTGCCGTTGTCATGAGTAAAGGGGCACGGGGCGCGTGCCGGACTGTGGAATGCGTCGATGGTGTGCGGAGAATGGAAAGGTGCCCGATGGTGTGCACTAACACCACGTCCACACACGCCATTGGCCGGAGAAAGGCGCGTGCCACGCGACCCGAGCTGAGGTGAGAGACCCCAGAAGAAGAAGCAGCCATTGTTCGGTGGAGTCGGCAAAGAGCAAGGTGGTGCAAGCCAGCGTCGCATCCGCGACAAGAGCAGCAGGGCCCCGTTCTCGAGGCAGTGGCACGAGAGGCTCGGGAGCGTGACCGTCGACCTTGGTGTCATCCGAGTGGGGCTCCCCGGGCTTGCGGCAGCCTCATCACAGCAGTTTGCGGGGCACCTACAGCGCTACCCCAGCTCAAAAAGACGATGGCAACGCACTGACAATCACTGGAGAGCCATGTCGGCAAGTTCGAGCCAGTGGCACCAAGGAGAGGCCGAGAGTTAGGCCTAACCGGACGAGACCGACGTGCTCGACGAAAGACCGGAGGATCGATGATGAGGACGATCAGCGAGGCGGTGGATCGACGACGACGACTCTAAGACGTCGACAGGAGTTGCGACGACGGGCAGAGCGTCAAGTTCGACACAGCTTAGCATTTGTTCATATGTTACTTCTGGTTGTAAATTTTTAGTGCGTTAATTTTTGTTTGCCGTGGTGTGTTACATAAAGTTTGTTTGCCGTGACACCACGGTCTCCCGCTCGTCTCTCTCTCCCAACTCCATTCCACATTGCAAGCACTCCCAAGATACGTGACAACCGTACACAGCATCACCGCACTCATCAACAGAATCGCAGGCGACAAAGAAGGAATGACGGAGGCAGACACCTTGCGATTGGTGCAAGCCTTTGTCATTAGTTACATAACTTACGCACTACCCTTTCAAGCCAGGCGCTGCACCGAGACCGACCAGGTGGACAAATAAATTCCTATCGCCTGTAAGGCGGCACTTGGCTTTCCGGAGAGCACAAGCACAAAGCGCCTACTTGAGCTAGGGATGAAAAACACCCTCTTCATACTCACTGCAGCTGCGATCATCGCTCAGCGAGAACTTCTTAACGCGACGCCCCAGGGAGTGTTACAGTTAAAGCTGAAATTTGGGCTAGTTGGTCTTGACTTAAATACATAATATAGCGGAACAAAACAAGGGACAGAGAAAGAAGCACACAGGACGACCGCTAGACTTCAACTCATAGCGTTCTAGCAGTCCTAAGTTGAAGTCTAGCGGTCGTCCTGTGTGCTTCTTTCTCTGTCCTTGTTTTGTTCCGCTATATTATGTATTTAAGCCCCAGGGATGTTGTCTTTTGAGATGCCTGCACTACTCCCTTGCGCTGCAATTTTGCGGGGACGAGACTGAAATGCTACCACACGCACTGCGAGCATGGCTACATGTAGATCCTATTCCACGCAACATGCACCCTACGTGTGGTACCACGCAAGACAAAGACGAGCCAGGGCAACAGCTCTCCTAAGCAGGCAGGACCACCTGGACATGTATTTCGTGGACATAAGTCTGTACCCGCGCACGACAACACTAGGCGCCCGTTTCGTGGCAGTCGCGACGAATAGGGAGCGCACGACTACAGCTGCATCACTGTGCACATCGTCTGTCGCAACGGCAGAAGCCGCGACTATGGCCCTAGCCATAAGAGCTGCCGAAGCCAAGGACTGATCGGCACATATACTAACAGACTCACAGGACACATGCCACCTACACCTGCGAGCAGTTTTGCTGGCCAGCATCTTACACATCCTGGGGCCAACCCTCACACAGGACCATGGGATAACCTTGTGCGCGGGCACATGCCAGAGTGGACGGCAACAAACGGGTGAACCGCCTGGCTCGAGACACGGCAGACCGAGCTGCGGAGCGCTCTGCCCCAACGAACGCTCCCACACCTGGCATGCCACGAGAAGTCCTAGAGATGCAGAGGTTCGGACAGTGATCAAAGGCTCCTCACCATCCCAAGCTCAATAGGGGCCAGGCGAGGGACTGGCGCTGACTACAGACAAACACATTCCCCCACTTGAAAAGACTACACAAGATGTACCCCGACAGACAAGAATACAAATGCCCTTGATGTGAGGACACACCAACATTCCAACACATCACATACAGTGCCAAGACGCCCAGCAGATGCCGTCTCGCCGCTACTCATGAACTCACTCTCAAACTGGTCGTGGGAGGTGCAACTCTCCGAACTGGACTTCAGAAGCCAGCTGGCAACCCTTTAAGAGGCCCGGCGAACCACAGAAGCCAGTGGGGCCCTGGAATAGGGGCTCCACCCGTATGCATGAGCACAATGCAAGCTGCTCTTCTTCTGATAAAGTTGCTCTTCTTCTGAGTGACAATGAGGAATCATGCAGTCAAACTAGTAAAGATTGAGTTATTTATTGGATGAACTTCTGCCCAGCAACAGGAACACTCAAAGTACAAGGAACTAACACTCACAGTACAATGATAACAGCAAGCACAGTCGTCAATAATCTGAGCAGTGGGTGAAACGGAGCATTTATATCAGCATTTTATATGCAGTCGAACCCGTTTATAATGAACTCAATAGTGCCGCAAAAAGTGGTCATTGTGTCAGTAGTTCGTTGTATATGCACACGCCCTTAAGAACATGCACCTAGCGACCAAGCCATTTTGTTTTCTACGCATTTTTATTAAACGCATTGCGAATGGAAGCATGGCGCGCTTGTACTACCTCCGTCCATCCGCACAGTTTACACCACACGTGCAGCCGAGTAGATGGCTGCAGGTGACTGTCGTAAGGTTGTTGGATAAGTCATAATGGCATGTTCATCGGCAGCCGCCACCTAGCTTTCGCTCTTTTCTTATGCTTATTTGTGAAGGCATCGCCGCAGTCGCGTGGTAGTGTAATCATTGATAGACCAGTCTCTGCTGTTACTGAAAAGACGGAGTACCTTTTGCAGCACATTGTGGGATCGGCAAATTGAGGGGTGCAGTCAACTTTTATGGGACAAAAAGTTATTGCGGTTATCGCTTCTTGCATTTACGGCTTACAGTGTTCCAAATTGGTTCATCGTAGGCGGTCGTAGCTGCAGAGAACGCGTCGTTGGAAAAAGTTGCCGTGCGAAAGCTGACCGCAAGGCTTCATGCTGTCTTCTGTTCCTTTTTTTTTATTTCTTCACTGCCGTTCTGCCACTAAAGAAACTCCTGGAAAGTGAGCAACGTACCTCACTCGCAGCGTCCGAAATCTGCGTGTGGTACTCGCCAATCTGGGATATCTTTGTCGCGAGCAAACTGCAGTGAGCCTCTCTCATGTTTTAGAAGGCACATCTAAATTTTTTTTTGCTTCGTATGTGCCACATTTTTGCCGCGACCGTGTCTGAAGTGTTCGCTGTAAAAGTAGGATGCTTTGAAAAATGTTCGCTGTATGTGGATGCAGTTTCAATGGGTAGCATAGGAAAATCGTAAGTGCTCCGATATATGGTCGTTATAACCGATAGATTATTATATCTGGGATCGTTATAAGTGGGTTTGGCTGTAAGTGGCATTGAACATTCCAGCATTATCAATGGTGCTCACGTAAGTTCCAAAATAAACTCAACTACTTGTGTTATGCACACAATCTTGGAACATTCTAAAACAGCCATGAAGGTTCCCATGCATTCTGGTGTTGCCTGCACCGAGCAATAGTATTTTGTTTTGTTTGCACTGATGCTTGGTCGCAATGAAAATAACAAGCACGTGTGTCTTTATGCTGTGATTGAGATGCCTTGAGCAAATTTGGTGTTTGAATATTACAGCATCGTGCCTAACACATTGTGGCATTCGTATGCATACAGGTAGCATAGACGTGTGAAACACAGGGGTGGTAGTGTTGATGAAAATTCACTTATCTATAACTGCTATCAAAGTAATTTAGAATGCAGTTAAATGCTGTTAAGTTGAAGCTGTAAAAATGGGAATTCCAGAGAAATGAAATTGCAAAAACAATGGCAGCAGCATTTTGGGCAAGTTGGTGGTCCATTACTTCAGCACGACTGCGCAACAAAAAAGACACTGCCAACAGAGAAGAAGACACACCCAGCGCAAACTTTAAACTAAATTTATTGTGCCACTGAATCTGTTTATATACTGATGCAGTATTCATCATTACGCATGCGTGTACACGGTTGTATATTGATGCAACATAGACTGCATATGCGTGCACATTGAATAAAACAACAGTTAAGAGTTAGAAGATGCTGTCACCATGAAGACAAGTTCCCCGTCGGTGAGAGCCCATATAGGTAAACTAACGCACTTATCACCCAATTTTGCAATCGCCCCAGCCTCAGGGATTTCGCAAATCAGCTGCCTTCTGCCATGGGAGACAATCTAGTGGCAGAATGCAGCTGATTTGCGAAGTCACTGAAGTAATGCAAAAATGGAGACCCATTGGCTGTGCTTAGGCAACATGGAGTCGATAGCATTGTCAATCAATCGTGTTTGCATTCCATGTCTACACATTATTGTGATAACCGGGTAGTCCTGGGCCATGCCGGTCACCGGACCGAATCACACACACGTACGTTGGCGGGTTACACACGACTGGCTGGTCATGTGCGCCGTATTTATTTCCTTGCAACATCGACGCCCCCGGGCGCCGAAACGGCAAACTAATCTTATCACATCCCTCCCCCCTTTATTAATGGATGCAAACAATTTGTTTAAGGTGAGTAGCGCGATACTGGTCGTCGAATTCTGGTGCTTCTACGCAGGACAGGAGTACTGGGTGCTGTGACAGCAAGTTCCGTTTCCCTCGCCACGTCTTCCCTGGGATCTTGCCTAGACTCAGTGTCGTGAAGGCGATCCGGAGTTAGCTGCCTCTGACCCACGTCCAAGCTTGGAGCCAGACCTGTAGCTAGTGGGCTGCCTGACTCTTGGTTGTCTGCACTTAGTTCCTCAGGGGGCTGGCGGATGTGATCCAGATGTCGAGTTAAACGCCGTCCGTCCTCCAGTAGAACATCCATGGACGAAGTGCGTTGTTCGGTGACGACTGCAAGGAGCCACGCAGGACCTGGACGGATGGACGGAAGTTCCTTGCGAACACCTGGTCACCAGGGTGACCCAAAACCCTGGGTCTTGTTCCTTGGTCGCATCTGATTTTCTGCTTAAGTTGCTTCTGTAGCACCTTAGTCCTGAGGTCTGGGTGTAGCTGGTCCAACGCAGTCCTCAGCTTCCGCCCCAACAACAGCTCCGACGGACAGCAACCCGTGACCTCGTGAGGCATTGACCTGTAAGTCAGGAGCATGCGGGCAATTTGAGTGCGAATATCTCCAGGGCCAGCCTTCCGCAACTTGTTTTTGACCGTCTGCACTGCCCGCTCTGCAGCACCGTTAGACGCTGGATGATACAGCGGCACCAGCATTCGCCTCACCCCGTTTTAAATGCGAAGCATTTCTTAGCGAACCTCTGGCACTTTGAGCGTTTCTATCTACGTATCTATCTATCTATCTATCTATCTATCTATCTATCTATCTATCTATCTAGCCGCCTACGTCTGGGTGCTCTCATAATCGCCTCCTTAACTTGGTGTAGGCCAAAATTTGCATGGGCGAGTAAGAGGATTTGACGAATATGACTGTTGGGTCATTACATTGATAACGTGAAAATCCTGTCGCGTACGTCGTCAAACCCTTTCCACTGGACACGTGTGGCACATACCCGTTTACCACAGGCCGCGGTTTACAGGTATGCGCCACAGGTGATTGACAGTTTATATCTACCCAGGAATGGCGAGAACAGACATTAGTAGCTTAAATGCGAGAGCGTTAAGAAAAACCAACATCGGCAGCGTTGACCGGACGAATGGAAAGAATGAAAATTAGGATCCCAGCAGGAATCGAAAACAAGCATTCTGCGTGGCAGTCAGGTATTCTACCACAGAGCCACGCCAGGTGTGTAAACTGGTTTGGAAAAACAGCCTGCGCAGGCGTAATATCGATGCAACGTGTCAATTGTGGTTGTGGTGCTTGCTATCTAATTTTACAGAAAAGCAATAAACAATACGTGATACTCCTACGATGTGTACTCCTACGATACAGGCATCATATCAGATTAAAGTCTGTGGCTCCAGTGCTGGCTCCGCTTTTGTAGGAGTCTAATATACATTACATTTGTATTGCTATGATTCCGCAAGCTATATTGAAGCATTGCTCGACCCCGGAGGAATACATGAATGAAAGTTACGTATGATATCCACATCACCGCACCGTAAAGTGCACTTAGTCCGCCAGAACGACGCAGTGTCCTCTTCATTTCTTACGAGGCTGGGCGATGGCCTCATGCTAACCGAGGATGATGCCAGATTGATTGACAGCCGCTTTGTAGACTAGGCTACGTAGGCCACGTACGCCCAGGTAGTGTACGAATACGACAAGCGCCATCCACTGATGTTGGTGTACGTAGCACTATCCTGGCCTACAAGCCTCGACGGCCTATACCTAACCTACGCGAAGGGTGACTTCGGGTTCCGAGATGTCGCCGGCTCTATCGACAGACAATTTGTCGACAAAATGACCGACGCATCCATGAATTCCAACAGCTGTACTATAGCACCATAACCACTACACCACCGTGCCGGACACAAGGAAAGTGAGGAAGCTGAAGACAGAACACCCCTGGAAGACGCTCAACTACCATGCACTCGTTCACGTGGTGCGCAACGTGGACCACGTCGATTACGCAAAAACCGGGGTCACTGCTTCCTACGTTAATTCTGCCGAGCGAACCAGGCCTCTCATCATTACCGGTGACTTCAACATTGATTTATCAAACCCAACAACGCCTAGTCGTTACACTGCGTGAAAGACGCCTTGAATGTGAACAGGTCATCAAAGGACCTCGCTGCCACGTGCAGGACAGGAGGCGTCATAGATCATTTCATCGTAAGAGCCATCCAGGATTTCCACCAGCTGTGCTATACCACGCACTTAACTACACTTAGACCCCTCGTAGCCGCGATCACGAACGGATGCGATTAACAAGTCCGGTCCAGCTGCTGGTGCTCACTGATCACGGTGATGACGACCTTGTTCAAGAACTGTCAAGAACCCCTTCTACACATATACACGGGTTCGTGAAACGTTCGTGCGTTCCCGTCATAACAGATAAGTATAAGCACAACAACTGTAATGCAACTGTATCAACTGCAACTGTGTAACGTACGTGCAGTGCGCCTGCGTGTGTCACTCGGCTGTGTGTATATGCAGGGGAACTTTGCTGAATGAAGCTTAGTTGTGAGTAACGCCTGTCCTGTGCATTTGTGTTTCTTCTTTGTGCTGTTCGGATTCGCGCTATCCAGTATTGAATAATATAAGCACTACATATCAGCTTACCGCGTCTGGTGATGGTAACACCCATGTTGCTGTTGGCATCGTTACGCAACTGTAAACAACTGGTTAAATATTACATATGCGACTATTCAGCATATGAGTGTGTTTATACCACTTCCACATCTCTCTAGCGTCATTCTGTAACGTTTCGCTAAACATGAAAAATTATGCCACAGTCACCATCCCGCGCATGCTTCACATAACATCGATTCCCACGGTAAGTGGGAGCTGCCGAATTTTTTTCTTTAGGAATGTGGAGTAGAGCTCACTGGTAAATGCTGGCCCATTATCCGACACGACCACATCTGGAAGGCCTTGGTTTGCGAACATAATTCACATGCAGGAAATAGTTGCTTCAGCCGGGGGTGTGGAGACCGGGAACACTTCAATCCACTTTGAGAACGCATCGACTGCGATAAAAAAATACGTGTTCCTGTAAGGACCGGCATAGTCCACATGCAGCCGTGACCACGGTTTCTCCGGGAACGGCCAGGGCATGACAGGCACTGTTCATGACACTCTTTGATGCTGCTGGCACATACGGCTCCTTTGAATGGTTATCGCTATGTCGTTATCCAAGCTAGGCCACCACACATGGCTACGCGCAGCTGCCTTCATTTTGGACAGTCCTGGATGACTCTCATGCAGCAACTGGAGGACTTCCCTTTGTACGGATTTTGGAACAATGACTCTGTTGCCCCACAATAGACAATTCCCTTGCACACTCATCTCATGAAAGCGCGTCTCGTAGTGTCTTCCCTCTGACCCTAGGTTTACCTGGCAGCCTGACCACAACGCTGCTCTTACTTGCGACAGCACCGGGTCTCTGGAGGTAGCTGCCGCAACAGCATCTGACGACAGCACCCCTGGGTATGCTCCTTCCAGCATTAACACTTCAGCAGGGCAGTCAACAACAAATTCGGCAGTTGGCAGAGGTAGCCGGCTTAACCCATTGGCATGTGCAGTTTGTGAACCCGGCCTATACTTCAGGTCGTAACTGTACCCCGACAGCAGCAAGGCCCACCTTACCACTCTCGGAGAACAGGATTCAGAAATTGGTTTGTCTGCTGCGAGCAGGCCGAGCAGCGGTTTGTGATCTGTGACGGCCTCGAAATGCCGGCCTCATAAGTACTGCCTGAACTTTGTAACGCCAAATACAAGGCTCAATGCCTCCTTATCTAATTGGCTGTAGTCTTTCTCCGCGGTTGCCAGGCTGCGGGAAGCAAAACCAATAGGGTGCTCTTCTCCAGATGACTCTAGCTGCGCCAGTACTGCTCCAATACCGAAGGGAGAGGCATCAGTGACAAGCACAGTTGGCTTTCCTGGGTCAAAGTGTGCCACTATAGCAGCAGAGGCCAATAGCTCCTTGCTTCTCCGAAATGCCTGCTCTTCATCAATTTCCTAGCGCCATGGTGTTCCCGACGCCAACAAACTATTGAGCGGCTGTAACACGGCAGAAAGGTTTGGCAAGAACCTTCTGTAAAATTTAACCAACCCGAGGTAACTCTGAAGTTCCTTGACCGCTCGGGGTGCGGGGGCTTCCAGCACTGCTTTAGTTTTAGCCGGGTTTGGACGCAGCCCAGCCGCACTAATGATATGGCCGAAGTACTGGACTTCTGGTTTCAAGAATTCGCATTTGGATAACTTCAGCCGCAGTCCCGCGGTTTTCAGGTGATCCAACACTCGGCCCAAGTTCTCCCAATGCTCTTTGTCATTGGTTCCTGTGACCAGAATATCGTCAAAGTACACTACGACATGGTCAAGGTCGTGCAAAAGATTTTCCATCTCTCGCCGAAATATAGCCGGAGCTGATGAAACCCCAAACGGCAGCCTTGTGAATCGGTATAACCCCCTCGGAGTGTTAATGGTGACTAGCTTTTGGCACTTCTCATCGAGTGGGACCTGCTGGTAGGCGTCTTGCAAGTCAAGCTTTGTGAACTTCTTGCCCCCTGTAAGCCGCGCAAAAAGTTCCTCAATCCTAGGGATGGGGTAGGACTTGACGACTGTCACTGGGTTTATGGTAGTCTTAAAATCGCCGCAGACCCGAACCCGGCCGTCGCGCTTCAATACAGGAACGATGGGCGCGGCACACTGAGAAGTTTTCACCAGTTTGATAACGCCTTCCCGTTCCATCCTCTGTAGTTCTTCAAAAACCCGATCACGCAAAGCAAATGGTATCGGACGTGCCTTGACAAAACATGGCTTCGCGTCCTTTTGTACGAATATAGAAGCTGCGACGCCGTGAAACGTGCCAAGCTGCTCCGAAACAACTTCGCGATATTGGCTTACCAGGTCTTCTGTAGACTTCACGACGTTGACTCCCTCCGTCTGAGCGATGCCTAGCTTGAAGGCCTTCATCCAGCTTCGTCCAAACAGCGTAGGACACGCCCCTTTCACGACAAATAGTGGTAGCTGGCGCTCCTTGTCGCCAAGTTTGACCTTTGCTTCCAGCTTTCCCTGGACACGTTTCATGTCGCCAAAAAAACTTCTCAGCTGCACACTTGATGGCTCCAACGGCACCGACGGAAAAAGCTCGGCGAACTTGCCATCATCAATGGTCGACACACTTGCGCCGGTGTTCAACTCCATATTGAGCATTACGCCGTTAACTTCAACCGCTATGCGCATTGGCTCCGAACTGGCTGTGTGAAGCGTCCACAAGTCGAAAACTTCGGGCTCTTTACAGGCAGGTCGCCCAGGTTGTTCACTCGACTAGAGCGGCTGCGACTAGACTGGCTCCGGTCGAAATTTCTACTCCCCGGCTGAACTCTGCAAACTCTTGCAAGGTGCCCTTTTTGACGGCAGGTGTGACAGATCGTGTTGCCGTGCCTACACCAACGCGTAGAATGACCTCCCCTGCAACGAAAGCAACAGCTATCATTTTTCCCCGAGGCGACAACGTTCGCTTGCTCCAGAGCTTCGTCAGAAAGTAGCTGTGCTTGCCGACAGCTTAATGCGCGTGAATCTCTACGCGCAGCTTCCATAGCTACGACGGTGTCCTTCGCAGTTTCGAAGGTTAAACACATCATTAGAACGGTAAGGAACTGCGCTATTGACGGGACACAAGAAGAAGTAGTACACAGGACAAGCGCAGACTAACAACTGAAATTTATTGAAGCATAAATCTTCCACTTCAGAAAACGTACATGCGCACAAGCTCTCTCGACAATATCGCACACCATAGTAAAAGCCCTTTATCTACGCTAAAAATGCCACCTCTTTCTTATGCAGATAAACGGAGGGTTCACTGATGCATTTATCAGGACCAAGCCTCGAGATCACTGACGCTTCCAAAATTCCACGTGCTCTTTTTTCTCTGGCACGCCCCAGCACTTTCGTTTCTTCAAAAAGTGGGATCCAGTTAGCGCAGGATCTGCAATGAACCGCCAAATGTTGCCCACTGGCTGAAGCTACAACATATGAACGCTCCGAAAGGCGTTTATTTAAACATCTTCCAGTTTGGCCGACATTGACCTTGCCGCAGCTTAACGGGACCTCATAGACAACTTCCGATCTGCATCCTACAAACTTGCGTTTGTGATTTGTGCCGCAGCTTCCACTCCTCTGCACACTCGTAAGGGCGCACACCCGTGACAATTTACATGGTGCTGAACAAAAAACATCTACGCCAAATTTCCTGGCCACCTTCTTGATACCATGCGAAAGTTTATGGACATAAGGCAAAACCACAAAACCTCGCCTTTCTGTTCCTAATGTAGTGTCCGCCCGTGGAGACGCAGTACATCTACCAAAGGTTTCCAACAGTTTCTCTGCTACGGCCTTTAGCAGAACGTCCGGAAAGCCCGCTTCTTGCAGTCTGGCCACTTGGGAGGTGAAACTATCCTGGACCGTGTGGTGGCATGACTTACTTAAGGAAGACTTCAAACATGACTTCGCGATTCCCCTCTTAACAAACTTTGAATGGCAAGAATCGTATGGTAAAAGGGGCTTCTTAGAGCGTGGCTGGTAAGCCCAGCACATGTGACCACCATCCCTGAAAAATAGTCTTATATCTAAAAACTGCAAACTTGCATTCACTGGCAGCTCAAAAGTAAAATTTATTTTCTTGGCAACGGATTTAAAAACATGAGTGTTATCTGCTACATCCGCTAGGTTGTTGTCTGAATTCACACTTACTAAGATTAAAAAATCGTCGACATATCTGAAGACGCATACAATGCATTCGTCAACAAGTGCCCGCGTTAGTGAACAATCTAAATCAGCAAGATAGATCTCAGTTAAAATCGGTGCCACGCTAGATCCTATACAAATCCGCTGTTTTTGTACATAAAAGCCTTCCTTGAAGCTCACAATAGTTGAAGTTAAGTAGACTTGAAGTAACTCCAAAAAACCTTCTACTGAAATGCCACTCGTATTTTGAAAGTCCACCACTCCCGAGCGTTCAATGCAGTTGCGAACGGACACGAACAGGTCCTCGTGGGGCACCGAATAGAACAACTCCTCAATGTCCACCGAGAAGCCAGAAGTCATTCCTTGTTGCGTGTCTTTCAACATGTCCACAAGACGGTCCGAACTGGCAATCTTGTAGGGGTCCTCAGGTGCCAACCTTCTCAACTGTTTTTGGAGATACTGGCTGAGGGTGGCCTGCCACGTACCCCTTTCCGTAACAATGGCCCTAAAGGGGCAGTCCAATTTGTGGCTTTTTGCACTGAAGAACATGGAAAGAACTAGGTTCTTATTCCCTGACGCATCCTTCCTTAATCTATCTAGCTTCAGGTTTTCCAGCAGCGCAAGAGCCTTGCTTTTAGCCTTCGTTGCTTTTATGTCAGCAGTCCTAAAGTTCTTAGCAGTCCTAAAATTCTTCAGCAGTCCTAAAGTTCTTCTTTTTCAGGGATGGTGGTCACATGTGCTGGGCTTACCAGCCACGCTCTAAGAAGCCCCTTTTACCATACGATTCTTGCCATTCAAAGCTTGTTAAGAGGGGAATCGCGAAGTCATGTTTGAAGTCTTCCTTAAGTAAGTCATGCCACCACACGGTCCAGGATAGTTTCATCTCCCAAGTGGCCAGACTGCAAGAAGCGGGCTTTCTGGACGTTCTGCTAAAGGCCGTAGCAGAGAAACTGTTGGAAACCTTTGGTAGATGTACTGCGGGCAAACACTACATTAGGAACAGAAAGGTGAGGTTTTGTGGTTTTGCCTTATGTCCATAAACTTTCGCATGGTATCAAGAAGGTGGCCAGGAAATTTGGCATAGATGTTTTTTGTTCAGCACCATGTAAATTGTCACGGGTGTGCACCCTTACGAGTGTGCAGAGGAGTGGAAGCTGCGACACGAATCACAAACGCAAGTTTGTAGGATGCAGATCGGAAGTTGTCTATGAGGTCCCGTTAAGCTGCGGCAAGGTCAATGTCGGCCAAACTGGAAAATGTTTAAATAAACGCCTTTCGGAGCGTTCATATGTTGTAGCTTCAGCCAGTGGGCAACATTTGGCGGTTCATTGCAGATCCTGCGCTAACTGGATCCCACTTTTTGAAGAAACGAAAGTGCTGGGGCGTGCCAGAGAAAAAAGAGCACGTGGAATTTTGGAAGCGTCAGTGATCTCGAGGCTTGGTCCTGATAAATGCGTCAGTGAACCCTCCGTTTATCTGCATAAGAAAGAGGTGGCATTTTTAGCGTAGATAAAGGGCTTTTACTATGGTGTGCGATATTGTCGAGAGAGCTTGTGCGCATGTATGTTTTCTGAAGTGGAAGATTTATGCTTCAATAAATTTCAGTTGTTAGTCTGCGCTTGTCCTGTGTACTACTTCTTCTTGTGTCCCGTCAATCGCGCAGTTCCTTACCGTTCTAATCAGGGCCGTACCCAGGAATTTTTTTCGGGGGGGGGGTTCGCGTGTAGAACGGCTGCCATTTTTTAAGATTTATACTGGCTTATTTTCGTGAATAAAACAAGTACATCGCTTACTTGTAATAATTCGATGGTACTTTTCAATTATTTGTACCCAAATAAAGAAATTGGTATGTCAACCTCAAATTCTGGTTAAAGCAAGAAATAAGTTTGGACAATAGCACCACCAAAGCTGGGGACACCGCGACCAACGGCTCCTGATGAAGTAACACAATGTAACCGCGGTACAAAAACGGTATGTATGTGTTACAAGCTGCCACTCTAGCGTCGCCAGCGCAAAGTCGGCGACGGGAATGGCAGCAGGTTAGGTCGTTCCGTACGTAAGCAGAGACAGTAAAGAGATCAGAGACGTGTGAGGGGAGGCGAACCAGAATCTGTAGGTGCCATGCCACTCACCTTCCTTGGGCATTGCCCAGTGGTAAAGGCGTCACTTTGCCCAGCGTTGAACGTAGAACAAAGGTCACTTGGAGTTGCACTGCGGCCACCATCATTTCCCGGCGGCGCATGGGTGTCCTGCTTGTGTTCGTTCTCAGGTGATTCATATAAACCGGTGCATTCTCCTGAGTCGCTACAGAAGTTCGGACGCGCTTGGCTTTCCACCAGTGCTGAGGAGGGCGAAGTTTTATCCTTCGAAGGAGGCGGTTCTTCTCCGTCCGCTTCATCGGTTCGAACTTTCTTGAAGTAAGACGCAAGACTCCTTTGCTTCGTTGTTGCAGAGTGTCTTTTCATTTTGCTGCCGCAATCCTGTGCACGCACATAGAAGTGGCCAGTGGCTCCAAAAAGACGTTTGCGACTGCTTCGACTGCCTGGCGTGAACGGCGGGCGATGTTTTCTTCCTCTCTTATCCACTTTGCAGTGGCTAGAATGTAGAAGTGTGATGAACGCGCCGGCTCCCGCGTGGCGCATGTGTTTTCTGAACGCCGCTACAGCTGGTGTGCATGCAGGCCCATTATTGTACTCCAGCTGCAGCAAACTGGGTTAACGCTACTTAAAGACCTTTTCACAGAAGACTCCACGGGCACTGCATACTCCCCTTAATATACGTGAACCCCCAAGAATGCACTGCCGAAACATTTGCACTCCCCTGGTACAGTCCAGAAAGGAGGTGTTGCTCCGTTCCTGTGAAAAAGTCACCTTTTCACAGACGGCTCCCTGGGCGCCTGCATAATTCTCTCTGATGATGATGATGACAAACTTTATTTATGTACAGGCAAAGCTCCTGTGGATTGCCTCGTAGGGGCCTTGCTGATGGTCGGGGCCCTTAGTCCAGGGCTCCGCTGGCTCTTGCCATCCGCTCTGCTCTCTGAACGAGCCTGATCTGGTCGTCGAGGGACGGGCTGGACAGCAGTGCCTCCCATTGCTCACATGAGGTGTTCATGTTGTGGTGTTCGAGGTCGTGTAGTGCGCTAATTAAATAGCCGTGACCCCCCAAAAATGCACTTTGTAGGCTGTGACGTCAGCCTCTGTACTCCCGCGCGCAGCCCAGCTTGGCGGCGTTTTTTCTCTCCTGTGAAAGTTGACCGCTGGTGCCGGATTGTGTGCCGGCTGTATCCTCGCTTTGTGCGCTTTGTAGGGAGGCGCATATACCTTCTGTGTACAGAAGAGGTAGATGTCCTTGCGTGTGGTTAAAGTTGTTCGAAGTTGCTCGGATATGCCAGTCTTTCAGTAGATGTCATCTTCGATGATTCGTTTCGGTGGCGAGGACTACAGTTTGAGAAAAGTTTACCCTGCAGCCTGCGTCCTCGGAATGCGCCGCTGAGTTTTTCCGCTTAGGGGTTTCGTTCCCTGGCAAATTTGCGCACGTCGTGTTGGTGTTGCCGTTGCTGTCGAACTGTTTACCTTCACAGAAGGAGACGCGCTTTTCGTAGGAACCCAAAGCCGACACGTGCGGTCCACACAGACGGATAACTTCTCCAGCGGCAATGCACAAGGAAAGCATCTGGAATCAATAAAGGAGCTGCTACGGGGTGAAAGACGAAAAAAAAAAAAAAAGACTCGAAGGAACGCGAGGGCGAAGTGCAAAGCTGTACAAATAGGGCAGGTGCGCGTGCGGGGGAGGGAGCGCTGAGGTGTTCTGGTAAAAGGGTAGGTTTGAAGAAAGGAAGAAGAGGGAAACAATGCCAGGAAAGTTGCAGTGTAACTTTGGCAGCTGGTGGTCGCTGTGAAGGCGTGTAAATATTTTAGTATCACCCGAAAAGTTAAAGCATCAAAAAAATTTCGGGGGGGGTCAGAACCCCCTCAACCCCCCCCTAGTTACGGGCCTGGTTCTAATGTCATACCAACTAGCCCCACAACGCACTTTACTTGAGTTAAACACGTCATTTCCAGCAGCCGTGTTTGCATGGTTACGTCATTGATTCCGCTGACTGTCTGGTCGCGCAACATGCGCTCTCGAAATGTTGCGAAATTGCAGTCTTCGGCTAATTTCTTCAACGAGGCAATGTAGTCACTTACGGTCTCCCCCTCTTTTCGGTGCCTCGAGAAAAACTTGAAACTTGCCACTACTTCTGATACCCGAGGGGCGTAGTGCTTGCCAAGTGTGGTAAAAATTTCGGTCAGTCCTGCTTGGGCGAGCCTGCTTGGTGCTAGGAGGCCTCGTAGCAGAGAATAAGTCTCTGGACCGCAGCATGTCAAAAATACAGCTGTCTGCTTGTCGCTCGGGATGTCGTTCGCGATGAAGTACAGCTCGGCCCGCTCACGGTATTCCGCCCACTCCGATGTACACGGGTCGATCGAATCCGGCTTCCCGACTTCAGGCATGACGACGTGTGATTGTGCTGTGCCCATCCGGTTCGTCAGTAGACCTCGTCGACTGAGGAACCGAGTTTGCCGTTCCGGCGCCCGGGGGCGTCGATGTTGCAAGGAAATAAATACGGCACACATGACCAGCCAGTCATGTGTGTAACCCGCCAACGTACGTGTGTGTGATTCGGTCCGGTGACCGGCATGGCCCAGGACTACCCGGTTATCACAGTTATTAATATTAACACCATACCAACACATTGCGCTTGGCACTGAGTCACTAGGTGACTAATGTAATTAAGGTGATGCTGCTAATTTCTGTGGCATAATGAATGGCAGTTAGTTTTGATGTAGAAAACAGTAACCACACTGTGGTTTCGGTTTTCTACATGAACCGTTAGGACTTTTAACAGGAGCCCACGTGTTACATGCTGTTCATGCCTGACTATTGTGCAAGCATCAGGCGAGCATCCTTATCAAGCCTTGTGCAGCACATGGACAGATCGCAGCTGCTCAAGGGCACCAGTTGTCTTGCTCAAGAGTATTATTCACTAGGCATGTTTGAATATTCAAAATTTCAAATACGGATTCAAATATTTTCCTTATTCAAAGCATGTTCGATTTGAAAAAAAATTTGCAGTGGCTTAGCTCGGCTATGCCAGGATATACGTAGCGTTAGCAAAGGTTCAGCTGATTATTCTTAGCTTTTCAGATTGTCTATGATTATTAGTCTTCTGTTCATTCTTCGTACGCTGAACCGCTAATTGCCGAGCTGCCGAGGGCAGCTGACGTGTGCTAAGTGTGGCACAACCGGCCACAGTGCTGATGACTGCAGTCATGACGAGGTCCTCTGTGCAAACTGTGAAGGTAGTCACCCCGCATACTCCAGAGCGTGCCCAGCCTGGAAGAAAGAAAAGGAAATAATAACTATAAAAGTTAAGGAAAATATTACATTCAGGGAAGCAAGACAACGGATCTCCTCATCATTCGCACTAAAAATATCTTTCGCCGAAGTGGTGCAACGAGAGGCAGCACCACAAAGGCCCCTGGCAGTTGCCCGGACCACGCCTAGCATGCCGAGGCTAACGCCACTAGCCCCTACAGTGGGAGCAGCCAGCGCTGCCCTGCCCACATCCAACCTGTCCACACCAGTGGCCTCCACAAGCTCTGGCAGCATCCAGGGCAATCGCGAGGCCAAGGGGGTCCCATCGACCTCCAGCTCGGTGGGGACAAAGACTTCGTCGACCGAGGCGAAGTCTCAGCGACGCACAGCTCGCTCTGTGGAGCGGGCGTCCAGTGCCTCGCAAGAGGCTATGGACACCACTTCAAGCCAAACGGCGCACGAAGCGCCGAAGGAGCGTTGAGCTTCCCTCGACCGCTCCAAAAAGGAGAAAACACCAATTACAGGGCCTCACAAAGGCCCCGTAAAATGAGCCCATCTCGGACCTCTTTACACACAGCACTTTTTTCTTTTCCACATCATGGACAAAATCAGACAATGGAACGTAAGAGTACTGCTTAGAAATCTAGATGACGTCCAAGAACTTCTGATTAAGTTAAACCCGAAAGTGCTGTGTGTGCAAGAAACGCACCTAACTCCCAAACACACCAACTTCCTTCGCCAATACATTACTTTCCAAAAAGACCGCGAGGATGCAGTCGTATCATCTGGCGGTGTGGCCATTATAGCTGATAGAAGTTTAGCATGCCACCATTTGAAGCTCCAAACGGCCCTTGAGGCAGTGGCTATTCGAGCTGTACTTTTTAATGAGCTCATCGCCATATGCTTCGTGTATATACCACCACATCATCAGCTTCACAGACGCGATTTAGATACATTAATGGATGAACTTCCAGAGCCCTTTTTGATTCTAGGTGATTTTAATGCACACAATGGCCTCTGGAGCGATTCTCGCTGCGATGCTCGAGGACGTCTCATTGAACAGCTCCTTTGTTCGTCTAGTCTATGTCTTTTAAATATGAAGAAGCCTACGTATTTTAGCCTCGGAAACAACTCATACTCCTCAATAGATCTTAGCATTACATCACCGTCCCTCTTACCCGTTTTTAAATGGAACGTTCTTAAGTGGAAGTGACCACTTCCCAATCATCCTGAGTACGCCGAACAAAGACCAACTACCCCCGCTGGTTCCTTGATGGAAGGTCGACTCAGCTGATTGGGAACAGTATCGAACCCTTACACACATGACATGGACTGAGCTGTCCGCTGTGACCATAAACGACGCTGTCACGTATTTTACAGCTTTTATACTTGACGCCACATCTAAATGTATTGCCCAAACAAGTGGCCGGGGTTCTAAGCAGCGAGTTCCATGGTGGAACGATGCATGTAGGAAAGCACGGATGAATCAGAACAAAGCGTGGGCGTTGCTTCGCGATTCCCCTACAGTAGAAAACCTAGAACATTTCAAGCAAGTCAAATCGCAGGCAAGGAGAACGCGCCGACAAACTAGACGAGAAAGCTGGACAAAGTTCATATCGAGTATCAACTCGTACACAGATGAGGGAAAAGTGTGGAATAAGGTGAGGAAAATTAAGGGCCAACAAACGTATTCCCTGCCATTAGTGAATAGCCTCAGGGAAGCCCTGGAGGATCAAGCTAATTTTCTTGGCACACATTTCGAACACATATCGAGCTCTTCACACTACTCCGAAACCTTCCAGAAGTACAAAGCACGAATAGAACAACAAAAGTTAGAAAGAAAATCTGCAAAAAATGAGGCGTACAACGAACCATTCTGCTTAGCAGAACTGCAAAGAGAACTGAACTGTCGTAATACATCTACCCCAGGTTCTGACTGCATAATGTACGAGATGCTGAAGCAGCTGCCCTCTGAAACACAAAAGACCCTCCTTACGCTCTACAATTATATATGGTTTTCGGGTGTGATCCCATCGTCTTGGAAGGAGGCTGTTATAATTCCAATTTTGAAGCAAGGAAAGGATCCCTCTGCTGTGTCAAGTTACAGACCTATAGCGTTAACAAGTTGCCTCTGCAAAGTATTTGAAAAAATGATTAATTGCCACTTACTACACTTCCTTGAATCAAACAAATTGTTCGACCCATACCAGTGCGGGTTTAGAGAAGGCCGATCCACCACCGATCATCTCATACGTATCGAGGCATGCATACGTGAAGCTTTTGTTCATAATCAGTCTTTCCTATCTGTATTCCTCGACATGGAGAAGGCCTACGATACGACATGGAGGTTTGGTATACTGAGAGCTCTCACACATAAGTATACGTGGTAATATGTACAATGTCTTCAAGCTGTCTGTCTGATCGCACATTCCGTGTTCGAGTGGGCAGTGTTTTGTCCTGAACATTGATACAGGAAACCGGAGTGCCACAGGGTGGGGTGCTCAGCTGTACGCTCTTTATTATAAAAATGAATTCTCCACGTTTGTGCATCTCACGTAATATGTTTTATTCAACATATGTTAACGATGTTCAGATAGGTTCAGCTTGCTCTTAACAAGGTGTCCAAATGGGCTGATGAAAACGGGTTCAAACTGAACCCACAGAAAAGCACCTGTGTCCTTTTTTCACGAAAAAGAGGCTTGCACCCTGATCCTGAAATTGTCATGAAGGGTGAGCGTCTGCCCGTAAACACAGAACATAAGTTCCTAGGTATAATTTTGGATGTGAAGTTAACCTTTATACCGCACATAAAACATCTTAAAAATAAATGCATGAAAACAATGAATATCCTAAAGGTGCTGTCATGCACAATGTGGGGGAGCGACAGAAAGTGCCTCATGAATCTGTATAAAAGCCTTGTACGCTCACGCCTCGACTATGGGGCGATAGTCTATCACTCTGCCACGCCAAGCGCTCTGAAAATGCTGGACCCAGTTCATCATCTAGGCATCCGCCTGTCTACAGGCGCATTTAGAACAAGCCCAGTTGAGAGCCTTTATGTAGAATTGGACGAGTGGTCACTCCATCTGCAGAGAACATATTCTTCTTTCATATATTTTCTTAAAGTGAACGCGAACAGTGAGCAGCCTGCATATTCTACCATCAACGATCTGTCCAGCTCTCAACTTTTTCGCAATCGGCCCACAATGGCACGCCCTTTCTCACTGCGTGTTAGAGAGCTAGCTGAAGAAACAAATGTCCCACTGCTTGAATACCACCCTATTCCCCCCGCAATGCAGCTCCCGCCATGGCAGTGGCAGCTTATAGACTGTGACACATCGTTCGTAGCTGTCACAAAGCATGCCCCCTTATACACATTCGGATGTATTTCCTAGAGCTGCAACATAAATATGACTGCCCAGAATATTATACTGATGCATCCAAGTCCCATGCTGGCATGTCATATGCAGCGGTTGGCCCATCTTTCTCGGATGCCGGCGTTCTACCCACTAGCACAAGCATTTTCACAGCCGAGGCTTACGCATTATTTGTAGCCGTTAAGCACATTAAAGAATTGAATACACCAAGGGTAGTTATATACATTGACTCCTTGAGTGTCGTGAAAGCTTTGAAAAATCTGAAAAAACATAGAAACCCTGTAATTATGTCCCTCTACAATACTCTGCGCGGCGTACACGTCCAAGCAACATATTGTTGTGTGCTGGGTGCCAGGGCACCGCGACATCGAAGGAAATGTGTTTGCTGACCAGCTGGCCACATCAACCAACCTAAGGCTGCCAACTCTTCAGTTGCTGTCCCCGTAATGGACCTAAAACCAAACATACGGAGAAAGCTCAGGGCTTACTGGCAGAAGTTATGGGATCTACAAACGCATAACAAGTTACACCTGATCAAACCATACCTCGGTAACTGGCCACCTGCATCAAAAACACGCCGTACAGAGGTCACTCTCTGTCGGCTTAGAATAGGACACACACACAGCACACACACACACACACCTTTCGTCCGGTGGTGACCCACCCAGCTGTGACAGATGTGGCCATCCACTTACTGTACATCACATACTCCTTGAATGCTCTGAGCTAGAGGCCTACAGAAAAAGACACTTTCCACTGGCGTTCAAGCAACACATACCCCTTCATCCAGCGATGATCATAGGTAGAGAACCTCTTTTTAAATATGATAAATTGAATGCATTTTTAAAGGACGTACATACTTTTCATGTCATCTACGCAGGTGATCGCTGGCACGGCCTCATAAGGGAGGCTGCTGCTGCGTATGCTACATCAAAGAGAGCACCTGCCTCCAGGCCCTTGGGACCAAGGGCACTGACGAGGCAACTGTGCTAATACAACACTTCTGTATTTTAGCGTCATGATTACCTAGAACTCACCTTCACCATGCACGCTTCACTCCACTTTCATGATTTTAATACATATATGTTTTATGCATCTTTAGTGCGCAGAATCTTAGGCTCTTATACAGCCACTAAACATCATCATTGTTCCCATCCGACACCATTTCCTGGCGCTATTTGGCCATCAATGGCCCTTGTGCCATTAAACAACATATATCATCATCATCACTGTGACCTAAAACTGCCACCTTCAGCTCGGTGTTGGAGCAAAGGCTTTAACAAATGGCGCGTCTTCAAAGCATGCTTTAAATAACTTGTACAGTAGAACCCCGCTGCTACGTTCCTTTCTGATGCGTTTTCCTGGCTGTTACGTCATTTTCCGCCGGTCCCGGCACAGCCCCCATAGGGTACAATCTATTGGGAACCCCGCTGTTACGTCGTAACTGTGGGACCGTTCCTGTATGATACAGTCAAACCCCGCTACAACGAAATTGACGGTGCTCGGAAAAATGTTCGTTGAAGCGAACATTTCGTTTTAGTGAAATCGAAAAAAATATGGCTGACCTGAGCTAGTAGAACAGAGAAACTTTTATTTCCAAAATTCAAAAAGTGTCTGCTGCTTCCTTTGCGTCCCCAGCAGCGTCACGACGCGATTCTCATATATGCATAGCAACGCCACGTTGAAAAGCACGCAGAAACAACGTTCGCGGCTTCCGCGAACGAACCAAACAGAGGCACGGGCGCGCAACACGAACTGCACAGTTGCACTAATACGCTAACACAAGCTGTTCGCCGACAACGGCGAGATGCAGGCGTGCTATCGCGGAGCGATGACTTACGCCTTATTCTATGCTATTCTTATCCACCACTCGCAGCTGGCTGATCCCGTTGATAACGTGGACGAATTGTTGCTCCGACCACCGGTTATGCACCGGTCGCACTGGCCAAGCGCGAAAAGCATTGGCATTGGAAAAGGCATTGTTCCGCGACTGCACCCCAGGGCTGCTCGCGATGATAACGCGGATGTATCATCGCTTTGACCACTAGCGAAGCGCGAAAAGCATGAAAACATTGGAAAGGCATCGGAAAAGGCATAGGGAAAAGGAAAGTACGCGATTGCGCCTCAATGTAGACAACTGAGCTTTGGCGTTGGATTGTCTGCGACTAAGAAGCAACTCAAGCCAGTTGCGAAAGCAGGGCAGTCCGATCGCCGTTGCTATCAAGGAATGGCGGCCCCCATACTCAATCAACAGCGGCGGTTTCTGGAGGTGCCAACACGCGATTTAGACTTTGAATTCATATTTTTATGTTCTAAAATGCATCAAAATGTGCAAGATTGTGTTTATTGCACAGTAAATTAAATTTTTGAGCCCGGAATGGCATGGTAAATTTCGTTGAAGCGGAACGGCAGCAGAAAAAATGTTCGTTGTGGGGAGCATATTTATGCATTGACTCCTATGGACTGTTGACGGGGAACCGAGAATTTTTCATTGTACCGGAAATTTTGTTGAAACGGAGTTCATTGTAGCGGAGTTTGACCGTTGCGAAGTGTGCGCCGAGCCGACCGAGTGAGTACCTAAGAGAGCGGCCATGGTTACTTTTCACGCAGCTTGGCCTGGTTTAACCGTAACATTTGCCGCATGAGAGGTGCAAGCGACAGATTCTTTCGGTTGGCACAAACAAAAGCATAGCTTTCGAGATTCGTATTGCAAAGATGGCGTCTATGACGTAAGTGCTCGCAAAAGCAAGGCCTTCGAGGTTGGCATTTACTTATGACAAAAACATAGTCTTTGAGATTTGTATTGCAAAGATGGCGTCTATGACATAATTACTTGCGAAAGCAAGGCCTCCATCGCGTTGGTGTTTATTTGTCGGAGTTGTTCGAGCTGGGTTATAGTTCACGTGGTTGTGCTTGCGTGTGCTTAGTTCTTTCACGCCTACAGCTGTTGGTGCTAAAAAGATCACATACGTTGATTACATTTCTGTGGATGACGCCGTCCCCAGCTCCGCGTTTCTATCCGTCGACTAGACCGTGGCTGAGTGCGCTAATGCACACTAATGTGTGCATTAGCGCACTCAGCCACGTCATTAATGCACACTAATGTGTGCATTAGTGACGAAGTTTAGGAGTTGGTGGAGCCGCTTTCGGGGTACTTCTACTTTCGCAAGGCGTTCGACCGTTTACTACAAGCCACGGTGGTCCGACACTATGCCAGTGGTCCTACAGTATCGCTCGGCGACGCCAACGCAACCGCCGACAATCTCGCGAAGGTATCTAAGCGATCACTTGTCAGGTGTCAGCCGTGGTGGCACTAGATTTATGAAAAGGATGTGAGACTGCAGGCGCTCGAAAAACTTTACGTGCTGCTTGGACATGAGTAAAAGCACCAGGCAACGTTGCACGGTTTTTTCACGCGTAAGCATTGAAATAAAATTCTGTATCACTAAATATTTTGTCGTTTTTCCTGTTTTTCGGCTCTTGCGTTTCCCGTCTCTTACGTTTATTTCCTATGGTCCCTTCAAAAACATATCAGCGGGGTTCTACTGTACATCAATGCAGTGGTGAGACAGCTGCGCATACAATTCCGTTTTCCTGCGCCAAGCTGCTCCAGAAACATGAAAATCTCGAAAGCCAGAATTTTGATGACCACGTCAGCTACGTTGGGAAAAAAGGCTGAGTTGACAACATGATCTTCGAAGTTGTGCCTAGAGCAGCGCCTGGGATGCCAAGAAAATGAGACGTTCGCAAAACGCGTAGACACGCCCAACCGTGTTTCTGTGCACCTTTCTAATGAGGGCTCCCATGATGCCGCCATAACCTCCTCTGGGTTGTTGTAAATATGCGTGGCGCCCCAAAAATGTTCTGCCGTGCCCCGAGCGTGCTGCTGCTGCTCGCTAGGCTGTGTCTTCTGGCGCTATCAAGTTGTGTAGCGGGAATGGCTCTCAAGTTCTTCGTTGTGCATAGCGTGTTCCTCCGGTTGCAATGGTTTTAGCGCCGACGCTGCTGCGTGTGGTCACCTAAGCGCATGTTTGCTCTGGGAGTGTTTGTGCCGTTACGACCCATACCGTGCACAGGAGAGGCATCACCCTTGTTGCATTAACGCGGCGTCAACTAGCTTCCTGCATGCGGTGCGTCTCCGTGATGCTCTAGCGGTTTTTCATGCCGAAGCCGGCAGCGGACTGATGGGAAGCGCCTTTGTGTCATTCCCCAATAAAAGCGTGCAGTACACTTACAACAGCACTATGCTCGCAGTACCGTATGCGATAGTCAGTGCAAGATAGCTTTATGAGATAGGCAATGCGGCAAGGTATCTTGGTGACCGCGCCGCGCTCTCGAATGCGGTCCCGCACGAGGGGGCAGCAAACAGTGGTAGCCTTTGTTCTCGCCTGTATAAAGCGTGCAGTAGGTTTGACGCTATGCCAGCCGCGTAGCCGAGCTGAATGCGCTTATTGTGATGTCCTCCTTACAAACACTGACCTACAGGAAGCTCTGGAGAAGCTTGAAAAGCTAAATAAGCAGATCTACAAAAAAAGTCAGTTTCACCACAAGTGAAGCAATGAATGCGATAGCATCAAATTGTAATATTATACGAAGTAAGGCTGGCAGCTTACTAGCACTTATGGATCCGATCTCGCGTAACTACAAAACGCTTGTGTAAGAAAATACGGCTGCTCAAAGGAGAGAAGCGTTGAGATCACAGCACTTAGAAGGGTATACAAGCCGTCTGTCTGTGATGCCAGCCGAGATAGCGCGTGCGCCAGCGATGGCGACCGCACCCTTTAATTAAAGTCAAAAGTCCAGACTCCACAGTTGCTGCTCCATTGACACCCCCCCCCCCCCTTCCCTCACGTTTCTTCATGCTCCTTCAAGACGGGCAGCGTGTTTCCTCTCTGCATGAATAGCAATCAACGGCAGGCCTGGCATGCAGCGTTATGTTATTGCATGCGCCCTCCGTGCAACAGGGATCGGTTGGCTCTTTCCATCTCTGCCTCAGCCGCGTTCGTCACCCTCTCTCGCGCGCTTTTACCCAAGGGTAAAACATTATATTCGCGGGGGATGTTATCGATTTGGACTTTATACGGAACATGACTGCGATTACGACAGCAGAAACCTGTTCAGAATGTCCATATAATTGCTATCGCAATAAAAGCCAAAGCAGTAATCTGCTAAAGTATATCACTGATCTTAAAAAGGCCTACTGCTATGTAACTGCAATTCTTGTGCAATCACATTTTTTTTTTCACATTTTTATGAAGTGAACGTAGTTTGCAGAACCTTTTATTTTTTTCAATTATTTCATGCGTTTCTTAGTCGGGCTAGATAGGTCGCATAGTATTTACAGAGGTAGTATAGTTGATAACTGGTGATACATTCTCCAAAAGGTGCTTCAGTGTTACGTCTATCCTAGGCGAATTTAAGTATGCACTTGTCCCCCCAAGTTGCTACAAATCTGTTTTGCAAGCTCCTAAGATGGCACAAAAATTCCGCTAACTGCTCCAAATCAGGGTTCTTCTGCTCCAAAATCAAAATTTTGCTGCTCCAAAAACTGCTCCCAAATCAATTTCAGCCGTCTCACCCCTGTCATTGTTGTGTCTACCCAATGCATTTTATTGATAAAACAGCTGCGTGAAATTTTCGAGACGAGGACGAACAAAGTCGCATAAAACCATGCACTGATCTTGGCACCTGTGAAATGTGTAACTTTGTTGTCGCCAAACCTGTCTGTACCTTTTGATGCATTTGGCCTTCAAGGTTCTTGCATAATAAAATAAACCGTATTTGTTTGGCAGCAGTGGCTTGTTTGCTCCCTGCAGCCAGTTTGGTGCCCGAGACGAGAGTGAGGAGGACTTCCGCAACCTGGTGGCTCGGCTCAACAGCAACGTGTTGCATCTTTGTGCATCCCAAGGCTTGGAACCGCCCCTGCTACGACCCAGGACCACGCTGCGCAATCTTGCACTCCTGGTACAGCACCAGGGCAATATCCGGTAATGACTGGGCTTTCATTAGAACCTTCACACCGCAATTTTGCAAATCTCATTGACTAATGCTGTGCAAATGTGATGGTATTCACGTGATAATCATCCTATTCATTTTCTGCCCCCAAAATCTCATCTCTTTTTCTTTACACTTGTTGATCACACTCGGAGCTTACCATCACAGTGCCAGCAGTCATGGCATAACATGTTCATTGTTTTGCGAGGCAGCACAGTGGCACGTGCAAGTTACATGCCTGCCATTAAAGACTATTGAGTATGCACTTGAGCACAGCACTGTCCTGCATCGTTGCTCTAACAGCAGCCACGTTGGATGCACCGTACCTCAAAAGAGTCGGTAAATACTTGTGGGGGCGCGCAGAGAGGTGCAGAGACAAGTACAGGAGCATGATTGGTGCCCTCACCTGCACAACCTTTGCATCACCACACGTAATGCGTGATTCAACGACACATGGCTTTGTTTTGCTATCGCTAAATTGTCGAAGTCATATGGAATTGCACAATGCATATTGTTATGTGGTTGTGACAATGAAGAAAATCGTAACAGGTAATGATCAAACTCTTTATTGGACGAAATTGTGCCCAGAAAAAAGAATGACACTCAAAGGGAATGATATCAGCAGTCAGCGAATAATCTGCTCATCTGTGAAATGCGTCGGCTTTTATACATCCCTTATCGAACCTTCCAGTGTGCTCGTGTTAACTCTAGAAAAAACTCTATTGTTTGCACTGCATGCACAATCTTGTCAAAGGTTCTGAAATAAGCGAGAATGTTCCGAGACATCCCGATGCAACCTGCCAGAGGCAGTAAGGGGCTGGTTACATAAATAGAAAAGAAGCGCGTCTAACATTGCCCCCCTTTGAAAAAGCATTGCCGCTATGCTTAAAACAGGACATGGTAGCGAAAAAGAAGATGCATACACAAAAAGAGCGCAATAACTAAGAAAGCAAAATGTAGAGTCCTCAGGTACGCTCACACGTAGAAAACGACTTACAGGTGCACAACAAGGACGACTTCAGGCACCACTGAGGGTTCGTAACGCTGTCTAGTATGACCTCATAGTCCAGAGCACCGAGACTTCAAAGCATTTTGTATGGCCTGAAGTATCGCTGAAGAAGTTTCTCACTGAGTCCCCGTCGACAGATTGGCATCCAGACCCAAACACAGTCGCCTGGCTGGTATTCTACATGGCTTCGTCGAAGGTCACAATGACACCTGTCGGTCTTTTGCTGGCGCTTGATTAGGGATGGGCAAATATTCGGGCACTTCGAATATTCGAACAAATATTACGGTATTCGAATTTGCTTTGACACAAATTTATATTATTCGAAATTTTGCAGTATGCAAAATGAACAACTACAGTGTAGCCCATTTATAACGAACCCACTTACAGCGAAATAGTGGTTATAACGAAGTGATCTTGATTTCCTGTCCCAATTTCCGCATTTTCAATGCCTTTTAAGTCCTTGAGAGAGCGTATGCATGGGCATGTTGGTAATTCATGTTTCACTTTTTGAGCGCACAAAAGAACAGGGACGCGTCGTTCGTTTTTCGTTCTTTTGTGTGCTCAAAAAGCGAAACTTTTTTAAGTCCACTTTTAACGAAGTAAAAAAATGCGACTCAGTGGATATAGCGAAGTTTTTTGTTGAGAACAACAAAAAAAAATCTATCAAACCACCTTTTGAGCTTTCGTGTGAATCAACTAGGCCGAAAAACCGAAAGCTTGCTTCACCGCACCACGCGGTCGCCCAGTAGCCGTCTCGCAAACGCTTCCCATTCTTTTTTCCAGTGCCAGGCTGGCAGACCGCCGCGATCTTATCTCGTTTCATGGCGTACTCTTCTCTTGAGAGAGGAGGTCGTG
The DNA here is from genome assembly GCF_013339695.2 of Rhipicephalus sanguineus. Taxonomy (NCBI): domain Eukaryota; kingdom Metazoa; phylum Arthropoda; class Arachnida; order Ixodida; family Ixodidae; genus Rhipicephalus; species Rhipicephalus sanguineus. Next base: position 139,053,273 of record NC_051186.1, read on the forward strand.
GGGGCAGCTCATTTTGGTGAAAAAGCGATGCTAGTTGGTGCGCTCCTAAATTGCTTTTCTTCCACGGCATCGCGCCACCAGCTAGGCCTACCTAAGCCTGGCTGTAGCGCTCCGCCAGCGGCTCCGCGCAAACCTGTCACACGCAAAGCCGTTCTTTCTTCCGTGGTGTTCAGTCAGTTCAGTCTTAGCAGCAGAAGCACTTGTTCGCGCATGTTGTGCTGTGTCTCTGTTCACAGGTGAAAAGTGGATTATCGCAGCACGCTTGGACTTGACCACGGTTGAGCAGCAGAAGCATTTGTTCGCTCGTGCTGCCTCTATTCACTCGTGAAAAGCGAATTATCGCAGCGCGCTTGGACTTGCCGCGGTTGCAGCTAGGCCTGCCCATGTGCATCGGCGAACTTTACGACAATGTCAAGTCAAGCGAAACCTGGAACGACCACCTCCTCGACGACCAAACGATAAGTGCTCTCTCTAAAAGTGAAACGTGCCATTTTGGATGAAGTTCGGCAGAAAATTAAGAAGACCGACATTGTGCGGAAGTACGGCATAGCACAGTCGACTTTGGCGACAATCATAAAAAATGCAAGCAAAATTGGTGCCGTCTTGGACGACGACGTTGGCAGCGGTGAATAGAAGCAGATCCGCGCTGCCACTTACGGAGATGTTGAAGCGGCGCTCTACAAATGGTTTGTAGCGCTCGTGCCAAGAACGTCCCGCTCAATGGGCCGATCCCGCTAGCGCAGGCCAAACTTCTGGGTTTGCTCTCGACCACGAGAACTTCAACCCAGGCAACGGATGGTTGCAGCGATTTAAAGACCGCCATGGGATCACATGCAAGAGCATTGTCGGTGAACCTGCATCCGTTGACGAGGATGGTCTCCAGCGTTGGATGGCGAAGCACAGGAGCCACATTCTGGAGACATACACTGAAAGAAATATTTGCAACGCTGATGAGACGGGTCTGCTCTTTCAGCTGTTGCCTGCGAAAACTCTCGCGGCGAAGACTGATAAGTGCGTGGGGGGGGGGGGACAGCAAAAATCGCATCACAGTGTTGGTGTGCGTGAACATGGACGGCTCTGACAAGTGGCCGCTATTGGTCATCGGCAAGCCCAAAACACCGCGGGGCTTCGCCAAGGTGCTGTCAATGCCTGTCGTGTACACACACAACACAAAGGCGTGGATGACGGGGGAGATATTCCGGAAGTGGCTGACAGACTTTGATAAGGAAATGTCCGCGAAGAAGCGCAAAGTGCTGCTCTTGCTGGACACTTGCAGCGCACATCATGTTAACGCACATCTGAGCGCTGTCGAGGTACTTTTTCCGCCTCCGAACACAACCGCCAAGATGCAGCTGATGGACCAGGGAGTGGTAGCAAACTTCAAAGTGCATTATCGCTGCCGTATCATCGAGCGTCTGCTCATTGACATCCGTACAGCCGACAACGCTGTCGACCTGAATGTGCCGATAGTAAAGGCAGTATTTTTCGCAAGTGGAACCTGGTGGGACGTGAAGTCTGAGACCATTCTTCACTGTTTCGAGAAAGCAAGTTTTTCGTGGGGAAGAAGAAATAACAGCAGAAGCAGACATCGATGCTGCTGCAGCGGATGGTGCTGCGGCAGTGATGAGCTTGGGGCAGCTGTGGGAGGCCGCGGGCAATGCAAACCTTGTCCCAAGCGGGTTGGATTATCTGGACTTTGCCCTGGCGGACCACGACCTCATCGCAACGGAGGAGCTCACCACCGATGAACTCGCCGCTAGCGTTTCTGAAAAGAGAACGGCCGCAGATAGCAGTTCTCGGACAGCGAAGGTGATGACATTGGTGCGCCTCAGCCTGGGACCGCCAGAGCAGCTCTCGCAGCTGTCGACACGCTGCTTATGTGCTTGTGCTCCGAACCGGGCAGTTGCGATCTGATGGACAACGTTGAGCACCGTGTTCTGAAACGCGTGCTCGCGAAACGCGTGAAAGGGACCCTTGATCGCTTTTTTTCAGAAAGTGTAAATTTAGTGCCAAATTGTAGCCAAATAGAACAAAAGTTATACTGAATAGAGTTCTTATTATTGGACAATAAATAAATATTCTTGAATAAGCAAAAACATAAAATGAAGAGCACAGTATCTTCCTTCTTGCTGGCCTTTCAAGCCACTGATAAGTTGCAAATAAACTGACAAATGATTATAAGTTCAGTGCGCCTGCGTGCACATTATCTGCAATAGATAGAGTTCTTGCCAAAGTAATTTTGGGCCAAGTGAGCTGTTGGCCCAAAACTCAAAAGGAACATTAAACGTGGAACCTGTTTTTCCTCAAAGCCGTAGACCGAAATTGATAACTATAGAGTTGACATAATACCGGTCCAGTTTCAAGCAGCGAAATCTAGTTTAATATGTACAAAGTCCGGCTTCATTTTGTTGCAGATATATTTATTGTCAAGTTCACACGAGAACACGCGCTGTACTTCAGCATTAAAAACTAGTGCGCACCATCATAATAGATGGCGGGCAGTGTTGGTAGTGTGCTAGCCACACCACATGTTGGGTGCCTTGACACACACGAGCCCGCTGGCGGGGGAAATGTGTGCGCATCGCACAACACGGCAGAAATTCTTGGAAACAATGGTTATTCTTTTTTATCTGTAAATAATAAGAAAAATGGCTAGTAAACGCACCAAAATAGAAGTTCAAGGTAGCCATGGCACCAACCTGAAATATTTGACGCCAGACAGGGTTGTAAAGTAGCCAGTTAGGCGCAGTATAGCCGCTAGCTGCAATCCTGGTTGGATCCGCCATAAAAGCTGTCCCTCTGTCGGCGATGAGGACTTCTGGGTCACCGTGTCTCAGCAGGATGATGCGTATGAAGTACTTCGCTACCTCAACGTCACTGCCTTTGGGCAGGGCTCTTGTGTCGGCGTTGTGGGTGAGGTAGTTTGAAGCGACGACAATCCACTTGTTACTGGAGATTGGCATCGGAAAAGGCCCCAAAAAGTCCATCCTGATCTGCTGGAAAGGTCAGTAAGGTGTCTCGATCGGTTGTAAGAATCCTACTGGTCTTGGCAGCGGTGTCTTGTGGTGCTGACAGTCCTGGCATGTTTGGACGTAATGGGCGTCATCGGCGTTCAGGCACAGTCAGTATTTCTCCTGAATCGTCATGAGGGTACGTGAGCAGCCTAGGCGACCAGCAGTTGCGTCGTCATGCAGGGCCTGCAGAATGTCTGGATGCAGCACCGTGGGCACAACGAGAAGGTAGTTTGCACGGTGAGAAGTTCTTCTTTGCGAGTATGCCGTTTTACAAGCAGAACAAAGACAACCCACGTCTGAATGCTGTCGGGACAAGATCGGTCTTGCCTTCTAGGTACTCCACAAGGCTACGTAGTTGTGGATCAGTCCGCTGTTGTTCAGCGAAGTCGTCTGTGCTTACTGTTCTCAGAAAGGTGTCTTCATCCTGATTGTCTTGCGGCGGTGGATCATCAGAAGCACAAGACAAGCAGCCGGCATCTGAGTGTTTCCGTGTGCACTTGTAGACTGCGGTGAAGTCAAATTCGTGGAGTCCGAGCCTCCACCGTGTGAGGCGACCGAAAGGGTTTTTTAGGCTTGCCAGCCAACACAAGGTCTGATTATCGCTGACCACTTTGAGAGGTCTGCCGTACAAGTAGGGGCGAAACTTTGAGGTGGCCTAATTGATGGCAAGGCATTCCTTTTCCGTCGTTGAATAGTTGGCTTCAGCTTTTGATAGCGATTGGCTGACAGGCGATGACCCTTTCGAAACCATCTCTTCTGTGTACAAGCATGGTGCCAAGTCCACACTGCTTGTGTCGGTGTGAATTTCAGTTTCAGCTTGTTCGTCGAAGTGAGAAAGAATGGGCAGCGACTGCAGTCGTCGCTTTAGCTCCTCAAATGCTTCGATCTGTGGGGCTTTCGCACTTGAAGTCCACGTCTGATTTCATCAGAACTGTCAGTGGTGCATCGATGCGGGAGAAGTCCTTCACGAAGTGTTGATAATAGGCACAAGACAAAGAAACCGGCGCACTGACTTTTTGTTGCTGGGCTGAGGGAAGTTTGCAATGGCTGCAGTGTTCTAAAGGTCTGAACAAACTCCAGAGTGGCTGATGACATGTTCTAGAAAGTGTAGTGCGCGAAATGGCACTTTCCAGGTTTGAGCGTAAGCCCAGGTGACTTAATGGCCTGTAACACTGTCTCAAGCCACCTAAGGTCATCGCGAAAGTTTTCAGAAAACACGACGACATCATCCAAGTAGACGGGACGGGACTGCCGCTTTAGGCCTGCCAGTACTGTGTTCATTACACATTGGAACGGTGCTGGTGCCAAGCGAAGCCCAAACGGCATGACCTTAAACTGAAACAGGCCATCTGGCGTGAGGAAGGCGGTTTTTTCTCAATCCCTCTCGTCGACTTCAATTTGCCAATAGCCCACCGTCAACTCCCTTGACAAGAAGTACCTTGCATTGTGCAGCCGATCCAATGCGTCATCTATCCATAGCAGTGGGTAGATGTCCTTCTTCCTAATCTTGTTCAAACGATGATAATCGATGCAGAACTGCAGGGATCCATCCTTTGTCTTCACTAATACCACGGCTGATGCCCATGGACTCTTTGATGTCTGTATTATTTAATCTTGCAGCATTTCATCTACTTGTAGTTTTATGGCCTCACTTTCATGTGCACAAACTCGGTATGGGCTCTGATGGAGTGGTCGAACATATCCTTTAGTTATAATGTGGTGCTTAGCAACAGTGCTCTAATTCTTGATAACGACGATGAGAAGCAGTCCCTGTATTGCCGGAGCAGTTCTTTGAGCTGTTCTTGCTCATGCCTGGGAAGACTTGGATTAACATCGAAAGCTGATTCAGAAACGTGGGTCATCGGAGTAGGATCGGTAGAATCTGTGAGGGTAAAAGGGTTGCTGGCTTCCACAATGTTTTTTATGTAGGTGACTGTTGTGCCTTTGCTGACGTGCTTGTATTCATGGCTGAAACGGGTCAGCATCACTTTCTCTTTCCCCCCACGCAGCTCGGCTATGCCTGTTGCAACGCGAGTCTCGCAATTGACCAACAGGTTCTGGTTGCCCTCGATGACACCTTCTGTATCTGCAGATTTCTCAGTGCTGACAGAAATAACGATGCTAGAGTGAGGCGGAGTAGTGACCTGGTCTTCGAGCACGATTGAGGTACGGTCTCCTGCCATGTGTGTGTGTTGTGGTAACACTCATTCTGGGGATACTGTTAACTCGGATCTCAGGTCAATGACAGCACAATGCTGGCTTAAGAAGTCCATACCGAGAATTACATCTCAGGAGCATTCTTTCAAGATGACAAATTTTGCAGAGTAAGTCAGGTCATGAACAGTGACTCTTCCCGGGCATGTTCCTGTTGGCATTATCAAGTGTCCTCCAGCCATTCGGATTTGAGGGCCTTTTCACGTAGTCCTAACTTTCTTCAGCTTGGTGGCGAATGGGCCACTGAAGATGGAGTAGTTGGCTCCGGTGTAGACCAGAGCGGTGACATTGTGGCCATTAATAATCATGTCGAGGTCAGTGGTTCGTTGTCTTGCGTTACAGTTAGGTCATGGCGTCGGATCACGGCTGCATCGACTTTCTCCGATGTTGCTTCGTCATGTTGTCAGGTCTTGCTTTGGTGAAATGCCCTCATGAAGGCTCTATCTGGTAGGCAGTGAGCTGATATCTGGTGATTCCCGAATCATTGTCGACAGTGGCGGAGGATCTTTGACGTTTCGTCATACAGCAACCGCACCTCCATCAGTTGCTGCCCTTAGTTTTCTGGATATGGGCTTACGGAACGGCCCCGGGTAGGGCTGCTGTACTGCAAGCATTGTGGTGAGATGCAGCGGCCTGGTTGTGGTGAGATGCAGTGGACACCCCGCCAACGGGAAGGTTGGCGGGGTGTCCACTGCACTCCTGTGAGATAGTCTGCAATGACACGTGGTCGTTCACCACACTGTGGACATGGTGCGTTAACAGAGAAACTACGCAGTTCTACCTTGCGGTACTGGCAGTGGCAGTAGATGTGGCACACGAAAACGTCACCACAGAGGAATGCCACAGCACATGCTGCACAATGGCTGCATTCGCGGCATTTTTACCTAAACTTCGTTCAAACGGCTGTGTATAGCTATGACACAACATTACTTAAAGGCCAACTGCAACGAAAGTTCGCACTCTATAAAAAGCCTATTAGGCAATCTAGGTGGAGATAATGCTGCCAGCCAGATGTGGCCTTCGAAGTGCAAGTGGTTACCGAAGAACAAAAAACTGACCAACAATGCTATTTTTGATATCGAAACCAGAAAAAGAGACGTCATTACAGCTGACCAGAAGTGATGTAGATCCCAGCACAGCCGATTCGGGCGAATCATAGGTTCTGTGCTCCGCAAGTATGTGCATCACGGCCGCGCCCCAAAGTGTTATCTCCCATCTGTTTGTCACTCATGCTGCTGTTCATCAGCTTCGTCATCGGCGAGCACCTCCCATGGTCAGCCTGGTTGTCATCAAGCACCTCGATACCCGTCGACAGCGTGCACTGCCCGTAGGAAATAGGGACAGCTTCAACACTTGCCACTGCATTCCTTACGATCTAAGCATTGTTCTGTATGTACGGGTGGCACACAGCGATTCTTTTAGTGTCGCTTAAGATAGGAAATACAAATACAGTAAAACCCCGTTAATTCGGACTTCACGGGACCAGACAGAATGTCCGAATTAACCGAGGGTTCGAATTATCGCGAGTACGATCAAAACACTAGAAAAATGTTTCCGCCACCACCAGACTTTTATTTCTTAAAGAAGTCGGTGATCGCGGTTTGCTTCGCGGAGGCAACGTGCAAGGAAATCACAATTTGGTAAGTTCCTGAAGGTGGCTGTCCGCGCACACTGTGCCGCAAAGCGGCGGTCTAGCTGACGCAGCCAGGCTTGGAATATTTCGGCCGTCATCCAAGCCTTTCTATTAAAGCGGTAGTCGACAGGCAGCTGCTTAATGTTCTTAAAACATGTTGGCTTCGCAGCCTTTCCGATCACCAGCTGCGGCAGCTACTCTGTGCCGGTCATGTTCGTAGCCAGAACCGTCACCCGCTCTCTACTCCGTTTCCCGCCGACGCACGGGTCCCCCTTAAACACGATCGTCTTGTCAGGCAGAGCCTTAAAGAACAGCGCTGTCTCGTCAGTGTTGATAATGTTGCACGGCTCGTACGTAGAAAGGCGTGCGGAAAGTCCAGAACGCCAGGCCTGCACAACGCTTCACCGCGCACGTTGCGGAACACCAGGGGTGCTATCGCGGAACGATGCCTTATGCCATATTCTATGCTATTCTTATCATCCACCACTCGTGGCTGGCTGATCGCGTTGAAAACGCAAAACGCGGACGGACCGTCGCCATGTTGCCTGTTGCTGATGACAGTAGCGATGCATTGCCTTTCATTGTGTATGTGCCTCCGAGATGCAAAGCTCGTTTTAAATCTCGGAGGCCATAATCCGATCTCGTTACCTCGTTTTAAATCTCGGAGGCCATAATCCGATCTCGAAGTTGTTAGATGCGCCGTCTATTTCGGCTGCGAATCCGAATTATATCCGAACCGCGGCCGTGGCGGTATCCGCTGCCCGTCTCGACCCGACCTCGGTCGGGAGTTCGAATTAACCGAAGCGCGCTCGAATCTGTCCGAATTAATGAGAGTTCTCAGCCATAGAACAATGCACATTTTGGACGGGACCAGACGCCACGTCCGAATTAACCGAAATTCCGAATTAACGGGGGTCGAATTAACGAGATTTTACTGTACCTCTTATCGCCAGTGCTTCTTGAATGCTGGTTGGGGATTCCCACTGTTGGGTTTTGCAGTGGCTGAATATTGAAGGCACTGGATCAGGCTTGAACATTAATTTCATTTTCAATGGAATTTGGGTGACTGGTCGTGCAGAGCACTCTGATGGCTCCCATTCATTTCACCTCGCTGTGATAACCCACAGCTTTCAGAGCCCACACTTTTCGGAAAGGCATGAAAGCTGGTCCCAGTTGTGGCATGTGTGTTCAAGCAGCCCGCAGCCATGCATTTTGTTGGCATCATACTACAAAAGAGTGAAAAACCCTTCAGCCGTTTGTAGATGGGCATCAACACAGAACAGGAAGAGATGTGGCTGCAGGGAGTTCTGTTTACGAGCGGCGGCGGGCTGGGATTTGTGTCGTTTCCAGTTGTGTCCGATTTGCCTGGGCACACCATCAGAGCTCTGCGTTGTTTCTGCCAGCTGGCAATTAGAGCACTTATTATAAAATAAATACGCAGCTGCAAGATTTTTCCTTGTCATTATCGTTCGCAGTAAATCCTATGCATTCCCAGCCGATTCTGCCCAAGTCAAATTTCCTTGCATTTAACCTTTAAGGGGGGACGTGGCAATGGGAATGGTAAATTTGGTCAAAGTGTTCAATTTTTCAATTTATATTTTTCTGCAATCCCGAGACCATGTTTTGCATCATGGTGAAATATTAGACCAAAATAAGCAGTAGAAATTGAAAAAAAAAAAAGCATTTTACTAGTATGCTGTCATCAAAAACTATGAGAAAATTGGGCTTTAGAAAATGCAAATCTGCAGTTTTCCCTTGACAAAGTGCCACCATATTGGTTTCATCATAAAGAAGACAGACAGAGCTCAAGGTAGCCGCAAAGCTGCATTTCTCCAATGAAAAATAAAACCACCTTCCTTCCGAGTTCCATTTTCTTATTTTTTAGCTCCATTTCCTTTGAGCTCCATTTTCTCAGCTTTCATTTTTTGAACAGTTGCTGTCAGTCATCCCTGTGCCATTTCACAACAAATAAAGATATAACCATTCTGTTTTCTGCACTTAGATTCTGAGACATTGGCAAGTGCCGTAAAGCTGTCCATATTTGTCTGCACGACATACAGATTTTTATAACTGGCTTTTTGTAACTGTTGTTAGTAAGACAATATGTATAAGAAATTTCACAAATGTTTGTGTCTGCTTATTTGAATAATAAAAAATAAACCAATAGCTTTACGGCACAGAATGGGCCCTTGTGAATATCCTTGTGAAAAAAACCTTGAAGAACTTATGTCTAATTCATTAAATAATTTTGGGATTACAATGAGAGTCTATCAAATGCCGTAACTCAAAAACTACAAAAGATGGCTGAAAACCGATTTCAGTTATGCTATCAGCACAACATATCACATCTGCATGCCAAGTTTCATCACTTTATCTCCATAAATAATAAAGATAGTTTTCATTGCCACGTTCCCCCTTAAAGGGAAGCTGAAGCACTTTTAAAAAAAGAAGTGACTTTGAAGTTTGCAATAACAGTTTGTTCCCTGCTGAAATTGAAAATTGATGTGAGAGTTCTCAGAAATGAATGTAAGTACTGTATTTTCCAGTGTTTAAGTCGCACCTTCGTATAAGACGCACCCCCTACTTTTTACGGCTTTCACGGGAAAAAATGACATATAAGACGCATCTATTTTTAAATCTGCCAACATGATAAAACACAATGACGCACGCAGAGTACATTCATTGCGAAATGTGTAGTCGCGTACGGCACTGAATATCTGTAAGCAGCAGTACAGAACTTGTATATGATGCTGTCCTCAGGCGTAGAAAACCACTATTTATTCCAGTGGATTCAAAGTCAAATCCTCCGGCGCACTGTCAGAAGTGCTTCTGCCTTGGTTGGCAGTATTGCTGGGTTGCCGTTGTCGGCCTCTGAGTAACTTTTTTCACAGTGTTGTAAGCACCTTGAAGCATATCGTTGGTGTTGCCTCTACTATGGTGACAACCATACCTCTATGGCATTACGAGGCTTGGCGGGAACTCATAACAATGAATGTGTTGCACGGTTACCATTTACACACACGCAAACAAAACGTAAATACAGTCAAACCCCGCTACAACGAAATTGACGGTGCTCGGAAAAATGTTCGTCGAAGCGAACATTTCGTTGTAGTGAAATCGAAAAAAATATGGCTGACCTGAGCTAGTAGAACAGTGAAACTTTTATTTCCAATATTCAAAAAGTGTCTGCTGCTTCCTTTGCGTCCCCAGCAGCGCTACGACGCGATTCTCATATATGCATAGTGACGCCACGTTGAAAAGCACGCAGAAACAACGGCTTCCGCGAACGAATCAAACAAGCACGGGCGCGCAACACGAACTGCACAGTTGCACCAACACGCTAACACTGGCTATTCGCCGACAACGGCGTCATGCAGGCGTGCTATCGCGGAGCGATGACTTACGCCTTATTCTATGCTATTCTTATCCACCACTCGCGGCTGGCTGATCCCGTTGATAACGCGGACGAATTGTTGCTCCGACCACCAGCCGCTCTGGCCAAGCACGAAAAGCATTGGCATTGGAAAAGGCACCATACCGCGACTGCACCCCACGGCTGCTCGCGTCGATAACGCGGTTGTGGCGGATGTACCGTCGCTCTGACCACTAGCGAAGCGCGAAAAGCACGAAAAGTATTGGAAAGGCATCGGAAAAGCTATCGTTTCGCGATTGCACCCCAGTGTCGACAACTGAGCTTTGGTTTCGACTCAGAAGCAACTCAAGCCAGTTGCGAAAGCAGGGCAGTTTGATCACCGTCGCTATCAAGCAATGGTGGCCCCCATGCTCAGTCAACAGCGGCGGTTTCTGGTGGTTCCAACACGCGATTCAGACTTTGAATTCGCATTTTTATGTTCTAAAATGCATCAAAATGTCCTAGATTGTGTTTATTGCACGGTAAATTAAATTTTTGAGCCCGAATGGCATCGTCAAATTTCGTTGAAGCGGAACGGCAGCAGAAAAAGTGTTCGTTGTGGCGAGCATATTTATGCATTGACTCCTATGGACTGTTGACGGGGAATCGAGAATTTTTCGTTGTACCGGAAATTTCGTTGAAGCGGAGTTCGTTGTAGCGGAGTTCGACTGTAGCGACCAGAAGCCGGAAGCTGCGACTACTGCTGAACTGCAGCGACGCCTCACACCGAAACTGATGATGATGATAATGAAGTGGTGCTTGCACTTTTGTAAGTGATATTGTGAGTGCTACAACGTTACAATGAACCGTTGTGGTGCCCTTTTTTTAATTATTGCCTCAGTTCCGGGGGCTTAATGCTTCGTTTAAGAACAAACAATCCGAACACTGCAATGGGGCGTGCGACGGTGGTGGCTTTTATTGCGCCCGTAATCTCCGTGGTCACCGCACTGCTTGATAAGCAAGCAGCTGACATCTAAGACTACAGCTGCTTCATTGTTATAACAAAATTAGATATATTTTTATGAATGCTCTCGCGCTCAGTTTATTGTACTCACAAATTAAATATGGACATATTTTCTCACAGAATCGCAATGACTTTTTGCATATATATGGCACACCGTTGTATAAGACGCACCAGCGAAAACATCCGAAAAAAGGTGCGTCTTACACATTGGAAAATATAGTAGTGTTTTTTTGGCAAGAAACAAAGACTGCAGCCGCAGGGCTTCTCGAGACTCCGAGTGAATCTCCTGACATCATTCTTCGGGATGCTGTGCATCTGCAGCATTTTTTAACTGCGTGGCCTCCACAATTAGCTCTGGCTACGGCAGGCAGTTGGAACTAGTACGGAGGCCACGGTTGCAGATACAAGAGATGCTTGTTCACATTGAGCTCAGCTGTTTGTCGTTATGGCAGGTATTTTAAGGGCACCGGGTAAGGCAAAATCTGAAAAAAAAAATCGCATTTTTTTCTTTGCAAATTGGGAAGGGCGTCCCTTTGTGCATATTTTTATTTATTTATTTGGAATACTGCAAGCCTATAGATTGGCTCAAGCAGGATGGGCGTTACATACAATGGAAAAGTGAATATACAAACAATGCAAAAACGAACACAGGCCACAATATAAAAAGAGTGAAAATCATTTTCCAGATAGGGCCATCAAATGGAACGAAAAAAAAAAAAACAAAAAAGACACGCATATCATAGGAACAATATAAGTAGGAACTAAGAACTCTATATATTCAAAACATGACTCTGCATTTCGTTAAAAAAATTATCGGAGGTAAATATGGACTTTGGCAAAGAATTCCACTCCGCGACCGTACGAGGGAAGAAACTGTACTGAAACGCTTTTGTGCGAGCGAAGATTGGTGCCAATGAATGTTGATGACTGTGCCGTGTTTTCCTCGTGCTGAGACGCGTAACAGATGCTGGGAGAGCTAGACTGATCTTACCTGTCAGGCAACTGTGAAGGAATGAAAGACGGTTAACTTTTCTCCGGGTTTCCAACGTCGGTATTTTATTGCACTTCATCAGGTCTGTGGGAGAATCTACAAAATAATTCTAGGCGTTTATAATCTAGACGTTTATACCTGCCAAATATAAATCGAACTGCTTTCCGCTGAACGTTTTCTAGCTGAGCAATATCTTTTTGATAATGTGGATCCCAAACTATTGAGGCGTATTCCGGTTTAGACCTTATGCAGGCATTGAAAGCTAGAAGCTTTGTGCTACTTGGTGCTTTTTTAAGTTTTCTTTTGAGGAACCACAGTTTTTGGAGACAAGCTGCACAAACGTCGGATATATGCTCAGATGATGTGAACTTGTTTGTTAGGGTAACGCCTAGATATTTAAACTTGTCAATTTCTGAGACCTGTTGGTTGTTAACTGAATACGCAAATACACTGACATTTTTTTTCCTAGTAACACGAAAGAGTTTCCTAGTAACACGAAAAAGAGTGTTCCACACTCGCCGCTATGGCTGCGATTGGCGCTGACTAACACTCCAAGGATTAAATGCACATATATACCCCATAAAGTGGACGGGAGGATGACCGCCGCCGTAGCTCAGTGGTAGAGCATCGGACGCGTTATTCGAAGGTCGCAGGTTCGGTCCCTGCCGGCGGCAAGTTATCTTTTCGTCCACTTTACTTTCTTCACATTTATATTCTAAATGCTACAGATAACACTCCCTATACTTTCCTTGGCGTTATTGTCTGATAGTTCTCATTAATATTGTGTCTAACAAAGAAAACGAGCCCTTAAGAGTCATCTTTCCTACGAAGTAATACTGTTTTTTCCACGTTTAAAACCATTCCCCATCGTTTGCACCAATCCTCTATTGCACATATACTGTTTTGTATCATAATGTGGTCATTAGTAGATCACAACACAATCATCAGCAAACAACCGAATTGATACAGTAGCAGGAACGACTTCAACCAGATCATTAACATAAATAAGAAACAGCAGGGGGCCTAAAACACTACCTTGAGGTGCTCCCGAGATAACAGGAAGCACAGGGGATGAGCAATTTCTGACGTCTACAAATTGGCTTCTGTTAGAAAGATATGCACTGATCCATTTAACAATAAACGATGGCAGGCCGAGGCATTCTAACTTATACAACGGCTTACCACGTGGCACTTTATCGAATGCCTTTGAAAAATCTAAGAATAGAATGTCAGCCTCTCCAGAGACATCAAGTACTGCCAGGATCTCGTGCACAGTCGAGACCAACTGAGTAACTGTCGACATCGATTTTCTGAAGCCGTGCTGATGTGGTGTCAACACGCTTCGATCAGTTAGAAACTATTGTATGTAACAAGCTACAGTGTGCTCTAACAACTTGCAACACGTACTTATGACTGAGACAGGGCGGTAGTTACAGTAGAACCCCGCTGATACGTTTTTGAAGGGACCGTAGAAAATAAACGTAAGAGACGGGAAACGCAAGAGCCGAAAAACAGGAAAAACGACAAAATATTTAGTGGCACAGAATTTTATTTCAATGCTTACGTGCAGCACGAAAATTGGCGCGCTCAGCAGCGATCTAGTCGACGGATAGAAACGCGGAGCCGGGGACGGCCTCATCCACAGAAATGTAATCAACGTATGTGATTTTTTTAACACCAACAGCTGTAGGCATGAAAGAACTAAGCACACGCAATCACGACCAGCGCCGCGAGTCCGACCGCGAACCGCGCGCACGACCATGCGAGCTCCAACCAGCTCGGAACTCCTCTCGTCCTCCGACAAATAACGATGATGATGAGTCTACGCCAACGCGATGGCAGAAGTAAATACCTATCTCGAAGGCCTTGCTTTTACAAACAATACGTCATAGACGCCATGTTTGTGCAATACAAACCTCAAAGGCTATGCTTTTGTCAATAGTAAATGCCAATCTCGAAGGCCTTGCTTTCGCGAGCAATTACGTCATAGACGCCATCTTTGCAATGTGAATCTCGAAGGCCATGCTTTTGTTTGCATCAATCGAAAAATCCTGTTGCTTGCGCCTCTAATGAGCCTAATGTTACGGTCAAATCAGGAAAAGCTGCGTGAAAATGCACCGTGGCCGCTCTATTCGGTAGTCACTCGGTCGGTTCCGAGTGCACTTCGCGACGTATAATACGGGAACGTCCGACAGTTACGACGTAACAGCGGGGTTCCCAATACATTGTATCCTATGGGAGCTATGCCGGGACCGGCGGAAAACGACGTAACAGCCGGGAAAACGCAGCAGTGAGGAACGTAACAGCGGGGTTCTACTGTATTTACACAAAGGCGGTCACCTTTCTTGTGAATAGGTGTAACACGTGCAATGCGCCAATCACTTGGGATGTTACCGGTAGTAATCGATAGGTTAAACATCTTAGTCAGAAAACCTGAGATTTGCTCAGCGTAGCGTCTAATAAATGTGTTGGGAATGCCGTCAGAACCTGCAGACTTTTTAATATTCAGGTTTAGAAGCATAGAGGCGACACCTTCTTGAGTTATCACTAATGTTTTTTCTGGTTCTGTCATGGAGCCCTGATAATTATATTCGTCTAGCTCAGAAAATACAGTCTGAAAATACCAATTGAGAGCCACTGCGATTTCCATTGGTTCCTGTACAATTCGATCATGTACCTTCAATTGTTGTATATCGTCATTAACTTCGCTTATGTGGCGCCAAAATTTTGGGGGGTCAGTCTTAATAAACTCAACCAGAGTGTTGTTGAAGAAATTGTTTCTTGCCCGTCTAACTTCTTTGAGTAGCTCATGTTTTAATTCACTGAACTGTGGTGTAGAAGTCCTGTGCTGCTTTCTGAGGCGCTTTATTTTCCGTTTTGTTTGTATAATAGACCTAGTGATCCAAGGATTTGAGCGACGCTTATAAATTTTCTTCATGGGAACGAAATGAGTAATACAATGTGCTACCGCTAAGCAAAACATTTGCCACAAATGCTCAACTTCATGACTGTCACAGACAAGGTGCATATCCAAATAATAAATAACTGCCACATCATCAGCCTTATTATAATCTCTAATAATAGCCGAATAATTAGTTTTTTTATTTCCAACAGCCTTTTTAGTCCAGTTAAAAGATATTAACTTATGATCTGAAATTCCAGGCTCCACAACAGCTGATCGATTGCTGAATTTTTCATTTATAAACAAAAGGTCTAAAATAGAGTTTCCAAGAGTGCAAGTTCTCACAACTTGATCAAGATTATGAGAGTACATAATATCCATCAAAATATCACTATAAGTAGAATTCCCATATTGTAAGCGACTCCAATCAACAGACGGCAAATTAAAATCACCAGTAACAATCAGGTTTTTACCGGATAACTTCAGTAGATCATCATACAGTTCACTCAGGAAGGCATCGTCAGCATCCGGTGGCCGGTAAACAGCGCAAAGAAAAAACGTGATTTCTCAAAGTGACACTTTTAAGATTAATCTTTCGTGATCACTGATCTGGCCCGCGACTGGTACGTCAATACCCTGTTTTACAACTATTGCTACGCCTCCCCCTCGTGACTTTCTATCTTTTCGAAACAACTGGTAGCCCAGCGGTACAATTTCATCGTCGCGAATCAAAGCGTGCAACCATGTCTCAGTGATAATGCAAAAATGAGGATCATGCAACAAAAGAAGTTCTTCCAACTCTCCTACCTTATTAACAATGCAGTGATTCCACTCCTGCGCCAACTGCGCCAAAGTGCGCCAAATTGTATTTACTGCTCCATCCTGATAATATCGACGAAAATTGCGCCAAACTGCGCCAAAGACTCGGGTTTGGGGGCGTCTATCACCGGAAATCGCACGGCCGGCGCGTCAGAACATGTGCAGCTTGATCTTGGGGCTGCCAAAGTCGCAACCATGGACCAAGAATTATTCCGCTGAATAAATAGCGCTCGCGCGTGCGTCCCGAATAAGCCACGATGCCATGCACGGTGCCGACGCAGCTTGTTCTGCAAGTCGGCTCGACAGCAAAACGCGCTCTGCGCAGAGGCTCGTGACGTCTAGGCCTCTCGGTAGCGAGAAAGTGCTACGGCGATTCATCGTCGGACGTCGTCTGTTCTAGAAACGCTGGTGATAGCTCGTTTAAAGCGTCGCACGGCACGTAAGGAAAGCAATGTTCAGTAATAACAACACGTGTGCCGCTAAAATGTCTGTCACTTCTGTTTCTGGACATCGCGGAATGAAATATGGGATCGCTAGCAGTATATATATGGAACAATATCGAATTTTCCTTGCTTCGCGTTTATGGAAGAGCACGCGAATGGTGGAAACGCGTTCACACTTTTCCTCGGATATACTTTATCCATGGATCTTCATTCGGAAGAGCTTTTTCTTATTTGCTTATACCAGCACGTCCGAGTTTAATCACTCTGCGGTAAATACCCCCTAAAAGGCCCTGCCCTTTCGAGCTCACGTTCTAGGGTTCTAATTCGAATTTTTTGCTTGCTTTTTAAAAATGTCATCTCATTAATAAAATCATATATCCTGGTCGGAGCAGCTGCAAATACGCAGCTGTCAGTAGCGGGCCCATCGCTGACGGCCCACAGTGAAGCGGCTACCCCATGTTACACGTCCGCCCCTCGCTTTCGGGGGTCAATGGCTGACGAGTAAAAAAACTCAGTTTCGCTTAAGGGCGAAGCAATGAATGCGACACCAACAAACTGTACTGTTAAACGAAGTAACGCTAGCAGCTAACACTTTTGGATTTGATCTCGCGTAACTCAACCAAACACTGGTTTAAGGGAATATGGCCCCTCCAGGAACGGAAGCGTTTTTTTGCTCTGAGTTCTCTAAACACGAAATAAGCGTTGAGAGCACAGCAAGTTTACGAGCGGTCTCCTGATGCCTCGAGATGGCGCGCGCGCAAGCGACTGCGCCCTTCGAGCGATGCGGTCCCCCCCCCCCTCCCGCTCCTCTGGCGCCCTTTCATGCTCCTTACGAAAGACGGGTGGGGCGTTTCCTCTCTGTTTGATGAGCAATCGACGGCAGGCCCGCACGCGGGAAGATGTTATCTCATGCGGTGTCCGTGCGACGGAGACAGACGGCCGGCTAGCTTAATAGACACTTTTAGTTGGGCGTACGTAACGAGCCCACGTACGCGGCACGATACGTTGCGTACGCTGCATGCGAAGCGCTCAAAGACACTTTTAGTTCCCCGTATTGCCGTACCGAGATACGTTTGGTTCAACTGGACGTATGTTATTAGAAATAAAACAGCTTTTGGGTGCTTTTTAGCGCCCTCGCGTAGTAGCGGCCGTCATAATGGCCACTAGCATCCAAGCCAAGGCGAATCGTTTTTTGGATCCATGGTCTACGTCGGTTTGTTCAGTTACGCGAGGTTTTGCATGTGCGTGCGCTTTTACCGTGTGTTTGGTCACGTTGTGTGCGTTTAGACAGACTGTGTTGACCATTGCTACTGTGCCCTTTTACTGTACCGGACCTACGAACATCAATTAATAGCAAGGTCGCACAACGACTAACGCACCCTATTTTGTACCGTGCTCGGAAACAACCATCCAGACTTACTTTTTTTGGTTTCGCTGATCATTCTCCGAGTACCGTGCAGCAACAGGTTCAGGCGCTCGCGCACACAGCGCGCTGTAAAAGGTTTTTTCAGGGCTTCCCTGAGGCGCCAAGCTATCTCTTCCCACTGCTCCGGGTGCCTAAACGGATCGCTAGTTTGTATTTCCGCTAGCAGCGCAATATCGTCGCTCAGAGTAAAATAAACTCGATTTGGGCCGGCTTTGTTGCTCTCTGCGTTCGACGCCATCGCTGCCGTTTTGCTATCTGGTTCCTATATCAATCGAGATATCGCGAGAGCGTCACGCCGCGTACGCTTCGCCTGGTCACGTTTACGCACGCCGCGTTTTTTATCGGGCGTACGCGCGCATCTCTGGAATCGATGCGTTACGTACTGCACATGCGCAGTTCTCTCCCGTGGCAGTGCTGCGTACGTGGGCTCGATACGTACGCCCAACTAAAAGTGTCTAATCTCCGCTTCAGCCGCGTTCGTCGCCAGCGCTCGCGAGCTTTTACCCGCGGCTAGAATGCGCGTGGTGATGTTATTAATTTGGTCTTTATACAGAAAATTACGGCAATGGCGACGGCAAAAATCCACGGCCATATAGTTGTTATCACAATAAACATTTAAAAAAAGTTGAGGAGCCATTTCACTCTGTGAAGTGGATGATAAGCGAAGCTGTTTCACGCATGGCAAGGAGGTGACATGGTGGAGGACAGTTTGGTATGCAAGGCCAGGTTGTTAACGTTCAATACGCAATATTAATGCGAAAGCATCAGATGCTTTACCAAACACGAAAATTGACCGTCGGCGGCGTCAATCGATTGATGCAAAAAATAATCATGTGATGGCGTCATCATCACGTCATAGATCGTCAATACTTGTGACGTCATCATGGCGTCATATATCGTGATGTCACGTGTTGACGCCATCACGACATCGTCGCATTACACTGCTTCCGTAATCGGTGCGCCGATCATGGAACTAGCGAAAAACCAGGTGAGATGAAGAAAGCTTGCAGAGAGGGAGGGGGAGGATCAACCCGTCGATCGAGAAGAAAAAGAAGCTGGCTTTCGCCTTGGAGTTTTCTTAGGGGAATGCACAAAGAACAGTGTGGCTCTTTGGCATTGAGGCACTGCTGTACATCACGGCGTTTGTCTACCACGTCTGCTGATAACCACATAGATGTATTTAGAGTGTTATTTCATAAAGGGCAATTTTATTGATCTGGTATTCTGTTTATTTGCTAATGTCGAAAATAATCACTGAAGAGGTTAATTCAGAACACTCAACTGCATGAGCCCTTATTTTTTCATTAGCGAGTGAAGTATAGAGTTCTCCTGAGATGATTTTTTCCATGAGGTTTGCAATGAATCTAAATATTTCTAGCCTTCATAAGAGTCCCATAGTAATATTCCGGTGCTTGAATGTTATTGCAATATGCTTCTGTAGTGCACTCCAGGATGTAAAATTCGCTGCTCCAGAGTGCTCCCAGATGCAAAATTATCTGCTCCAAAATGCTCCAAGATGAAAATTTTGCTGCTCCAAAGTGCTCCAAAACGGAAATCTTGCTGCTCCAAAAATTGCTCCAAATCAGAAGCCCTCGGTAGCATCACTGACAATGCTTCTTGCATTAAAACTAAGCAAACGAAGCTGTTTTGGTACTGACTGCTAGCTAATCGATGGCGATTTTTTGGGTTTCGCTATCCATTTACGGGAATTGGAAGCGTCGTCCCATGTGTACATCTCGTTGGCAATGCGGGTCTTATCGTGCACGAGTGATACCTTCTTGCCCTTTGCTTTATCCTCTCTCGCGCTTTCCCACAACAGCTTTCGCTTCCGCAATGTGTCTGCACAGTAATCATTCTGAATGTTTATACCCGTCCCTTTTAGCTTTCTCGAATTTCTAAGGACTGCTTCTTTTTCATTGAAATCTTGAAAATATAGGATAACTGGTCGCTTGGGGAAGGCTTACCAAGCCTGTGGATTCTAGCTACTGATGTGACGCTCAAACCTAATTTTATTTCAATGATGTCTTTAAGAACTTTGTCGCGTAAGATGGATTCTGTTTCTTGAGGCCGCTCGGCCGCACCAAAAATCACCAAATTAGACCTTCGGCTACGATCCTCTAAATCTATTAGTCTGGCTTGTTGCGATTTTAGCATCACCTGCATAGATTCCACAGATGTGCTCATACATTCAATTGAGCAAGCTTTAAGTTGGAGCGCTTGTACATTATCCTCCAAGTTTACTAACCGTGTGCCAAAATTGTTAACGGCCTTTTCCGTTGCTTCGAGGCGTGATTTTAGTTCTGTGATTTCGGAGAGCATAGCTTGTTTGCCATCCATAATGGTTTTAAACATTTCTTCTACCGATGGCCCTGGATTCTCCTCATCATCACCGCACAAGATAAGTTTGCATACACACAAACAGTCATACGCAATAAGCAAGCATCTGCGTGGGCACAGCAGAATGACAAGAAACCGATCGTCACTGTGTACAGAATGACAATGACCAAGCGCATGGTAATGACCAAGCGCAAAGTAAGCGCATGGTGAACGGTGTGTTCGCGGTGCTTGCGCCGTGCCCATTGATTCGGTCTGTGAGCGACAGTCCTTTTATAGGGCTTGTTGATGATGTGATGAATCCCCCTGGTGATGAGAGTAGCATCGGCTTGTCCAGAATGATAGCGTCACCGCCCATGTTCGTCATCACGTTGCTTGCTCCTGCTGCAACTAGTAGTTGCGGAACTAGCCCCGTCGTACAGGCTCCGTTGAGGGTCGAAAACATCGCCTGTACGAGAAGAAGTAAGCGCATGGTGAACGGTGTGTTCGCGGCGCTTGCGCTGTGCCCATTGATTCGGTCCGTGAGCGACAGTCCTTTTATAGGGCTTGTTGATGACGTGATGAATGCCCCTGGTGATGAGAGTAGCATCGGCTTGTCCAGAATGATAGCGTCACCGCCCATGTTCGTCGTCACGTTGCTTGCTCCTGCTGCAACTAGTAGCGGCGGAACTAGCGCCGTCGAACAGGCTCCGTTGAGGGTCGAAAACATCGCCTGTACGAGAAGAAGTAAGCGCATGGTGAACGGTGTGTTCGCGGCGCTTGCGCTGTGCCCATTGATTTGGTCCGTGAGCGACAGTCCTTTTATAGGGCTTGTTGATGACGTGATGAATGCCCCTGGTGATGAGAGTAGCATCGGCTTGTCCAGAATGATAGCGTCACCGCCCATGTTCGTCGTCACGTTGCTTGCTCCTGCTGCAACTAGTAGCGACGGAACTAGCGCCGTCGAACAGGCTCCGTTGAGGGTCGAAAACATCGCCTGTACGAGAAGAAGTAAGCGCATGGTGAACGGTGTGTTCGCGGCGCTTGCGCTGTGCCCATTGATTCGGTCCGTGAGCGACAGTCTTTTTATAGGGCTTGTTGATGACGTGATGAATGCCCTTGGTGATGAGAGTAGCATCGGCTTGTCCATAATGATAGCGTCACCGCCCATGTTCGTCGTCACGTTGCTTGCTCCTGCTGCAACTAGTAGCGGCGGAACTGGCGCCATCGAACAAGCTCCGTTGAGGGTCGAAAACATCGCCTGTACGAGAAGAAGTAAGCGCATGGTGAATGGTGTGTTCGCGGCGCTTGCGCCGTGCCCATTTTCCACATTCGTGCTTTTTTTTAACTATGTTTTGTGGCTGAAAACCAGTTTCTCCGAAAGCAAGTAGTGAGTGAACACGCACCCTACAAGCCCTTCATATGCGCTCCGTGCTTACCGTCCATTTTTATAAAAAAGAAATTCGCGCACGAAAGCCAAAATGTTTGTCTGGAGTCAGCTGTGTATAGGAAATGATTGGGTAACTTCTAAGGCAGTCCGCAGACGCTGTGCGCCTTTTTATTTGTACTTGTTCCTCGGAGCGCGTCTATTCGAACGCTTTCAGCTCCTAGCTTCATTACACCTTGTGTCTGTCGTGACCGTCGTTAAGTTGAGATGCTGAGGGTAAAGGAGGTCTTCAGCAAGTGTAAATTTCCTGGCAACCAATACAGTTTGCTTGTAAATGCGAATAAATGCCGCCGGCGTACTGAGGTGCTGAACGCTGACCCAGCAAGCTCTTCGTCGTTGAACCTCTCAGCCTTTTTAGCGTCCTTCGAGGCAAATCGCATGCAGGGTGACAATGGTTGTGCTCTAACTGTCATGAATATTATTTGTGATGCAATTAGACCGAATTGCGCAAGCAAACTGTGCGGTGCAAGTGTCGAGCTAAAGGGATTGCGTTGCAGGGTCTTTGCTGTCTTTGTTTAGACTTCATAGTCTTAAGGATTGCAACATCATGTGTTGTTCTTTCGGTTAATGATGGCAGTATTGCACGAGCCAAAATTCTGAAAATAATTGGGATTGAAGCCTGACCAAAACACAGTCAATTTGCTGGAAAAAGTTGACCGCAATCGACAATACATTGCGGATAGAGCTCCACGACAGCTCACAAAAAAAAGCAAGGTAAGCAAGACGAGAGGCTCCAAAGTGAAAAATTGACTTTGACAATCATTGCCAAGCTTGTAGCCACTAAAATTTGGAAGATAATGATGTATGTGGATATCCCTTTTAGTCGCAGAGAAAATGGTACCTCAAAATAGCCAAAAATGCATGGGACATCTAGGGCTTACCCTATGCCATTAATTTAGCTGCAGAACTTTTAGCCTCTCTAGACTTACTGGAGCCTCTAATACATAAACAGTGTTCCCACAGTTAGTTCAGATCAGTGGTGGCGAACCTTCCGTTGAGGTGCAGCATTGCTCTGTCAAAGGAACTGAAGGTGGCGTAGTTACGCTTAGTTCGTTACCATGCCCACACTTTCGGTGACTCACGTGGGCAGGGCAAGGTGACTTTTCTTTCACGCATTCTAAAGCTCCTGCTGCAAGAACCGCAGAAAAATTGTGACATTGTCGACAATAATGTCGGCCTTTGTTAGCCACAAGGTTTTACTGAATTCTTGAACCACTGCAGTTTCCCTTCGAAACATATTGCCTACAGTACAAGCATATGTTCTGCTGTTGACTTACTCATCACCATTACCATAATTTCCAAAGTACACTTCTCTTTCTTGTGTAGCAGTGTGTGCAAAGTGCACTCGCTCAAAATGACACTAAACTTGTCAGTGTGGCAGAGGTATGTACTGCACGTGCACACTTCACTCACCAATAAAGTACTCCTCTGTTGTGGCACCCACAGCTGCAAATCTTTTGCTCGTGTGTAAAACCTTGTGTGTATGTGCTTGCAGGCTGGGTCCATTCGAGATGTGTAATGACTTGTGGGCATCACTCGAGGAGAGCTTGGGGCCAGAGTTACAACCCAGTGACCCTGACAGTGACGACAATGATGACTGGGAAGATGTCGCAGAAGACTCGCCCAAGGCTGACAGTCAGGTTGGCTCTCTCACTTTAACATTTTTTATTCTCTAAGAGGCCCTGCTGTGCACCCATGGGTAGCAGCAATAGTGTTATGACAATCATAACTTGAATTCCAGGCTTGCCAAGCAGCTGCTTGATGCCTCTGAACATACTTCAGGGCTTTTCCAAGGGCGCTTTTTCAGGGCACTACTGGAGTTCTGCGGGCTCCGTGTCCTCCTTATCACCTGCGGGTTTCCATAGAGTGCACAAATCGCGGCCATAACAAAACGACGCCAGAGTGTATGCGGTGACCACGCACTCTGCAGTACGCTTGGCAGTACGCGTATGCCAGCCCCAGTCTTTCTGCTTAGTAGACACTGCTTACTTGTGCCACTGTGCACAGCAGCCGCATTTTCGATGGAGGCGAAAATGCTTGAGGCCCATGTACTTAGATTTAGGTGCACGTTAAAGAACACCAGATGCTAAAACCTTCCAGAGCCCTTCACTCTCTCGTAATGAAATCATGGTATGTGCCGCTCATTTATTTGCCCAGCTGGCCGGTAAAGCACTGTAGGCCGATTCTTGATTCGACAGTGTTTTAGGAGATTGTGCCATAGTGTGCTAATGAAGAGCTTCTTGTCACTGGTGATGGCTGCTCGTGTGCCATGGTAGCAGAGGACTTGCACCATGCACTCTGGTATTTTTGCACTGGTTGCTGCTCGTGGAGGGAACAGTTCTGGAAAGTTGATAAGCTTGTCAATGACTAGCAGCAGACATTTGTGGCCACAAGGTGTTGATGGCAAGGGCCCATAATGTCAGCTCTAAGTTCTTCCATCTGTGTTGTTGCGCACTGACTGCTCATGATTCCATCATACTTCTTGTGCCGAGCTTTTGTGCACCGACATATAGCACAGCACTGCACATACTTTCATATGTCCTTCAGCATGCCCAGCCACACAAATCTGCAACACATCTGAATATTTTGAAAAATTCGGCATGTGCCACAGAATGGTCATGTGGCATTTTCAATGCCAAATGCCAGAGGTAAGAAGGTAGCCATGGTACCTTCTTGTTGTCTCTTTGCTGAACGAAGCAGTCTGCTTGGCTCCAATTCTGTTGTTTCTGCCAGATCATGAATAAGGCAATGATCAGGGTCTGAATTCTGGAGCATAGCCCCTTGGACCACGCTTTTCAGTTTTGGGAGACAGCTGTCACGAGCCTGTTCTTGTGGAAGTTGTACTGTGTGACTTAAGGGTGTTGTATCATCCCCCAAGGCAACTGCTACTTGCTGAGATGTAATTTTACCGTCAGGTTCTGGTGCAGCAATGGGAAACAGTTTCTCATGCAGGCCATCACTTTGGTGGTATTCATACTGAAGAGGGGCTCTACTCAAGGCATCTGTGGGTATATTTGCTAGCCCCCGTCTGTGCTTGATTTGGTAGTTTAAACCCAGCGCTTCACCCTGGGCAAAGCTTGGTCACTGGTGAACAGTCATGGAAAGTTTCAATGGTATGCGAAAAGCGGAAAATTCCTTGATGGTGGGCACCTCTGCCATGTCCACGCACGTGATTAGTCGGAGAAGAGCTCGTGGCACGCGACCCGAGCCATGGCGAAAAACCCAAGGAGAGAATGGGCTTTGTGGAGTACTGCTCAAAGAAGGTCGAAGAAGCCAGTGTCGCACGGGTGACAAGAGCGGCGGTCACCGGGTCCGGTGATGCAGCACCAAGAGTCCATAGCGTGCACGTCGATCTCGGCAATGACCGGGTGAGGCTACTGCAGAGTCACAGCATCCTCGCCACAGCAGTTCCTGGAACACGTGCAACCCTTCACTTTCGTTGGCAGAAGGGCTCGGACCCACAGTACAGCCCCCGGAGTGCCATGTCATCACTTAAGAGACTTACTTGAAAGAAGGGCCTGAGGAGGCAGCTAGGCCTAACCCTTTCCACTTAAATGATGGCCTTGACAATGACCGGGAAACTGGCAACAAGTGGATTGTCCAGTGCTTCTGAGCAACGACGACCGCAGGACCTCCTTGAGAGCTTCGACGACGAGCGCGAAGTAACATGGACGCAGGGATCGACTTGCACAACGTGCAGACCGGACAAAAGTAAGGACGCTCCATTACGGATGTGACTGCAAGGCCAGTGTGGCCAGACTGCTATTGCAGCTAGGGACTGAGTATAGCTATTTACTTAAAGCGTCGTCATGACTGTTATTTGCATGCATATTATTTGTAGCATATTTTGTGTGATTTTAATTGTTGCTTAAGATGAAGTGTTTGCTGTGCCTGCCGCCTCCCGAGATCTGTGACTTAATAAGTAGCAAACCTCAGCCAGAATTTTTCCATCTTTTGGCCCAGTCACTTACGTCGGGGGTTGCAGGGATAGATTGGGAGAAGTTGGCAATGTTGGCCAGGAACATGAACATGACTAAAGAGGAGATGATGAAATTTTGGGAGAACGTGCAGTGGGAACTTGAACATGAACGCAAAGTTGAGCAATGGGCCAAAGCTCGTGTGGACTTCAAGCTCGAGAAAGAAGTGCTAGAGTTAAAGCTGTGTTTAGCGGAGGCGGATGTGATGGCGCGGGATGATGCAAGTGACGTTAGCACTACATTGACGTGTCACCCAGCTCGCCTTCTGCCAGACCCAAGCTTGTATGCCCTCGGAAGTTGATGGTGCCCTTTGACGAAGGGAGGGACGACCTTGACGATTATTTGCATCGTTTTGTAAGGATAGCTGTGGGGCGAGGCTGGGAGAGGAGCGACTTGGCCAACGCCTTGAGCCTTTTTCTAGTCGGGGAGGCGTTAAGTGTGTTTGGCCGCGCGCCAGCACGGGAGTCGGTGGACTATGACATGGTAAAAAAGACTTTTAGAAAGATTCCTTCTGACTGCGGAAAGGTTCTGCGAGAAGTTCAAAACTTGTAAGCCCAAAGGCTCAGAAACGGGAAAACAATTTGTATACCGCCTTTCTAACTATTTTGACCAATGGATAGTTATCAGATACGAAAAAGACATATGAAGGAGTCCGTGACAGAATAGCTGTAACCGGTGCAGCAAGAAGTTTGCAGTATTTTTGAAAGCTACGCACATTAGAGGAGACGGCAAAGTAAGCGGAACAGTTCGTGGAGGAATAAGAAAAAGGGGGCAGCCCTCTCGCAGCGAGTGAGGCCCCATTGAATAAACCAAGGGCACAGCAGTGGTGTATCATGTGCCACAGACTTAGGCATATAAATTGCCAAACAAGCAATAGCCGAATGGAATTGCCAGTGATCTGCCAGGTATGACAGAAAAGGGGGCACAAGGCTGATGAATGCAGAACTAGGTCAGTAGATAATACTACATGTACAGTGAGGTCGGAAGAGAAAACAGAGATTTGTTAGCACAGTGATGGAAATGTCGGCAGACAGTGATATGCCGGCTGTGTAAGGAAAGGTAAACGGCAAATGGGTAACTGTGTTGAGGGACTCTGAAGCAGATACTGTATTAGTAAGGAAAAGTCTGGTGAGCCGGAGCGATTTCACGGGGAGAAGGGGAATAGTGGTGTTCATAGATGGATCTAAGGCAAAAGAAGGCCAGATACTATTTTGTTGATAAAGTCACCGCAAAATGTATGGAACACCCATTATATGATGTGATCTTAGGAAATAGGCCAGGCATGTGAAAAGTTGGCGACCCAGTGCGGCAAAGTATCTATGCCAAACAAAGAAGCAAGGGCATCCGAGAAGAGAAGGCAAGGAAAAGCCACGATAACCTAGAAGCTAGGGAAAGAAGTTTGAGCAGTGAAAGCTCAACTGAGATTGTGTGTTCTGAGAAAAAATTTGGAGGCACAAAGGAACGAGGACAAGAAATGACAGGACTGGTGCCATTCCTGTCACTTTAGTCCTGTCACTCAAACTAAAACGCGTTTTAGTTTTGAGATTGTGTGACCTATCCCAGAGCATATAAGCGTATCTTCAGTGGAACTCTTTAAAGAGCACATGAATGCAGAAATACGTAGTAAACAGGATCGGGTGTAAACCGACAAGAGAAGGCTATATTGACGGAGTAGCATATGAATCCATCAAGGATTTGGTATTCCGGAAATGTTGGAAAGGAGGAAAACTAACAAGACTACTGATGGTGCCAGCAGCTTATAGGAAGGCTTATAGGAGAGGAGAAACATCTGGCGTCTTTCGTTAAGCAGCTGGCGTCTTTTCGTTTTGCTTTAGAAACATCTGGCGTCTTTTCGTTTTGCTTTTAGAAAACATCTGGCGTCTTTCGTTGGTTTATTTCATCAATCAACGGCGTTTTGAACAAAATTTTTATTGTTTAATCATGCACAGGAGAAATCTCACCAGGCACTACCTTGGAGGTAAACAATGGCTGCTAATGGGAATGAGAGAC
Source organism: Rhipicephalus sanguineus (assembly GCF_013339695.2). NCBI lineage: Eukaryota > Metazoa > Arthropoda > Arachnida > Ixodida > Ixodidae > Rhipicephalus > Rhipicephalus sanguineus. The sequence goes on from NC_051186.1 coordinate 139,080,838, forward strand.
AGAAGAAGTCGGCTTTTAGCTAACACTTACACTTCTACTTCTACTAATGTTTCCTACTGGAACATGCCAGTGGCTGCTAATGGGGAATGAGAGACAGAAGAATTCGGCTTTTAGTTAACGCGCACGCTGCGAATTTTTTGTTGTTCAACAACGCACAGGAGAAATCTCCCACCGGCACCACCTTGGACGTCAAGATCTGGTACTAGCGTTAAGACTGGTTACGCACTACGACGGGGACGAACGGGTGCCGCTTTAAGGAGCTTCGCCCCTAAAATACTCCTAAAAGGAGTCGGGCCCCCAGTGGAGGCAATGAGTCATGCCTCGCATGCAAGCGACGCGAGGCACATGCCGAATGATGAAAAGTTTCGATGCTACACAGTGATACGCGAGGAGTGGAAAATTTCTCAATAATGTGCACTTCTGCCACATCCACGCACACAATTGGTTGGAGAAGGGCTCGTGGCACGCGACCTGAGCCGTAGTGATAAACCCAAGGAGAGAAAATGGGCCTTGTCTGTGAGGCACCGTTCGAAGAAGGCCAAAGAACCCAGCATCTCACGGGTGACGAGAGTGGTGGGTGCTGGGTCCAGAGGTGCAGCGCTAAGAGTCCGTAGCATACACGTCGATCTCAGCAACGACCTGCTACCACAGAGTGCACAGCGTCCTCGTCATAGCGGTTCCCGGAACACATGCAACACTCCGCCTTCATTGACAGAACGGCTCGGACCCAGAGTACAGTCCCCGGGGCGCCATGTCATCACTTAAGCCACAGACTCACTTGAAAGAAGCGCCCGAGGAGGCAGCTAGGCCTGACCCCTTCCACTTCAGTGACGGCCATGACGACGACTCGGAAACTGGCAACAAGTATATCGTCCAGTTGCTTCCGAGCAATGATGACTGCAGGACCTTCTCAAGAGCGTCGACGGTGAGCGCAACATAACGCCAACGCAAGGACTGACTGGACCAAAGTAAGGACGCTCTATTGCAGACGCGACTGTGAGGCCAGTGTGGCCGGACTACTATTGCAGTTAGGGACTGAATTTAGCTAAAGTATTGTGATTAGCTTACTTGCACGTATCTTTTGAGTGTGTGAATTTTGTGTGATGTTTGGTCGTTTTAGATAAAGTGTGCTTGCTGTGCCACCGCCATCTCTCACCTCTGTCTCTCAATTTCATCCCTTGCAAGTGTTTGAGATGTGTGACATCAAGATACGCTCTGAATTTGTCCGCTGCCCACACCTCTACAAGCAGTGCTGGGCAGTATCGAAGATACATGTATCTTAGATACTCTCTTAGATACTCTTTGGGTATCTTGTATCTGTATCGAGATGCGCCTCGCAAGACGTGTATCAGTATCTGTATTTCCAATACATTGAAGAATGTATTGTGTATCTTAGGATACAAGATACTGTGATCACACAACTACCGTGCGAAACAATGAATGTTGGAACTCTGCTTCTCAAGCTGATGCTGCTGCCACTAACTCACCAGAATAAAACTAAAGGCAGTGACATTATTTTATCTTTCTGCCAGAGCTTTCCAGCGAGGATAAGCGATGACCTCTGAGAGGTCCTATTGGTGGATCAAAGTCACGTGGTGATGCTCGTGTCGTCTAGACAAACAAGCGCGCGAAGGGCCTTGGCCCTTTTGTTTTCTTGTTTTTTTTTTTTTTTAGTTGTACGAGTGTCATGGCACTTGGCACTTGGCCACTGTCCTGTGGCACGTATTCTAATGCGTGCGGCCTCTTTTGCACACATTCTGATGCCGCTGTAGTGTCATTATCGGTTTCTCCTGCGGGGTGCTTCGTTACGAAGACTGAAGATTGCAAGAATGGGGGGTTGCTTTGCGTCTCGTGGCTTTTACAAATCGGCTATTTGAAGGATGTCGTGGATGTAAGTTTGACTTATATGCAGTGAGATTGACTTGTATGCAAAGAAGGTTCTAACTGCTATAACACCACCGGTACCGATGCTGGACCTAATAGAGCAAGCGTTCACCTAACGGACTGTCTTGGCATACGTCTCTTTTTCTAGCAAAAATTCTTTCTTTGCTGTCCTTTTCCATCCAATACATTGCCTATGTGTCTATATTGTTATTTTTGTTCGGTCTGCTTACTGCAACATGTCTTTAACATTCTGCCAAAGTAAGCTCTTTGCTTTATTCTTACTTTTAACTGTCTGTGTCATTTCGGCGACTGTTTAGATACTTACATTCCACTTGAGCAAGAGAGAGAGAAGAGGAAGGCCGGGAGGTTAACCAGATGCTAGTATCCGGTATGCTACCCTCAGGGATGCAACAGCTGCGCCAATTGCGCCATTTTGATACAATTTCGTTTTTCTGCGCCAAGCTGCGCCAAAACCGCGATATTCGTCGAAACTGCGCCACACTGCACCAAAACGCCCTAGGTAACCGCAAAATTTTTTCGGTTGCAGTAGGTTTAGCCTGGTTTTAGCGCGCAACGAAGCCCACATTGGCGACCTCATGTAGGAAGAGGCACCTTCATCCAATCCAATCCACTCCAGTGATGCTTGACTCAAACATGACGTTAATCAGTTGTGGCGGGTTTGCTGGTGGGCCTAAATGGAGTTTTTACTGCTGGTTCAAACGCTGTTCTACAAGGTCATTCAACATGAGCAAAGGTCAGCGGCCATTTAATGTGGAAGCACCGCGCAAAGAAAGTTAACTGGCAAACGGGCCGTTTCACACGTGCTGCAAATCTTAGTGGGGGATGTCGTTATTGTTAGGTGGAGTCCGGTTCAGTGCTGCCTTTGTTCAACTAGCAGTGCTCACGTGCACGAATTCGCGGACTGTATATACAGCAGAGTTTTTTTAAATGTACTGATGAGTAAAGTTAGAGAAGTACTACACACGAAAACCTTGAGCGCCTTAGCCGAATGACTTCGTCAAGGTACTGGCTCCCTTCAGCTTGCGGTGAGGCCGACACCACAATGTGCCGAAAAAGGCCTTCCGCTTTTTGGGAAATCTGGAGATTGGTCTACTCATCATTTTGACTTCGACGCGAGTGCAGTCACCGCTTTTCTGGCGGGAAGGTTTGATGGCAGGTACTAACGAGCACGCCAGTGCAAGTTATCGCCGGCAACCTGAGCGCGATCAGGATCTGTATATCTGCCCGGTAGTGCGTGTGGCATTGTGCTTTTGGTACTACTGTCGTAATGCACGCATTTTATACGCGACGGACCCAAACATGCCGTTGGCTGCTGCCTCTCGAGCAGAGACAGAGATTGCATGTCGCTTGCAGAAACGAAAGCAGCTCACCATTGCTGCGTTTACCCAACGAAGTCTTTGCCGTATCCTTACATGCGGTCACGAGCGTAGCGGGTAGGAATACTCCTCGGGAAACGCTGTCATACGGTAGAGCACGCGACCGACCCAGCAGTGACGGCGTCAGCTTTGTTGGTGACACGATGCACAAAACTAGCAAGGGTTTGGCTCTACTCGACGGCAGGCTCTGCGTACAGTGAAAGGATGCCGATTTTCACTGTGCATAGCAATCTCTCTTTCTCTCTCTCTCTCTCTCTATATATATATATATATATATAAAAGATAAGCGGGGAGGGCGCACTTATTGCGTATTTTCCCTGGTTTGTCTTAGACGTTGCATGGCATAACACACCGGACTTAGACTTTTCTCTTAAACTATATATACATATGTTGGCTCTCTTTAAAATGGACTTTCTCCTCATAGACCTTCTTAACAGAGTGGAATACAAAATTCAACGCATCGGTGCTGAATGAAGTGGACTGCAACAATTACGTGATCAGCCGGAAATGTAGGCCAGGTGTAAAGGACCTTGGTGCAAACTCATCATGCACAAGGCCTTAATGGTTTCCGCAGAATTCATTGGTCTTATTCAGCATGGTATGCGCTGAAAACATGATTGTGGTGACGTCGAAAGATTTGCATATATATTTTTTGTTACTGTTCCAAAATCAGGCTTTGTTTGTGAAGCTGCTCCAAATTTGGAATTTTGTGCTCCAAAATGGAGTTTTTTTTTTCCCGTAACCTGCTCCAAATTTGGATTTTCCTGCTCCAAAAGCCAGATTTTCCTTCTCCAAAAATTGCTCCAGATCCTATTTTGGCTGTTGCACCCCTGTACCCTGCACTGGGATGGGGAAATAAGGGATTGACAGAGAGGGAGAGAAAACAAATAAGAACAAAAACAGGGCAACACAGGCACGAGAGCATTTCACTCAGAGTCATTCAGACAGGCCAGTAGATCGCAGGAAGCCCAGTAGTGCTTGTACGGCCTTCTTCTGTGATGTTAAGTCTGGACGATGGCGTAATATTCTTTCCTCTGACAGAGGCTGGTCATTTAACTTGTTGAGTGCATTACAACGCTATTGTATTTACTGTTACGCAAAGGCGATGTTGAGAACAAACATGTAATAATCCGGGTGCGTCTGGAGTATACAGTAACAAAAATTCGGCTTACTACTAAGTAAAATAGAGAAATTGAGTTTGCATTATGATAGCGTAAATTGTTAGGAGCCATATTGACTGCGTTTGCAAAGGTACTCGAGAAACATTGTCATTCCATATGCTCCGTTTTTCTGGTGAGCGTCGCAACGAGCCGTTTCATGCTATTTTCTATAGGCACTGAATTTAATTGTCATAGTTGGGGTTACCTACCGTGGTGGTCTAGTCGTTATGGCGCTTGACTGCTGACCCAAAGGTCGTGGTGACCGCATTTCGATGGAGGGAAAATGCCAGAGGCCCGTGTGTCTATATTTAGGTTTTAGAACCCTAGCTGGTCGAAATTTCCGGAGCCCTCCATTACAGCGTCTCTCGTAATCATATCGCGGTTTTGGGATGTAAAATGCAACAATTATTATTAGCTCTTGGAGGTGCCGCATGTATCATATTTCTATACTTATTTGCTGCTTTGTTTGATACAAAACTGCTTTTTTATTTTACTTAGATATATTTGTCCCTGATTAGGCTTTCCTAAATTATTTTATTGTTAGTAATAACCAGGTAATCGGAGCTATAAGTGGCAATAGTGTGAATAGCGGCGGTGTCTTGTGGCGCTTTGGGCAACCGTACAATACGTCTGAAACGTTTTTGGGCTGCACATGTTCTTGACGACGTACATCTGTCCGGTGATACGTCATTGCGAAAAGCGCAACACGTTTATGGGCAAGGAAGAACCCCACGGCGCCATCAGGCGGATACTTCTTATTGAAGTTCCTGTGATTAGATGACAACCCGCTAGCAGGTCGGCAAGTACGGCAGCAACTCCCATCAGTTACAAAAGCGGCAAACAAAAACCGCTGTCAGCGAAGTGTACAAAGAGCTGTCATGTTAAGCAGCTAAAGCAACGTCAAGAAGCTGTTTCGGAATGAAACTAATATATCTTGAGCAAGAAGTACAAAACTTTTGAGATACTAACAAACATTTCATTCGAATGAAACGAAATTAGTCGCAGTTAATAAATTTTCAAGGGAACATTTTAGTGCACAGGTGTTTAGTGCTACATTGTATAGACATATAACAACAAATTCCCTAATGTATCAAAGTATCTTAAGATACAATTGGAATGTATCATATCGGATACAGTGAGTTGTTGTATCTGGTATCTGTACCTCAAATACTTCTTGCTCGTGTATCCTGTATCGTTACACGATACAATTTCAAAGTATCTTTGCCCAGCCCTGTCTACAAGGAATTCTCACTTCTAGACTGTATAATGGCTTTCGTCCTCTGTGAGAACCTTGCTAATAAAAAAAAGTGGCTGCAGCCCATCAGGGCCAGCCTGCAGTAGCAGAGCTGCGATGCCAATGCTGCTTGCAACTGTTTCAACCAAGAAGGGTTGATTTAGAACTGGAAGGCTTATAACCGCATCCTGAGCTAAGGACTGCTTGAGCACAGTGAGTTTCTGCTCATGGCATTCTTCCCACTGCCATAAATCATTGTTCTTCTCAAGGTCAGTGAGAGGATGCACTGTGAGTGACAAGTGTGGTATGAAGCTGCTATATTAACCAGTGTTACGACCAGCTCTAGAGTTCTTGGCAGGATCACGCCATTGGGCGTGATCCTGCGAAGCAGGCCTGTCAGTCAGAGGGTTTCACCATAAGTAGGCGCTTGGATGGAGACACAGAGCGCCGCATTTTTCTGGAGAATGCCTACACCTGCTGGGTCGAGCGAGCATGGAGTGCCGTCGTAGACGGGTTCCGAGCAAAACTTCGGGAGAATCTCGGACACCGCTTTTCTGGCCTTTGTTGTCGGCATGGGATGGCAGCTCTCGAAGGGTTCTCACCAAACCACTACATTCTTTTACCGGAGCGCAGACATGAAGGTTTGCACGTGCTCAAGTAAGCTGTCCATCTTCCCCAAGGTCAACGACACCTCCCCTCTCCCCTTTCGGACTTCCTCCTCACTGACGTTCAGGATCATAGTCGTCGGGGTGTTGCGCGTGAGTTGTGTGGTGCACTGGTGTTCCCCAATTGGGCTCCTCGACCTACGAGTGCATTGTGTGACTCGTTGCCTCCTTTCTGTAGGCCGGACACCGGTTTTGAGTGCCTCATGGTTGTCTGACTTAGAGCTTTATAAGCCGAAGACTTGTTGTAAAAATCTCTCTTGATATCTCTCGTCATGCCTCTATGTAAATAAACCTCTGTTCTCTCGAGTATAAACGCGCCTTCCTCTCTGCAAAAGGTGGGTTAACCGGTACTCCAGTGGCGGCCAGCTACCATTGACGTGACCTCCCGGACCCGAGTTGTAACACCAGCAAGTCCCAGGAAGGCCTGCAATTGTTTAATCATGCTGGGTCTTGGGTAATCTAGTACTGCACACACTTTTTCCTCATCTGGCCTGCACTGCCCAAGGGAAATGAAGTGGCCCCTAGAAATTAAGAGACTGATGGCAAAGCAGCATTTTATCAGGGTTAATTGCAAGGCCAGAGCGCTTAATCTCTGACATACTCTCAAGCATCTTTGAATAGACGAGAGTATCATCTAAAAACACCGCAGTGAAATGATTATTGATTCCCTGCAACACCTGGCCTATTAAGGTATTCCCCTGCATACCCGAAAGGCCTCCTCTTAAACTCGAATGTACCTCATCAGAAACAGGAATCTGGACAAACCCTTAAGAGAGACCAAAGCTTGAGAACCACATTGCACGGCCCTATTGCATTAGCAGCAAGTCTGTTCAAGGCATTGGGTTGGCAAATGCCCTGGTGTGTGCATTTGATGGCCGGTAGTCTACAGCAAGTTGGTAGCCTGCAGACTTCTTAACGACAGGCACTGGGGCGCTAGTCCAAGGGCTGATGCCATGTCTTGTGAGGCCCTGCTCTAAGAGGTCATTTACGCAACCTTCAAAGATCTTTTGCTCTTTAGCATTTACTGGATGCAACTTACATCTCATCGGTGCACTATCTTCTGTGTCAGTGCAGTGCTGAGCGAGGGTGGTACATTTGGGAATAGTAGTAAACAAACAGCAGAACTCATCGAGCACTTTATTCATGTTTGGTAGTTGATTTGTGATAGATACTCGCCGTTGTCAGTTGTTATCGTGCGCCCCATGCCTGGAACTACAAGCACTTCTTCAGAGATTCTGTGCAAATAGTATGACTCACCGTATTCCTCCATTGCAAGTGTAATAGTTGGATGCTTCTCACGCTTCATGAATGGCACAATGCACTGCGAGTCGTTTCCACTAATCTGCCCACCCAGCGCTACACGTAGGGGTATGCCTGTCTCAGTCAAAAGTCGCTGCCAAGCACACTGTCCCGACACATATCTGGTGCACACAAGAAGTGTTGGCTGCAGTTGCTTGTGGCCCGTTGTAATCTTGCGCATTAAAGATGTGGTTGACAGCGACCAACCTGTTGCTAGGTCGTGTGTCGTGGTCGAGAACAGAGCATACGAACGAGCAGACGGATAACGACAACTGTTTAATGACTTAAGGATTAAAGCACGCGGGCAAGCGTGGCTACATGTTAGCTCAACAGACACAATCACACACACCGGTCCCAGAGAGCCTCTTGCCGCCCGATCCTCCGCTCGTCATGTGATGCGGTACACATTGCGCCATCTCCTTGTGGCTGTGCCCACGACACCTCCTCTTCTTTGAAGTGGCCCTCCTGCTCTTGTCACAGGTCAAGCCGACTCGGAGCTCTTACGGTTCGTCCACTTCTTGTAGCCACAGGTTGTAGCGGCTGGAGATGTTTGCTGGTGCATCTTGTGAGACCTCCAGGTGTGCTCACTACATACGAACGAGGCGTGTGAGCTGGCCCAATGACGGTCCCTGTTATTCGAGCACCAGACAGAATGCGGACGGCTGTCTGCGGTTGAATGGGATCTCTTGCCAAGGTCCTATGTCTCCGGTTATATTGTTGGCCCTGTTCGACCTTGTAGGCTTCGTTTTGGTTCGTAAGTTCTACGGTGCTCCACCGTGGCCTCAGCACGTGCCGTGCCACGGGCATGTCAGTTCTTAGGCGCCTTCCCACGAGGAGTTCCGCTGGTGTGAATCCTTCTTTCCCTGGCATGTCTCTATGCGCGAGCAGAGCCTTGTGGATGTTTGGCGATTTCTTGATTAGCTGTTTAGCAGTCTGAACTATTCTTTCTGCCGTGCCGTTGCTCTGAGGGAAATAGGGACTGCTGGTTACGTGACTTGATCCCCATTGCTTGACAAACGCTTTGAACTGTGCCGAAGCAAACTGAGGGCCATTGTCTGACCGTATGATAGCCGGTGCCCCAAAGCGCGCGAAGATCTGACTCAGTGCTTGTGTTATGTTCTCTGTGGTGGTACGCTTCAACTTCTTGAGTTCAAAGAAACGTGAGTAGTAGTCCACAACTATACAAGGTAGTTAACTCCACCCCACAGAAGAGATCGATTCCTATCGCTTCCCATGGGTGTTTGGGAAGTGGGGAGAGTATCATGGGCTCGGCGTGTGGTTTATGGTGTTGTTGACAGACAGGGCCTCTTGACACATAACTTTGGATGTGTTGGTTTATGCCTGGCCACCACACTGGTTGAGTGGCTCGAGCCCTACATCTCCCAATGCCCTGATGACCGGCATGCAAGTGTTCTAGCACATCACTTTGCATGCTTGGTGGAATGAGAATGTGGCTGCCTTTGAGTAAAATGCCATCCACTTGTATCAGTTCAAGGGCAAATTCTGAATACCTCTGCACGTCTGGAGGTAGTGCCACTTCTTTGAGCCACGACGTCGTGCAGTAGTCTCTAACTTTTGCTAGAACAGGATCGTTCTCTTGTTCTGCCTTTATATTTTCAAGCATATCGCGGGAAGCAGGCAGAAGTTCCCTTGTGAGAATTTCATGTTCTACGATGGCCTTGCTGAGGCTCCTTGGGCTGCTGTTTTCCGTTTCCTTCTGTGGTTTCCTTGAGAGGACATCGGCTGTATGCATTTCCTTGCCTTGGATGTGGGCAATGGTGTAATCGAACTCGAGGAGTCTCATACGGAACCGTTGCAGACGAGGACTAAGTTCATCCAGGTGACTTGATGACAGCAATGGCACCAGTGGCTTGTGATCGGTTTCCACGTGAAACTGCAGACCAAGCAGATAGGAGTGGAAATGCTCACAGGCCCATGTAACTGCCAGTGCTTCTTTCTCTATTTGCGCATATCGCGTCTCCGTGTCAGAGAGGGATCTTGAGGCATAGGCAACTGGAAGTCTCTGACCTGCTGTCTCTTGAAGGAGGGCTGCTCCAAGACCGTATGACGATGTGTCCGCCGACACAGTGTGATGACTACAAGGGTCGTAGTGAGTAAGCACTGGAGTCGTCATCAATGCTTTCTTGACAGCGTTGAAGCTTTCTTGCTGTGGCTTGTCCCAGCACCATTCGGCGTCGCTATGAACCAAGTCACGTAACGGTTTTGTGAGCTGCGAGAACCCCGGGAGAAACTTGGCCAAGTGGTTGGCCATTCGCAAGAAGGACCTCACTTCTGTTACATCTGTAGGCTCCGATAGGTGACACAGTACGTTGACCTTTTCAGGGTCGGCAGTGATACCATTCGCCGACACAATGTGTCCCAGGAATCTCACTGACCGCTGTTGTAGTACGCATTTTTCTGCGTTCAAGGTGATGCCAGTTTCTTGCAGGGGCTGCAGTACTTTGTGCAGTCGTGCGTCATGTTCTTCCCTTGAAGGGCCAAACACTATAATGTCGTCTTGTAGACACGCTTGGCCTTCAATGCCTTCTAGAACTCTTAGCATTTCTCTCTGGAAAAACTCGGGTGCTGTCGAAATCCCAAAGGGCAATCGGAGGAACTGAAACCGGCCGAATGGCGTCAGAAAAGTAGTGTACTTCTGGGACGCGGGTGCTAGCGGAGCTTGCCAATAACCAGCCCTTGCATCAAGCTTGCTGAACCATGTAGCTCCGGCAAGTCTGGCGAAACATTCATCGACGGTGGGCATTACGACTCGTTCCCGCAGAATGTTCTTGTTTAACCCTCCGAAGTCGACGCAGATTCGAAGCTCGCCTCCTCTCTTTTTCGCGACTACCATAGGTGCGCACCACTCTGTGGCCTCGTCGACCTTTCTGATGACGCCAAGTTTCTCCATTCTCTCCAAGTCATGTTTGCCACTGGGCAGCATGGGCAGGGGTAGTCGCCGCGGATACGTAATAGCACTCGGCTTGGCAACGGGGAGTAATATTATCCTGTATTCTGTCTTGAGAAGACCCAGGCCTGTAGTCAAGTTGGGGTAGTGGCAGAAAATGTGGGCAGGGTCGCTGACCTTGCTTGTTGACGCTTTGACTTCGAGAAGGCTTCGAAGGATATCCAATGATTTGATTGCAGGACATCTGAGAAGTGCATCATGTAACTTGTCGATCACGTAAACTTCTTGACACACTCGGCCATTCCAGCACAAGGTTGCGCTAAACAGACCTATTGTTGTGATTTTGGTCCGGCGGGGTCCCAGCAGCTGTTTCTTGGCCTGCTTCAGGTTGCCCATGACTTGTTCATTGTAGAGGCTTGTAGGTATAGCGGTAACATTTACACCGGTGTCTACTTTGAACTTCATTGGCAAGCCATTTACTGTATCGTCAGTCCTCCACGGCCCAGAGTCCTGTTGGTCAGTCAATCGACCCAAATAAACCTCTTCCAAAACGGCTTGGTTGGTGCTCTTTTTCTTCTTCGGAGAGGCAGACAAGCACACGGCGGCAAAGTGTCCCTTTTTGCCGCAGGCACTGCATATTTTCCCGTTCGCCGGGCACATAGTGCGTGATGGTGGGTGCGTTGTTGAGCCACACCACTTGCACGTCAGCGCCGTTTGATTGCACTGTGTTTTTTGAGAGCGCTGATTTGGCTTTCCTTTGCTCTTCGAGCATCCACGCATGACGTCTATAGCTGCAGGAGTCTGTTGCTGCGGCCGTAGATCTTTTTGCTGCTGCTTGATCATTTCTGAGTTGCGTGCAGCGGGGACGGCGGCTTCAAGAGTCAGCTCGGCGTTAAGTTGCAGCTTCTCGCGTAGTTGCTTGTCTGCGAGACCGACCATGAGCCTATCGCAGATCAATTCTTCTTTTAGATCTCCGTACTCGCAGGTTTCGGCTAGTCTGTAGAGTTTGGTTACGAACGCATCGACTGACTCATGCGCTTCTTGCTTCCAGCTGTTGAACTTCGCCAGCTCATATATCACATTCGTCCGCGGCACGAAATGTTTCGCGAACGCTCCTGTTACCACATCGTAGTTGAGTTTCTCAGCGTCGGAAAGCTTGAGCGATGCCAGGACATCTTCTGCTTCACAGCCCATCGCGTAAATGAGTGTGTTCACCTGGGTTTCGTCGTCTTGTTTCTTCAAACCTGAGATGACGCGGTACCTTTCCCATCGTGTAAACCACCGCTTCCACTTCTCTGGTCTCCGAAAGTCGAGCTTTACCGGCAGTTCGACAACGAAAGGATTGAGCGGTGTTGCAGGCTGAGCTGTGGGCACTGTAGGCGTTGCCATGGGTGCTGCAGAGTTCCGTGTTGCGGTGCAGACATTTGTTAGGCCTACTTGTCTGGTGCCTTCTTCACTGCATTGTCGTGACTTCCACGTATCCCACCGCTGCCACCATGTCGTGGTCGAGAACAGAGCACACGAACGAGCAGACGGATAACGACAACTGTTTAATGACTTAAGGATTAAAGCACGCGGGCTCGCGGGGCAACATGTTAGCTCAACAGACACGATCACACACACCGGTCCCAGAGAGCCTCTTGCCGCCCGATCCTCCACTCGTCACGTGATGTGGTACACATAGCGCCATCTCCTTGTGGCTGCGCCCACGACATGGTGGAGTGCACATTCCTGTGCATGCCTGAGTTTGGCACCCATCTCCTCTGCTCCATGGGCCGCACAAGTGCTCCCCCATCGTGGTGCAAGATGGGCTTGCACCCCTCAAGACAAAATCCCAATTAAACAGACAAAAGCTTATTATGTCAGAGGGAAAGGTCAATGTTTAAGAACGTCTAAAATGTCAATATTATCATTAGCAGTGCTCTAGTAATAGAGAAATTGAAGTAAATGTAGCACACTATATGTGCCACCAGTGGGACGTTTTGGAATGAGCCCGATGACATCAAGAGTCCCGAGTACAAATTATCACTAGTATCCAAGCTACTTACGATAAATAAAAGGACATTCCGAGCATTTCAAGATGTAATAAAATGCTGTTTGTGCTTTCTGTTTGATTCATGGGAAAAAGAACATGACGTTACAGTGGAGAACGGCGCGGGGGTTGCAAAAGTTCCATTTTCGCAGGGCTGCACTCCGCTCGCACAGCTGCGTCTCGGTGGTAGTTTCGTTATCGCATACTGCTGCGTGTGCCTTGCACGCTCATGAAAGTCGCTCTAACGGAAAGTTCGACAAAATGCCATGTCCATGTGATGTTGTGTAATGTGCCCTTCAGAGCAGAAACCAAAGCATCAGCTGCGGGCAGTAAAAGCGGGCAACGTTGGGCAAGGCAAATGCTACGTCGGGAGGCCTTTTTTGAAGTGTCCTAACGCTATGCAGACCACAAAACGTGATTGTTATTCAAAATAAGCATTTCCTTAGCATGAAACAAGCACTACGAGGTTTCTGGAATCAACAATCAACGTCGACTTAACATTTGCCTTTAGTGCCCCTTTAAGCTCACACTAGAGCCTGTACCTAGCAAGGCCTGGAACATAGTCTGGCCAATCCGCGCTTCCAAGAGAGGCTCCTTGTTGCCGGCCAAGGCCACTATCTGCAGTGCAGTCTTGTAGGTAATGGTGCGGAACTATCAATAAATTGACTATCGATAGTATCGATAGTTTTTTTGAAACTATCGATAGTGTAAACAAACTATCGATAGTGCAATCGGTAGTACCATCGTAATATTACTAGCGATATTACTGCCACACGTGTTTATTGCTTTGTTTTGACTTATTCGGGTTTCACCCACAAAGACTGTTAGCAACGTTTGACGCAGACCGCGCCGTAATGTTTGAGAAGCTTCACAATTGTTTCAGATCATTCTGTTAAGATTACGCGCCGGACGCGAATAGTCAAGTTTATTCGAGAGCTTATGCGAGTGCCAGCGATAACACTGGAAAGTTTGATGACGGATGTATAAAGTACGACGCGTTCCACCGATGATCAGATTACTCAACGGCTGACGACTGTTCCCGCCGCTATCAGTGCGCAGTACGTATCGCTTGTATCTTGAGCTTTGATTTTCTGGGCACAAGTTCGCCCAATAAAGAGCTCCGTATTTTCCAGTCTTGCTGCAGCATTCTTCATCGTCACAACCACGTGACGATACTGTCGATAGTGGTGTGAATAATGATACGGTTCTTGCGATAGCCTACTACGAGCTTCGCTTAATTTATGAGCAATTTTTGGCAGAGAAATTAATTATTTCCGCAATGAAAATGGCGGAATATATCCATCAATAAATTCGTATCCAAAAGCAAGCAGTTACACCTTACAATTAACTTCTTGATACATTTTTTTATTTTGAAATCATAAAATGCAATATCAATTTGAAGCCGCACAGTCCCACCACATGTAAAGGCTTCCTTTCCACTGCAGCTGAAGAGTTTGATTTTATAATCATGTGTCATGGCAACTTTCTTGTCCTTCAGCCTGCTCCTCCGGCTCCCCTATGTACCACCAGAGTGGGGAACCAAGTTTACTCTGCACTGAGTCCGCGATGTTGATTTTGTACTATCGATAGTACCATCGAATTTTTTTACTATCGATAGCACTATCGATAGTATTTTTCACCATCAATAGTTCGATAGTGACTCAGCTATCGATAGTATCGATAGTACCATCGATAGTTCTGCATCACTACTTGCAGGTCCTTGCCAGAGTAACACCTATCGTCTCATGTTCCCCCAACAGTGTAAACGAAATCATTGCATTGGTAGCAGTGGGGCGGGCCACTACGCTGACCTGAAAGGCACTCACGAGCTAGATGTGAGACACCTCCACAGCAATGCCAGGTAAATCCCCCCGGAGTCAAGCAGTTGGTATCCTTCTGGCTGTGACGGTGCTGGGAGATATGGCCTTGTAGCAGAAGTGGGCAATCTGTGCATCTGGTTCCTGTAGTAGGATGGCTGTATCGCCACGGGGTGCAGCGGCCAGTAGGATGCCGCCGATGAATACTGCAATGGCAGCTGCCACCACCATAACTCTGGGCTGTGTTCCAGGCAGCTCGGCCACATTTACAGCTGACTGGAAGGCAAGGTCCCTTGCAACTTTATTGGTTGGAGCTGGCAGTATCTTGTACTGTCACCGCCTCCAATAACACTCCATGAGGGCCAGCACCCTTTGCCGACTTTGTGGGATTGGCAAAATGTTTACCCTTCAGCAAATGTTTGAGTTGTGGGTGCATTTACCGCAACTGCTGTCAACCTTTTGACATTTCCGCACTTTGCCGCCAGTCCATTCATAATAGGCTGCAATGTTTTTAGCTTTCTTCTGAGTATTGCTTGCGTTCAGAGCTCAAGTTCCTGCCTCCAGCGGTTCAGGCTTGTCTAGCCACACCCTCTTTTCCCCACTGCCATCAAAGCCGTGCCACATGCTGAAGTGGCAAGGGTCGCGAGAGCAGAGCAACAACTGGCATGGCTTTCAAGTTGACTGTAATAGGGTAGCATATTGGGCGAGTTGGAAAATGCTCATAATGGCCAACGTGAACTGGACACAGTAAGTTTTTTTCCTTTTCTCTTACTGTGTCCTGTTTGAGGGTAGCGAATTGGGCGAGTTGGAAAATGCTCATGATGGTTAGCGCAAACGCAACACAGACGAAAGAAGAAACGACGACGTCCTGTTTTCACTGGCCATCATATGACTTCAAGTTCACTGCGCAAAGTGAAAAAAAAAAAAAAAAGAAACAGCACCCCCTTTTCCGGTGGCGGTCCTTCTGGCATGTATCAATGAGCCTAACCTATTCTTTTTTGTTTCTTCAGCAATACATCTGTGCATGCACATTGCATGTGTTTCGTGATGACATTGTGAAATAGAGTAGCACTTATCTTGTGACCATCCCTTTTTTTCTGCACTAAGTGCCTTGAATGCCAACCTTTCTGATGCAGTGGCGGCCCAGCAGCCCCCAGCCCAGCAGCAGTCTACTGTCATCAGCTGCCGCCCTGGTCAGCAATTTTTGGAAGCCAAAGTGATAAAAGCTGCTCTCCTGAACACATGCAGCTGCTTGGCACTTATTTATGGCTACTGTGCTAGGGTCTATTGCAGAATATCCTAGCCAGTTGACTTGTTTTGTTTCACATGTAGAATCTGTTTATAATATAATACGAAATGTATCAATCTGAGAACACAGAGTAGTCATCTGTTTGCTGGCTAGTTTCCTTTGTTGGTGCACGATCCAGCCAGCACCACTTTCACAATACATGTGTGGTTCAGTGCCATAATTGAGCAAATTAGTACTTAACTGTTTTGACTGGAGCAGATAAACGTATCTGCCATTTGCAGCCAGTACAAGGAAAGAAAGGACCTGCACTGCTGTTGAATGTCGGTGCCATCTGTCATTGTCGAGACGAGATACTAGAAGTGTAGGTAGCTTGGCCAGTTGGTGCAAATGCATGGAAGTAAGCAGTGCAAAAAACAGGAAGGAATGACTTGTTCTTGTTGTGAATGTTCTTGTCATTCCTTCATGTGTGCGTCGTCTTGTTTTTCGCGCTGCTTACTTCCATGGACAAGATACTACTAGTTGTGCACACGGACTTTTCCATTGCTGTTTCTGCAGGATCTACTTTTCTGCATTATGTTACAACACGATTCATACTTTCATTCACTGTCGCCAGCGTCCTTCAATACCTTTCTGGTCACAAAACTGCCGCCTCAGTTTCACATAGATCCTGCACCCACCCCTAGGCAGTGGCGCACCGACGGGGGGGGGGGGGGGGTTTGGGGGTTGTAACCCCCCCTGAGGCCGACCTGACCCCCCCCCCCCTCGCAACTGCTTCACGGTCATTGTCACCGAGAATCCAGCGTACACGTTCACGGGCCTTTCAGACGTTGTTATTTCAATTCAAGAGGTGGTCTGAGGTCGATTTTCTCTCATTTACTCCAGAAATACGTTGTATTCACCCATCTACTCCTAAACTGAAAGAGCGCAAACCGCGTGCTCTGTGGCTCTGCGTTCACTTCCAGTGAAGCGGCTTTGGACGAAAGAAAAGATGCTTTCACGGGTCGTCAGTTTGACCCCTCCTCTTTTCTTGCCCCCTCTGATTATTGCAATAGAGCAAGGAGATATTTCGGAATATTCGAAACAAGCTATTGTTTTTTTTATTTGTTTGATTCTCGGGGGAAGTCTAAAAGGGGCTGTGTACAATGACAATGCGCCGCGTGACTTGACCACAGACGTCGGTGCACAGTGCATGTGACATGAAAAATATTACGTATAGCAGCTCATCCAGCTGTGTATGCAGTGCTACATACATGTTTGTCCAGAACAAGAGTTCGCAGTGTTGTTTACCGTTTGTAACGTTATTATCCGGTTTACACGGGCAAATATAATGCACTTACCTGCGCACATGCAAATTATACCTGGTTCACTGGGACGCTTCTAATGTAATTAGAGATTAAGATATCAAGTGCCTAAATACCATTAAATTGTCGGTGTCACATGGCTTGATTTAATGGCACTAATGGCGCGACGACGAAATTGCGCAATAAATATATGTTGGTTTTGTCTTGAATGTGCAACTTCTTTCAAATTCTACGTCATAAAACTCATTTTATAGAAATAACAAGCGCTTTCATGTACATTCAATGCCTTACTCGCTATGGAAACGAAACTCGCTTAAGCGTGATGAACATTTCCTGTTGCGATGCCGGTGGCATTCTCGTTACTTTTTCTTAAATCCTTGATATTATAGTGAACACGAATTGTGTCCGTCACGGAACACCTTTGTTTTCCTTTAAATAGTCAATAATGTACGCTCTCCTTGCCGACAAACATTCTTTTTTCATCATATAGATGGCTCTACAAAACCACGCCCTCTGGATGAAGCTTTTTCATCTAGCGGCCGTGACAAAACACAAAATGAAAATGAAGGCACTCATTCAATGACAAGCTCTAAAGTATATAGCCACGTGTCACCGCTAAAATGCCCTTTATATTCACGGTGTTACCAATTAGCGCCACGTTTTACGTGCAGACGAGCTCTAACGTAATTCTAATTGGCAGGACCGAACCAAGGTAACTATCGATCCTCCAAAACAAAAAAAAAAGGAGAAAAGCATTTGAAGCACTTGGGCCCTTCCAGAGACATATGGTGCGAATCTTTCTGCCTCATCACAATGCCTTAATTTTGCTAAATATGCAAACTTTCTCATAAACGTTTCACTATTTGGAACCCTGTGCCCATGTCTGTCGCCATGGCAAATATAACAGTGAAACACATCGAGGAACAAGCTCTTAATTCATTGCAGCCGCAGTCAAAAATCTTTCACAGATACGTCTCAACGACTGTCATTCGAGCGTCAAGAGGTCATAAGTCACAATTATTCTCTCATCTAAATTTATCCAACGAGTACAGTTCACCCTTGAAACAGAAGACTCCCTGTCGTTTTTAGATGCCTTTGTAACTTGCAAATGAAACTGTGCAAACACACCTACACAAGTCGATATTTTCAGTTCACTTTAGAACCCCACAAAAATCCGCAATACATCAGTAGTAAAGATATTAATGCGAAGAGCCGGAACGCACTGCAGCACACAACTTTAGAAAGAAAAACAAGAAAAACGCGATATATTCAGGAAACGCGCCAGGAACGGCTACCCAAAATCTTTTATTCGGGAAGCATTTCGCTTCCAAAAACACAACGACGCAAGCTGAGAAATCCAGTAACAGGTGTCCCCCAATCAACATCACGACAGAAATACATATCTCCGCTATCCGTGGCGCCAGCAAAACCATCGCCCGTTTCCGCGGCCGGCTGAGTAACGTAGACAGTAAGAACGCGAATGGCCCGTCGGCTCTTGCGCTTTGCCGCCTTTGTGCCATGCACACGTGCAGTCCGAAACGGGAGGGATAAAGACCTGACCGAAGCCAGTTCGAAACCGCTAACGGTGGCGCGCGCGCGACTTCAAAGCGAAACCACATGTTCGAAAAGCCGTCGGCGTACTAGGCTGCCGAAAAAAGAAGAAAAAAAACGGTCTTGTTGACACCCCACTCCTCCGAGCGTGTGGCCCGTAGCCGACGATGGGGACCGGCGGTTCGTGAAAATGTTTGCAGCATTACGAACACAATAGCGCGTTCTATGCCTTCTCCCAAAAACCGGCCACCGGAAGAGCGTACCCAAGCCATCTTCAACAAAACTGATTGTACTGGCTGCGACGCGAGCTGCATCAGCGGAACTTAGAGAGACGGAAAAGACGTCCCCAATCCATCGCAGCTGAAGCCAATTACCGGAAATGAATGCTGGCAGGACTTCGCTTTTCCCCGCGCAAAGCGCAAGAAAAAGAAAAGGAAAAAAAGATGTACGCGTACAGCCTCACAGTCCGGCACTCCAAGTATCCCCCTTTCCCTGTCTCTCATCTAACAGTGCACCTCGACACATCCACACGCCAAAGGAGCTCCCCACCCCCTTTTACTCTTCAACTCATTCCCACCGGTCAATCCCTCGCACTCCTCTGTTCTTTGACCGAAGAGCACTGCCGCCGCCTGCCTCACCCTTTCATACCCACCAAACAAGAAAAGAAGCCCTGTTCATCCCTCCCTCGACCGCTCAAGAAGGAACCGTATGGATTCCGAAAAGTAGGGAAAAATGTTCACTCAAAGTTCCAAAGATAAGAGGGCGTCGGCGGCGCTTCGAAAATAGTGTTTTTTGTTTTCTTCGGGGCTTGCGTTTTCTACAGGCAAATGGTGTCGCCAGCGGGGTGGCCGCGCATTTTTTTTTTTAACTTTGTTGACAGAGGACGGACGAGCTGTATTGGAGCGGCGAGAAGAAAGGCGACCTCGTACGTGGCTCGTTCGTCAAAGCGACAGCAAACCAGGGAGGCCGTACAGCTCGAGCACATGGCGATATTCGTTTAAGCACGTACACTGTGGTTCCTGCATTTATGAGCAAGCCTTGGCGCAACTAGTGTGTGCGTCGACAGCCATGCCGCAGTACCGCGCGCACGCAGGGACCCCAAGCAAGCACGAATGCTATGCGAAAATCCATACGTTGCGAAGATGGGAGGAGTAAGACGACGGGGCAGAATGAGTAATTGTTTTCAAGGACGCGTGACAAGAAAAAAGGGCTTTGGAAAGTGCGAGAGTTATATTGGGGTGCCACGTTTTCTTTCTCTTTTTTTTAGACAACTCTCGCCCTCTCTCTTTTTACCACTTCTTTTTTGTATGTTGTACATCGGACGGAAGCTACGAAGTTTGATGTGCCCCCATGCACACGTTCAGTTCGCTTGCTAGAACTTGCTTCTGTGTCTGCTGCGCGAATCTGCGTCGAATGAGCTACCACATCACATGCATTTCGCTGAAGCGCCAGTCGAACACGATCCTCACCTACTTCCCGAAAAAGAGTCCGTGTTCAGATTCAAGAGATGCAGCGACAGCACCGGAATGCCCGATTGCGGCCAAAAAGGAAGCGACAACTCAGCACTTATCGCCTTCAGATGCGTCAATCGATCAGTCACTTATCACTGAGGATACTTCAGTCGCCGAACCTGTGCACCCGAATGACATGGCAAAACGGTAAGCCTGGCTACAGTGCAGCTGCATTGAGCTGCACGTATATACTGTTTATAATCAATGCCACAAAGCTTATAGTAAATATTTACGATGCACTTTCAGATTTGTAGTTTGGCGAGGCTTGAAGGAAGTATAATATAGGATGTTCTGCTCACATTGTGCACAACATTCTCAGTTGCAGAGTTCTTTAATTGCTAAAGTTGCCAATGGGGCTTGTTTGTATGACATTTCCTGATTACTGTGGTAATCGGGCACAAGACACAATAAATGGGACACAAGAAAGGCACACGGCGCCGGGTGTCCTCGTGTGCCTTTCTTGCGTCCCATTTGTTTGCGCTACCATAGTAATCATTTGTTTTATAACAGCATTGCGCGATCACCAGCCGGCCCGCACGTCAGCACCCTTATCACTACCTGGAGCTGAAGAACTAACAAAAATAAGTATTTGCCAGGCATCTTTGTTGGAACCATATTACGCGTTGCTTTATTCAATTTGCCATTTATTTTCTCCGTGCGCTGCTTCACTGAACAGTTTCTTGGCCCTCTCAAGTTTTTCAAGATCTTGGTGTAAAATGCTGAAAG
This sequence comes from Rhipicephalus sanguineus, assembly GCF_013339695.2. Lineage (NCBI taxonomy): Eukaryota > Metazoa > Arthropoda > Arachnida > Ixodida > Ixodidae > Rhipicephalus > Rhipicephalus sanguineus. The sequence continues at coordinate 139,101,572 of NC_051186.1, forward strand.
ATCATCATCATCATCACATTTGATATTATTATTATTATTATTAATATTATTATTATTATTCCTATTATTATTATTATTATTATTATTATTATTATTATTATTATTATTATTAGCAGTAGTAGTAGTATTGTTATTACTATTTGGTATCTCATATTTTCTTTGTCGTCGCAATCCTCCAGCCTAAACAACGAAATGGCGTATTATGCAATGTGCCTGCACATCCCCCCCCCATCCCACACTCCTGTAGGCTTCTAAGAATTTCAACCCCCCCCCCTGAGAGAATTCCTGGGTGCACTACTGCCTAGGGACACAGCTGCATGTGCATGAAAGGAGATACAGGCACTGCTGTTGATCTGGTTGGGTACGGGGCAGCCTCAGTATTCTAGCCTTTTGAACTTCTGCATCTGTCGCTTCACTTTCACACAACAACATTAAACATTCAAGATGCATAAATACCGCTTTGACTCGTATAAGGGCCACACTTCTTTTTTTCACAATATTGATGGGGTGTGGCTCTTACATGAGACCGAACCCTTTGGTGTACTGTCATTACGAAATTCACCATAATCCTCTATGGCCATCCACTACCTCAAAAGCTAATGTTACCCTTTTTCATAATAGCTTTGTTGGTTCAATTAAACATGCCGCATACTTGACTATTCACTCTCACTACCACTGCTGCTCTCGCCTGACTTGGAAGCTATTTTTCCAGTGACTCGATCTCTTGGGAGCAAACTTGTAGACACAGTGCTGGAAATTCTTGTCACTTTAAAGTTCAGACGCAAAAGATGTGCATCTTGTTTTTTCTCTTGCAATAAGTAACTAACGGCCTACTTATCGCTGCTGGAGACCTAGCTTGCTTGCTACAGTGTGCGATAGTCCACGCGCGCTTCTTTTTGTATTTTTATGTAATCGGTCTGTTACACGTATAACCACTCCCTTGCGCTAATCACCCCCGAGTGTCTGGGAACCTTCCAGATTATTTTAGAATCTTCTGATAACCTTCAGTGCGCAACGAAAACAGTACAGTTGGATCTAGCGCGGCTGATTCCATATGCATAAATGCCGATGTATAATTAATGAATGTATAAATGTATAATCTTCGATGCCACGTGTATAAATGCTGATGCACCTTAGCGCTGATCACATTATTCGACGACTGCCTGCGCCGATATCGTTGCACTTTGAGTGTCGTTCTTTTTCCGGTCACAAGTTCGCCCAAATAAAGACTTTCATTTTTACCGGCTGCAATTGCGTTGATCACCGTCACAAACACGCGACACTATATAAAGAATGCTCATAAACTATAGGTGGCGTGTTGTGCGATTCAAGATGGCGCCCGGAAGAGGGTCAACCAATATGGTTTAAATAAAGCTTGCTGTAGTGGAGGCCGCTTATACTTACCAATGGGCCGCAGTGAAGCCGCGCCGTGTGCGCGGCGGCCATCTTGCCTTAGGCAAGAAACGGGAACCAAAGCGCGCCTGCCACACTGATCGCATCTCTGCACCGTGGTTTTTAACGTTATAGCGAGCATTAAGGGAGAAGTTGTCAAGAATAAGAAGCCAAATGGCAGATAAGAATGCAGTCAGTTTTATTCTGATTCTTTTGGCGTTTTCCTTGGAAGCATGCACATCGATGAAGGGTATGTATCTCTGGTTTTCAAAATTATCATCCTCGTAAGAGCACACCTCACTTCTCGGCACTCATTTTCCTGTTTATTTCCTTCGTCACATGGCGGAGTCTTATGGCATATGTGGAGTTCGGCCACTTTCTTTGAGCGAAATATAAATGTGGGTCTTTAAAGCTAGGATATGCTCATCGAGAAGGATATGCTCATCAAGGCTTGAAAGCCATTTATTTTCTCAAGACAAGCTCAGAACCTCCAAAACCAATAGTTTTGGCTTTGCATGGACGTGCTTTAAATATGTGCATTCAGCTTGCAGTCGACACTATTTCAATAGATATGTAGCTTCTTGATACTATTTCGTTGGATCGGCTCTCTCTCATCCTGTCAATGAATCAATTGAAAACGCCCAAGTGGCATCCTATGTTGTAAGTTTAAGCCAACACATGCAGTCTGTCATCATGCATTCCAGTCCCGAAGTCCACATATCTAACCACTTAGTCGCCCACAGTCCCAACAGATTTCCTCATTTGTCATCAACAATCAAAGTACAGTAGAGTTTTTGTGCTGCATTGGGATAGCTTTTTCAAGACAGTGACTCATCTGTGAAGGCAGCATTTCCTTTGATGGAATTCTGTATACCGTTCTCGTATAGTGCACTCTGCTACAGTGCTCGATTAAACTTCGAACGTACATACGCATAAGCTGATGGAGAAAGTAAGTGCAGCGTTAACGCAAACGCCCGCAGCTCGGATGGATACGTGTCTTTCTGGTCTTTTCGTGCCCTGTGAAGGGGTTGCTGTAAGTATGGGGGAAGACCGCAGTGAACATCCCCCTGCCCTACTCAGATATGAGCTTTTGATCTCGTTTACTATCGCTTGAGGATCGAACCTCGCTCTTTTTGGTCAGCCTGCAATTTTTCTGCTGCAGAATTTTCATCTTGAACTGTTTATCTCCCCTTGGGAAACATGAAGCGTTTCTTCGTAATGCTGCCTGTAGGTGATGCAGCTGTCACATCTTCAACTTTTTTCAATTTGAACACATATAACGACCGGAGTACCCCGGGGCCTCGGTTAGGTCGCTTTATTTGCAGCTGGAACGAGCATTGCACAGTTTAGACCTACTGGTTTTACTCGCTGCACTGCATAAAGCAAATACAAATAACAATACAAATTACAAAATGCACGAATGTAAGAAAAAACAGGTCCTTGTGTATTGCCCAAATGACGTTGCTTAACCTCGTAGTGGCGAGCTACCCTTTTATAACACGACAGGGCAACCGATAACGAAATCTAGGGGGTCGCCGATTTGTATAATTTCAACGAATAGCAAACGGTGCGTCCTTTTCCTATTTGTGCTCCGCACCAGTGGTGCGGAGCACAAGCACAAGAATGTGTATCACTAGATTTTGCAAGTGTTTTACAAATGCATCAAGCACAGTCGGACAACTCCGACTGTGCTTGGGGGGCGCTAGCCCTCCCACTGACTGAGAAATGTTGAGGGGGCGGAGTCCCCCCCCCCCCCCCCCACTTTCGACAGTGGTTACTGTCGGCTGCAGACCGGGAAACTAACAAGTAAGGCAAAGTTTTACTTGAACGCAGCAATAAGATAATTTTGTAATAAAATTTGACCTCGATTCTGCGGTGACGACTGTCCTCCGTTTGTCATGACGACGCACTGTAGGCTACCTGCGGTGCGGGCTGCCTATTCCACGCTTGTGCGTCTTGCGCTCGAGCATTGCAGAGGAGGCTATCGCTCAGCAGGGGCTCTATAACATTGCAACAATCTCGCGATTTTATTTTGTCTTGCCTGGCCTGAAATTTAAGTAATCCGCGACGCAGATATGCGCGGGAACCAATAAACGTTTTATAGCCCGATCAAACGCTCTTTTTCATGAAATTCAATTTCCTTGAAAAGGAATAGCATCGCCACTGCTCCATATTCAAGCTGCTGTGAGTTGATGAGTGTGCAGAAGTGTCCAGCATTTTAGTTGTGCCTAGCCAGGACAGCTAAAATAGATTCCCACTTTAGTCTCCGATTTGCCGGCTTCACTTGGCTTATCACATGGTAGCCTGCAGCGATCGTGGCGGCTTGTGAGCACATTGAGAAGCCCAGCTTTCAAGTTTGCCCCGTTACTTGTTCTACTTCACCAAGGAGATGATCAGCGTCCACGGTTTTCTGGACTAAGAAGGCTGCCTACTTGCAAAGGATTGTGTCGTTCCTAATAATATTTATTTCTCTCTCTACCTCTTTGTCAGCAACGATAAGTTCACAGGGAGTTGTACATGCGCAAAAACAGCTCAACATCGTTATACTACAACTGAAAGTATCTATCATACACGCATGAATCCATCTCGCCCGCTGCTATAAGCAGCCGCTGCCAATGTGATTGGCGGGCAGCCTTCTTCAATTACGTTCAGAAAGAGGCACTGTCTGGCTATTCAAAAAAAAAAAAAAAAACATGGCTGATCCCTCCGTCATAGGAATTGGTATAACACGAAAGTGAAACGTGTCTTCACACAAGCAGTGCTTATTGTGTAGTGATATATGAGAGCTTGTACAATGTCTATTCGTGTTTGGCAGCTACAGCACCGTTTGACGTGGATGCATCCCTGTTGACAGCATGTCTCTATTGCGAAGACTAACGCGCCCATGATCATGATTAAACCGTTGTGGTAGCTGACGGTGTGAACAGATATTTAGACACAGCGAATCGTGAATCCCGCGTAAGGATGATATGAACAAACTCATAATTAACACTGGTACCCGGTATGCACTTCTTCAAAGCGTCGTCTATTAAAGAGAGAAACGGCACGGTGTGCGCTTTCTAGTAACGGGTAGCCGACGCCTCTGCTCATGCAAAGATAACACACACTGCGCTTCAGCAACACGGGAGGTAGAGGTTCGTAGCCTGAGCCGCAAACGCGTGCGTCCCGCTGGCCTCTGCCTCGCAGGCGCTGCTCTCGCTCCACCAAGGCAGGACATTCGCCCGTCGAAGTCGCGTCCTTTCTGCAACACATATTGCAGCAGTTTTGTTAGTCGGTGCTCTCGCAAATGAAGCAGTCGGCGGCGGAGAAATCCCGTTGGTGCACGTGGAAGCTGCACTACTCCGATGAGCCGACGCACGCTAACACGAAGCCAAAGGCAAACAACGTAACTGCGTCAAGGGTGCCTCGGCGACGCCAGCGCGGCCAGTGTACCTCTCTGGTATCGAGACGCTTTAGCCATGACCTCCGATATCGCGTGCAATCTCGGAGTAAGCGCTAGTAAGTGTCGATCGTGAAACATTACTTCTTTTCACATCTCACAGACGGTGGCACCGCCCCGCTCCGCCCGCCGCGAAAGAGAATGTGTGAAAAATATAAGGCGCGTTCGCGCCGTGTCTAGCATCTCCCGTATTAATCGGTAGGGCGTCGGGCGCTTGCCGTCGCGGCCGCAGCGTCGTGGGTTCGATTCCCAGCGGGGTATCCTTTTCTTGGTTTTTGCTTTCTCACCCGTTGGCGTCCATTTTATCAACGTCATATCCGTGAGGGATGTACTTGGTGGACCCCGGCACAAAACACTCTCGTGTTAAAAAAAAGAGTTATTGTTCAGCACAGTAATGTGCTGGTTATTGTGCACGCTTCATTTTAACACCGCGAGTTTTCGCAGACTTGTGACGTCGCGTAACAATTGGAGGCAATTTTTTGGCACATTGAAAATTTTTGACGAATAGCGAAGAACCAATGACAAACAATACGCCGTGTTGAAAATAGTTCATTATTATTATTTTTTACGCAGTCATGCATACGTGGCAATTACGCGGTGGATCACTTACGCGTCATTTGTTGCGTCATTTTACGAGCAAGTGCTGTGAGCATGACCCAGAAAATTTCGACCAATCATTAACAGCTAACGACATATACGGAAGGAAACAATGCGGGATAGTTTAAAGTTATAATGGCCCACATTTTTTCAAGGAAAATATAGCTTACACAGTTTACGTACGCTATTTACTTGGAGGAACCGGAGGGGAGGAGTAAAGAGCCACCTCACCGCTTTCCCGTCTGCCCCCCACCCAAGCTGGGAAAAATAGGAGGGCAAGGAACGACACCTAGCACATAAATTCGTAGTCATTTATAATCTTATAACTATACACAATCAGCTCATTGTGGTTTGCTTAAGTATTAATTGACTGAACTTGGTCTTCCTCTTAAGAAAGACTTTATATTAGAGAGCTCTAACACTTAAGAAATTGGCTCTCCGCTTATCCTGAAGACTTCTGCGAAGTACCATACTTTGTCCGCCACAATTTTTGTTTAATAAGTGAGAATTTAAGGCACTAGAGTCATAACAGATTCTTCATACTCATAGTATCTACAACGCCAAACTAAGACTGGGAAGCTTGCTGATGCAATGCTCAGATGATCAGGTTAAATTTGGGTGTAATTTTTAAACTTCAAGGCAATATTTCCAAAATGCTATTAAACACTGAGTTGTTGCAGTATAGGGCGGCCCAACCTGCACAATCTGTTCGTGCAGATTCTTCCTTGATTTAAAACAGTTTTGAAAAGCAAGTCATCTGGTCAGCACTATAAGTACTATATATATATATATATATATATATATATATATATATATGTATATATATATATATATATATATATATATATATATATATAAATATATATATATATATATATATATATATATATATATATATATATATATACACACTCGACTGCTGACCCGAAGGTCGCGGGATCGAATCCCGGCCGCGGCGGCTGCATTTTCGATGGAGGCGAAAATGTTTGAGGCCCGTGTACTTAGATTTAGGTGCACGTTAAAGAACCCCAGGTGGTCGAAATTTCCGGAGCCCTCCACTACGGCGTCTCTCATAATCATATGGTGGTTTTGGGACGTTAAACCCCAGATATTATATATATATATATATATATATATATATACGGCGGACAGAGCGACGCCAGCCCCCCCACTCGCCAGCGAGTTGGTACGCCACTGACTACAGGCCTGGGTCTTCTCAAGACAGAATACAGGCAGGGGCGTAGCCAGAAATTTTTTTCGGGGGGGGGGGGGGTTCAACCATACTTTATGTATGTTCGTGCGTGCGTTTGTGTGTGTGCGTGCCTATATACGCAAGCAAAATTGAAAAATTTCGGGGGGGTTTAACCCCCCAACCCCCCCCCCCCCCCTTGGCTACGCCCCTGAATACAGGATAATATTACTCCCCGATGCCAAGCCGAGCGCTATTACGTATCCGCGGCGAGTACCCCTGCCCATGCTGCCCAGTGTCAAACGTGAGTTGGAGAGAATGGAGAACCGTGGCGTCATCAGAAAGGTCGACGAGGCCACAGAGTGGTGCGCACCTATGGTAGTCGCGAAAAAGAGAGGAGGCGAGCTTCGAATCTGCGTCGACTTCGGAGGGTTAAAGAAGAACATTCTGCGGGAACGAGTCGTAATGCCTCCCTCGACGAATGTTTGGCTAGACTTGCCGGAGGTGCATGGTTCAGCAATCCAGAAGCACACGTTGCTGGGCTAGTGGGTTCATGTTCTTTCAGAAGCCACGGAAGTGGCTATATCGCGCAAAGAAAACACAAGGGGAGGGTTAAGGGGAACGCGATATAGCGCTCTTGCGCGATATAGCCACTTCCATGGCTTCTGAAAGATGGTTCAGCAAGCTTGATGCAAGGGCTGGTTATTGGCGAGCTCCGCTAGCACCCGAGTCCCAGAAGTACACTATATTTCTGACACAGTGGCGGATCCAGAGGGGGGCGGTAGGGGCGATCGCCCCCCCCCCACACACACTGTGTGACACGCTCCCCCCCCCCTTTCCCTCTAGTGCCTGCGTCCACCTCCTTTGTCAGGTTGCCCCGGCTACCTCTGCCCAAACCGCAGAGGAAGCCGAATGGCTAGAGCTAGAGCGTCCGTTTCCAATGCGGAAGCTACCGGGTTCGATTCCCAGTGCCGGCGGACACCCGCCGGTTTTTCTAAAGAGTCGCCCCAGCCTGGCAGTTTGTGTTCTGGGCACTCTAGATGGTGCTCTCCAGGGGCATAGCCAGAAATTTTTTTCGGGGGGGGGGGGGGGTTCAACCATACGTTATGTATGTTCGTGCGTGTGTTTGTATGTGTGCGTGCCTATATACGCAAGGAAAACTGAAAAATTTCGGGGGGGGGGGGTTGAACCCCCCAACCCCCCCCCCCTTGGCTACGCCCCTGGTGCTCTCGTCTTTCTTCGAACTTCTTTCACCCCCTTTTCATCTTTTCCAACCACAACGAGCCTCTGTTCTGCTATTATAATCCCCCTCTCCTGGACAGGAGGGTTGAGAACTTGAGATGTTCTTCTCGACGAGAGACGGTTACTATCCTGTGCTTTTCTCTTCTTCTTTATCCAAGAATTTCATCTCCCCCCCCCCCCCTTTTGCTTCCTCAGCAAAAGGGGATGGCAGCTTAAAGGAGCATGGACACAAAAAGTTTGGATCTTGTTTTTTCTACGACTCACTTATTACGGATGGAAAGCTCGTTTCCTCGAGCGCGCGACGGTTAATTATTTGTAGATGGTTTTACAGCGCCCAGCCGCAGTTTCGGTTTCAGAGAGCGCGGAGCTGAACACAGAATAGTTATCATGTAAATAGTTATGTGTATCGAGAGGGCAGCTACCGTACCGCAAAGAGACAGCGAGAGACACACTGTGCGACCACCCTCCTTCCCTGGCCACCCCACCGGCTACAATGGAATCGAAGAAGCCGCCCCCGCGCTTCGTCATTCCATATGTGCCGGGCATCAGTGAACAGCTCTCCAGGCTCTTCAGAAAAGCAGGAGGCCGAAAGACCGACCATCACCAAGGCGTAGTCTACAAGGTGTCGTGTTACATAGGCGGAAGCATGTGTTTCCTGGAGAGAATACGCCAACACAAGAACGACGTCAGGAAGATGGAAGCGCAGCGCAGCGCTCTTGCTGAGCACTGTGAGAAGCACGACCATAAAATCTTCTTTGACGGCGTTTCTGTTCTAGAAACAGAAAGGAATCTGCGAAGGAGGCTCTTGCTCGAGTCTCCGCACATTCAGTACACACCTGCAAATGTGAACCGCTCGCTAGGAACAGTGCCCCCAGTATACGTTCGCGGCCTCCGAAACCTGAGGGAAAGGAAAAGCCGGAGCCGTGGTGAGAGAACAAGACGCGGCCATGCTTCCATGACCAACGCAGTCACCCTGTGAGGAAAGGACCGGATCGATCCCGAAACGTTGAGCTCTCTCAAACTGTGGCTGGAGCCATTTCAACTTCCTAAAACATTGTTGACTACGTGAGTACACAAAACCACGTGCACATGCGCACCGTGTCGTCGACTCTTTTCAACGAAGGCTTTCTGCAGGGGCGTAGCCAGAAATTTTTTTCGGGGGGGGGGGGGGGGGGGGTTCAACCATACTTTATGTATGTTCGTGCGTGCGTTTGTATGTGTGCGTGTATATATACGCAAGCAAAACTGAAAAATTTTGGGGGGGGTTTGAACCCCCCCAACCCCCCCCTTGGCTACGCCCCTGGCTTTCTGGGTGCTGCTACAATCCCCTCGGAGGCGTTCTAAGTATGCGTGACCCCAAAAAATGCTCTGCCGAGGAGAGGACATCAGCATTTGCACTCCCGTGCATGTGTGCCCCCTCTTCCCGTTCAAAAAGTCTGCTAGGAGAGAGCGCTCGCAAGAATCGTGACAGCCAGCACAAACTCGTGGCGCAGGTGGTGGTTGGTTGGTTACACGAAAACCAAAGGCGAGCTTCGCGTGCAGTGGCGCTACACGCACTTTAAAATCGATTTTAAATATGTTGTAGGCAATATTATCCATCCATATTTCGTAGGGGATGAGTGTGTGTCCACACAAATCTATCCCACAAGTTATCTCGCCTTCAAAATTTTGTGTCAGTACTCCTCTAACAAAGTCTCCTCGCGGCGTAAGGCAAGACGCTGGATTGCACACATCGCTGACATATCTGAACCAGAGAAGGTTATGACAACGAAACAAAGCCTGTAGGAACCTTTGGATTGTTGCCGTCGACGGAATGAAACTGTGTTATTCACGTCACCTTTTTTTCTGGCATTCCCAGTGGAGCTTCTCGCTTGGCACGAAGTTGTCCTTCTAAGAACTCAAAGGTAAGAGGTTCTTGAAAAGATGCACCTGCAGGTATTAGGCTGCCGAAGTTACTAGAACGTACGGTATTACCGTCACTGCCGCATGTTGCTAAAACGTTTTAGTCTCACACGTGGTCTCACCTTTCACTCCTTTCTCTCTTTATTCTTTCGGCGAAAAGCATGGGAGAGCTTCCATAGCAGCTGCAGGTTTTTCGGATGGCAGTCCTAATGCTGTAGGTTTGATGTTGCACTGTGCTTCTTACAGCGTAGGAGTGAAAGGAAAGTGGCTGCATCGCCTTTGTTTACAAGAATTTCCACTCTCAAATTTGGCGAGAAACAGCGGTGCGCATTGACAAGGCACAGGCGGCTGGCGACTGTCCCACCGTCCTGCGAGTGTCTAGACGCACGCGTTGCTACCCGAGTCGTATGAATCTGGAGACTGGTACTGTGGTTGCCACTTGACCCGTCCCGGCGACACGAGGTAAGCGTAGGTCACGCACAATATAGCTAGCGTTTCGTAATCTCGGTTTCAAATCGTCACCCCTTGATTCTTTTGTTTCTGAGTTCAAGAAGACTTGAAACGTGCCTATCATTGGTAGCTGCAGTATTGGAGATACCAGTGACGCCAGTATTCAGCCAAGTATATTCTGCAATTTATCGTTATTAACCTGTTCAGAGCAGCCAGGAAATCCGCAAACTGACTATAGTGTATCTTTCTGCAGCCCTTCTAATGCAGTTACGAGGAATGTACCAATATCCTACATAATCCGCTGTAACACTACGATTGAATTAAGTACTTTTTTCTTCAGTATATTTTTTTCACATGTTAAAAAACTTCAAGGTATGTTTTCCAAGACATGTGAAAGAATATGAACATGAATTGTTTTCTTTTGCATGAAATAAACGCTGCCCACGATTTGGTGCTCGGAAGTTTCAAAGGTGCTGAAGCAATGCCACACTGACAGATAATTTTGCTAAAGTACAGGCGATATGTCGCACGCTCATATATTCAGCATCTCTTGCTCATGCTCAGCCCGATATAATGTTAATACGCACATCGCGATTTATTCTTTCGGTTACAAAGTGCGCAGCTATTTTTTAAGGTATTCCGCAGAAAGTCATTTGCAAGGCTTACGTAAATATGCGCAAGCACTGTGCCACTTGCTAATTTTCGTCGTCTGTGATGCCGCTGCCGTTCTGCTTTGTCGTTGCTGTCTTCGTTTTACTTGTTAAAACGATGCGACGTACGCGTGGAGATGAGCAAGTGGAGCAGTGCTTTATTTATTATGAAGCACTCCCTAAAGTAAGTAGTTTCATTTGCAAACGGCACCTGAGCAGCTCCTAAACCACCTCCCTCAATCGCGTGCCTCCCCCGGTCCGGCTGTCAGAAACGCTATTTCTTTATCGGTTAAAACCAGTGACGGTTCAGTCACGCATTTCTCTCCTTGTTTCTTTATCAAGAAGGCTACTAAGAGCCGCCACTCGTGCCTTGTCGCCTTGAAAGGTTTGACCTCGCTTCTCAGCGACTGAAAACGACCGGGAGTGGGTTGAGGGAGAACAACAACGGTATTACGCATTTACGGTACCGCTCTTCCTTTTTCGCTCGTTGTGCTTTCGCCGCTGCTAATTGCGGTAAAGACACTCCAACAGCACAAAAGCTTTTTCGAAATTTACTGTGTGGTGTCACGCCTCATTATTGCCTGTCAGCTCATGCATTCTTAACGATCCACCTGTCGTTCGGGAGACGCACTAGTGCGTCACTGGAACTTGGAGCGGACGAGCGAGAGAGGAGGAGCGCTACCGTTATCCCGTACCCCATTTGTGTACCGTGTTTCCGTAACTTGATAAAAGACTCTAATAGCGCACCGTCACCTGCCGTGGCGTCTCTGTCGTCTGTTCGGCGCCATACGGATAATTTTTGTCCAAACGTATATTCCGAGTACAAGTGCTGACAACGCGAGGTCAACGAGCCTCCTAATCCCCGGAAGGATCGTGAGAGATGGCGGTCCTCCACCTCTGAAGTCTTGCGCGGGCAACGGGACATTGAATTTTGAAGTGCAAGCGTGTGCTCATCATTATGACCCTACAAAGGTTCCAGGATTGGTGTAATCCTGGTGTGGTACCAGCGTGGAGAGAGGGAAAATGGGGTGGACCTCAATCTGCTAATTTAATCCGGTGCTGGTGCACCGGAGAGCACCGTGCCTGTTCCCTGTGGTCTGGATAATGTAAATTACTTGTATAGTTTTCTTCCTTCCATCAACTTATCATGACTGCCCGGCAAGACACCAAGCCGTGTTTGTACCGGCCACGCAACCTGATTTCTAACGAAGGCTTAGCGCTGCAAAATGGGCATATATCTGAAGTGTGGTAGCCCGTAATTTGTAGTAATTCTTCCAATTTATTAAGATTAGAAAACATATTAGGACAAATGAGTGGAACCACTTTAAGTACAAACTAACAGTATTTATGCAGTGATGGGATTCTTTTAATAATAGTAACAGTAAAAACAAAAGTGACCCCCCCCCCCCTTCAGTTTTCTTCAAGCGACCGCCCCCCCCTAAAATGAGTGGCTGGATCCGCCCCTGTTCTGACACCATTCGGCCGGTTTCAGTTCCTCCGAATGCCCTGTCTGTCAACAACACCGTAAACCACACGCCGAGCCCATGATACTCTCCCCACTTCCCAAACACCCATGGGAAGCGATAGGAATCGATCTCTTCTGTGGGGATGGAGTTAACTACCTTGTATAGTTGTGGACTACTACTCACGTTTCTTTGAACTCAAGAAGTTGAAGCGTACCACCACAGAGAACATAACACAAGCACTGAGTCAGATCTTCGCGCGCTTTGGGGCACCGGCTATCATACGGTCAGACAATGGCCCTTAGTTTGCTTCGGCACAGTTCAAAGCGTTTGTCAAGCAATGGGGATCAAGTCACGTAACCAGCAGTCCCTATTTCCCTCAGAGCAAAAGCACGGCAGAAAGAATAGTTCATACTGCTAAACAGCTAATCAAGAAATCGCCAAACATCCACAAGGCTCTGCTCGCGCATAGAGACATGCCAGGGAAAGAAGGATTCACACCAGCGGAACTCCTCGTGGGAAGGCGCCTAAGAACTGACGTGCCCGTGGCACGGCACGTGCTGAGGCCACGGTGGAGCACCGTAGAACTTACGAACCAAAACGAAGCCTACAAGGTCGAACAGGGCCAACAATATAACCGGAGACATAGGACCTTGGCAAGAGATCCCATTCAACCGCAGACAGCCGTCCGCATTCTGTCTGGTGCTCGAATAACAGGGACCGTCATTGGGCCAGCTCACACGCCTCGTTCGTATGTAGTGAGCACACCTGGAGGTCTCACAAGACGCACCAGCAAACATCTCCAGCCGCTACAACCTGTGGCGACAAGAAGTGGACGAACCATGAGAGCTCCGAGTCGGCTTGACCTGTGACGAGAGCAGGAAGGCCACTTCAAAGTAGAGGAGGTGTCGCGGCCGCAGCCACAAGGAGATGACGCTGTGTGTACCGCATCACGTGACGAGCGGGACGATCAGGCGAGAAGATGTTCTCTAGGACGAGTGTGTGCGATCGTGTGTGTTGAGCTAACATGTAGCCGCGCGAGCCCGCGTGCTTTAATCCTTAAGTCATTAAACAGTTGTCGTTATCCGTCTGCTCGTTCGTATGCTCTGTTCTCGACCACGACACCTCCTACGTTCTTCCTGCCTGCGCTTCCATTCTATATCCTTATCAACCTCAGTTAGTTGCTGCAAGTCGTCTGACACTGAGGCTAAAGCTGAGCCTTTCCCACGTCCGAGGAACTCAGCGTGCCGGTTAGCCATCTTTCCTCTTCCCCCATGCGTGCCCTCGTCCGATTCCCTAGCTTTGCGCGTGTGCCTAAAACGCTGTCGGAATGCTTTTGTTGACAAGCGACATTTGTGCAACAGCGCCTCTTTGACCTTGTCATACGCTTCAGCGTCCTCTCTGCTGAGTCTAGCTTAGAGTATACAGTAACTCTAGTCTAGCTACTACATCGGCGGCCTCGCACGGAAGAAGTGTTAGCAATTCTTGCGGCCAAGTTTCGAGGGAGAATCCGGCCTTCTCGCATGTTCGCTCAAAATTCTCAAGAAGTACGATGTCCTCGCCAACTTTGAACGGCTGCAAAAGCTCTTCCATCTTTTCCGACTCCCTCGCAATGGGGACATGGCTTGCGGCGGATATACGAAGTTCCAGATCCCTTAGGTTCAACTCATGATGCCTCTCGGCAGCTCTCTTTTCTCTTTCCTTTTGTGGGATTAAACGGTTTGAGAGCCTCAATAAAGAGACGTTGTGGGGCGCTTGCATGCGCGCGACACTAAAGCCCCTTGATCTGGAAAGTAGGGACACTCTCCTCCGCGCGCGCGTTTTCCTCCTCAATTCTCCTCGGATTTCTGCCCTCCCCTGGCCGGCGCGCTGCGCACGGCACGCTGAACCCTCCACTGGCTCGCCGCAGCCGCATTAAAATCACTGCGCGCGCTTGTTTAATCGGCCCCTTGAAGCGTCAAATGAGAACCTGTTTCTTAAGCAACAGTCATGACGAAAGTGGGCTTCCGATAGAACAAAGTGACAAATATATTTTTAAAGACGCTTCGGTATATACAAATAAGCGCTTCGAAAAAAAATGAGTGTATCAACTGGCGGCTGAGCGGTTTACCTTCCCGTCGCCGCCTGGGCTGTCCTTAACACGGTGTATTAACGCATATAATGTAACCAGCATAAAGTATAGGCGAGAATTTTTTTCATAATTGTGGTATTGATGAGCTAAAAGAAGGCACCCAAGAAGGAATGTGGTGGTTTACTTAAACTGGGCCAAATGAGTGAGCCCGAAGCCTTTTTGTGTCAATGCCGCTGTCAGACACGCACGCACGCACACGATGCATGCACGCAGGCACACACACACGCCTATACACACGTGATAGAGACACGCACATACGTACACACACGGACATGCATACACACGCGATACAGACACGCACGCTCATACATACATACACACGCGATACAGACACGCACGTTCATACATACATACACACGCGATACAGACACGCACGCACATACATACATACACATGCGATACAGACACGCACGCACATACATACACACGCAATGCAGACACGCACGCACATACATACACACGCTATGCAGACACGCACGCACACACATACACACGCGATGCAGACACGCACGCGCATGAATACACACGCGATACTGAGACGCAGGCACATACACAGCGATACAGAAACGCACGCGCATGCACAAGTGATACAGAGTATACAGACACGCACGCGCAGGCGCACGCATACACATACGTGCGTACACGCACAAACACCGCGAATACACAAACGCACGCACATGCACTCACACGTTAACACGTGCGCACACGCACATACAAACGCAGGCGCAAATATGCGCACATACAAACACGCATACACCTGCACACACCCGTACACACACGCCTGGAGGGTTGACGCCTGGAGGGTTCATGGCGGGCGTGAGCAGCTGAAAGCGCGCGAAGTTTGCTTGCGCTCGCTTCTCGTGACGTCAGGGTCACCTGACTGGGAGCTATCGCGCGTCGCAGCCATTCAGCGTTGCGGATGCGCCGGCTCCGCGAAAGAGAGGGTGAAAAAAGAGGAGGTTGACGGCGCGGCGAGGATGAGCCGGCGTGGATAAAGGAGCGTCGCTACTTTCCAACATCAAGGGGCTTTACGCGACACAACGCACCGGGAGTCCTGTTACTCTGTATCCCCGTCTCGTTCTCTGTTCGAACCCGATACAACACAAGTTACGATATGGTGTCAGAAGTGGGATGCAAGTGGTGAGATCGGGAACGACAGCAGTCGAAGTAGAGACAACGCTGCAGTAGGTTTCATTGACCGAATTCACGGCGAAAGCAAAAGGCACCGGTGGACGCGAAAGAAGAAGCAACATGGCGGCCAAGCAGCAGCCGAGCCAAACGTGCGTCGGTCTCGCGCCATCAGTGTAGCCGGAATCGACAGGACAAAACCACGCGTCTAGAGTGCACCCGCAACAAACGGACAAGAATTTGCCTGTGAGCATGAGCAACGAGCGCACCGCAAGTGACCACAACGACAACGGTCAAGGACAGATCACGATGGCAACAGGTGGGCCCCAGCAGACGCCGCTGGGTGTCGGGTTCGCACCACCGGCGCCCTTGGACTTCCAGAGGCCAGAAGAGTGGACAGCGTGGCGGCAACGCTTCATGCGTTACAGGCGAGTGTCGCGTTTGGCAGAGCAAGACGGAGCAGCTCAAGTAGACGCTTTGATTTATTGTCTCGGAGGAGACGCAGAAGATATTCTAGCGGCGTCGACGCTAACCAAAGAGCAGGAGAACTTTGAGAAAGTGATTGACATGCTGGAAAATCATATCATCGGTAAAAGAGACATAATATACGTTATGTTCAATCAGAGGTGGCAGGAGCCTGGAGAGACAGTGGAAGCTTTTGTGACTGCTTTGCACAGTTTGGTAGCTCACTGCGGATACGGGGCACTGAAAGATGAAATGGTGCGCGACAGGCTAATTGTGGGCTTACGGGATGCAAAGCTATCGGAAGCGCTACAGAGCTATCCAGATCTCACTTTGGAGACTGCTGTACAAAAAGCTCGCCAGACAGAAGCGGTTCGAAAGCAGCAAGCCGTGGTAAGACAGGAACTCTTATCCGGAGAAGCGTCTGTTGATGCCTTGCGAAAGGCCGGTAAAGGAGCTCCTCCAGAGCTGCTCAAGCAAAAACGTCCTTCAACACAAAGAAAAGGGCACCATGGTTGTAGCAGATGTGGTGGACATGAGAAACATGACCGCATCAACTGTCCGGCTTCTAAGGCAAAATGCCATTCTTGTGGGAAAAAGGGGCTTTGGGAAAAGATGTGCCGATCAAAAACGCTCAAAGAAGTAAAAGAAGGTGCTGCGCCAGAGCAGGTGTGGACATTGGGAGCCCTGCGTATTAACAAAACAGCAGAGGCGCGGAGAAAAATCATTGATGTCGGTGGAGAACAGATCAGCTTCAAGATAGACACTGGAGCAGATGTAAGTGTAGTGCCGGCAGGAAGTGTAACTGCTGTTAAAACTGTTACTCCGACCACGACAAAACTATATGGCGCCGGGGCACAGCCACTCAAAGTAGTAGGCAAGCTTCACGCGGTACTTAAGTGTGGTGGAAACACTTTCCGTGAAGAGCGCTACGTGGTAGAGGACTTAGAAGAGGCTCTCCTTGGACGTCGAGCAAGTTTAGGCTTGAAACTTGTGCAACTTCTGCAGCAAGTCACAGAAGATTCCCGGGAAAAGTACCAGGCGAAGTTCCCTGAATTGTTCGCCGGGATAGGAGAAATGCAAATAGAGTACCATATCAAGCTTAAGCCAGAGGCCAGACCAGTATCCGTGAGTACTTCCCGCAGAGTTCCCTTGCCGCTGCTTGAAAAGGTGGAGGCCCAGTTAAAGGAGATGGAGAGAAATGGCATCATCAGAAAAGTAGAAGAGCCAACTCCATGGTGTTCAGCAATAGTAGTTGTACCCAAGTCGAATGGTGAAGTCAGTATTTGTGTAGATCTGACTAACCTCAACAAAGCCATTGAAAGGGAGAAGCTGGTACTTCCTTCAGTGGAAGAAACGCTAGGAAGACTGTCAGGAGCCAAGTTCTTTACGAAACTGGACGCAAAGGCCGGATCTTGGCAGGTGAAGCTCTCCAAACATTCGCAATTGCTCACAACTTTCATAACACCTTTTGGAAGATTTTACTTTCAAAGGTTGCCCTTTGGGATAACCTCAGCGCCTGAACATTTCCAGAGGAGGATGACTCAGGTCCTTGAAGGCATGACACGAGTTCTGTGTCATATGGATGACATCTTGGTCTTCGGAGCAACGCTTCCGGAACATGACAGGCGGCTGGAGGAAGTTCTGTCAAAGCTGAGAGCTGCAGGGGTGACTTCGAATGAAAAATGCGAGTTTGAAAAAACGTCGGTGAAATTCTTGGGTCACATCCTCAGTGAGAAGGGCATTCAACCTGATCCAGAAAGAGTGAGAGCAATGGTAGATTTTCCGGTACCACGCACAGTAACAGAAGTACGTCAGTTCATTGGCATGGCAAACCAAGTGGGAAGGTTCATACCGAACCTGTCCGACAAGATGAGACACCTCAGGGAACTCCTCCGAAAGGACATGGAGTGGAGGTGGGATGCTCAACAGCAGCAGGCATTTGACCAGGTGAAGAAAGACATCCAAGAAGCAGCGACACTCACTGTGTATGACCCCAAACAACAGCTGATAGTCTCTGCAGATGCATCTTCTTTCGGTCTTGGTGCTGTGTTGTTGCAGAGAGACAAGGACAGTCGTGAAAGGCCAGTTGCATTTGCGTCTAAAGGACTGAGTGAAACGGAGAGAAGATACGCTCAGATTGAGAAAGAGGCATACGCTATTACATGGGCATGCGAACGCTTTGAAAAGTTCCTTGTAGGGACGAAGTTTCATGTCCAGACTGACCACAGACCTCTGATCTCATTGCTGGGCGATCGAGAACTAGACGGAATTCCAGCAAGGATTCAGAGATTCAAGCTGAGACTCATGCGTTTTGACTACTCCATCGAGCATGTTCCGGGTAAAGAGATGTGGATTGCAGATGCACTCTCGAGAGCCCCAGTAGAAACTGCAGAGAGTATGGAAGAAGAGGTCGAAGCATATGTTCAGATAGTGACAAGTTTGCTGCCAGCATCGAGTGACTACCTAAAAGAAATAGAGTTTGCACAGGCTGATGACCCAGTGTGCCGACAAGTGAAAGAGTATTGCACTAGAGGTTGGCCAGGCAAGGGCAAAATTCCGCCTGAGATTGTCTCCTACTTCCAATACCGAGACAGCCTCACGGTGCAACAAAATTTACTTGTGAAAGACAAGAGGTTGGTCATTCCAAAGTCTCTATGGAGGAAAGTGCTTGGCCAACTGCACGCGGGACATCAAGGGGTGTCCAAGTGTAGAGAAACGGCGAAACTGTCAGTGTGGTGGCCAGGACTAAGTACTCAAATTCAAGAGATTGTCGCAAACTGCACGACCTGCATCCAAGAACGGACTCCAAGAGTGGAGCCCATGATTGAGTCAGAGCTACCAGAAGGCAGGCACTATTTGGTCGTCGTAGACTACTGTTCCCGTTATATAGAAGTATGTTATCTGCGGAACACGACTACGGATACGGTGATAGCTCCGTTGAAGTCGTTGTTTGCCCGTCACGGAATACCAGAGACGTTTAGGTCAGACAATGGACCCCAGTTCACCTCAGGGAAGTTTGCGAACTTCACAAAGGAATACCAAATAAAGCATGCCACGAGCAGTCCGCACTATCCCAAGAGCAACGGTGAAGCAGAAAGAATGGTGAAAGTTGCCAAAGACATCCTCAAAAAAGCTGAATACCCAAATATAGGACTCCTCATGTACAGGACGACTCCTGGACGCAGTGGATATACTCCAGCTCAGCTCCTAATGGGAAGACAGCTCAGGACGACTTTACCTACTCTGCCATTCCAGCTGACCCCTAAGTTGCCCAACCATGAGGAATTCCGCCGGAAAGATAAAGAAGAGAAGCGGAAGCAAACCCAAAGCTACAACATTAGGCACAAAGCCAGCGATCGAAGCGAAATGACCGCAGGAAGTTCACTATGGGTGACAGTATACCTGGCACTACAGGCCGGCTCATGAAGAGGAACGACAATCCAAGATCATGAATCGTCGATACTCCACGAAGACAACTCGTTCGGAACACACACCATTTGATTCCAGCCCCGGCAACTAGGGAAGATCACGCAGACATCGAAGATGGCCAAGTAGAAGCAAACCAAGAAACACCAGGAACGGTGGCTACATCAAGGGATGAAGAGGAAAGCGTTGACCCCGACTTGAGTGAAGAAAAGGGCGTGTTTTCAAGATATGGTCGACGCATTGTGAAACCCGTCAGGTACCAGAACTGACCAATTCTTCCGCTTGGGGAAAGAGAGATGTGGGATTAAACGGTTTGAGAGCCTCAATAAAGAGACGTTGTGGGGCGCTTGCATGCGCGCGACACTAAAGTCACTGTAACGGGAAAAGTACCGCGTTCCTTTTCTCTTCGCCGCCGCATCCTTTCGGCGGCTTCGCCACATAAATGGTCCAGCTCGCTCGCCTCGCTAGTGTCTCCCGGCCGCAGACGCACGGCGCTTTGGAGGGCGATTGTTTTTATAGGCTCAGGAAAGCGTACAGGAACATTACGACATCCCGTATCGTTTTGAGACTTCATCGAAAGCCTATCGAGTCATCGAAGAATGCCCGGGTAAGGCTCTCTTTGCCATTTCCAGCGGGAAAAAGGATGCCAAACGACGGGCTGTGTGGCTGCGCAGAATTAGACGGGAAAAATTTGTTCCCACGACTGATACCCGCATTGTGAGGTAAGCGCTTCATTGGGAATTCGCGAATGTTTCGGGGAATGTTGGAGCCTACCCGGCACTAGTGCAGCTTGTTTGGCGTTGTTGTCGCAGGAGATTCATGCACAATAACATTTTATTATGTTCGACGTAAAATTGACGCCTTTTGGCTGACATATAATGATCAGCGCGCCATGAAAACTGACTGCTACAGATTGGTACTGCCTGACGTGACTGTATGACGAACACAAATAACAGATGGTAGCATGAAAATAATGGCTGATGCTCTCGCGGCCGGTTCGCTTGCTTGATATGCCCCGAAATCGGTATTGCGTGACGTGACTGTATGACGAAAATAAATACCGTGCGGTAACATGAAAATAATGGTACGCATGTCATGTAAGGCATAATTTACATGCCATGCTCATGATGCACTCGCGGCCGGTTCGCTTGTTTGATATGCACCAAAATCGGTATTGCGTGACGTGACTGTATGACCAATATATATACTCTGCGGTAACATGAAAATAATGGTACGCATGCCATGTAAAGCATGATTTACATGCCATGCTCATGATGCTCTCGCGGCCGGTTCGCTTGTTTGATATGCACCAAAATCGGTATTCCGTGACGTGACTGTATGACCAACATAAATACCGTGCGGTAACATGAAAATAATGGTACGCATGTCATGTAAGGCAGGATCTACATGCCATGCTCATGATGCTCTTGCGGCCGGTTCGCTTGCTTGAAATGCACCAAAATCGGTATTGCGTGACGTGACTCTAATGCGAACGTTAATAACAGGTGGTAACAGGAAAATAATGGCACGCATGTCATGTATGGCATGATTTACATGCCATGCCCATGATGCTCTCGCGGCCGGTTCGCTTGTTCGATATGTACCAAAATCGGTATTGCGTGACGCGACTGCATGACCAACATAAATACCGTCATGATTTTCGCGTTGCCACTTGTCATTCGTGTTCGTCATACAGTCACCTCGCGCTATACCAATTTGGGTGCATTTCAAGCTAGTGAACCACCCGCCATCGCAGCATGAGCGTGGCAAGTAAGTCATGCCGTACATGACATGGAAGTCATGATTTTCATGTTACCACCTATCACTAACGTTAGTCATACAGAAAGAGCTCGTCATAAAAATTTTTGCATATATGCATTTCATTAAATGACCGCGAGCGCCCCGAAACCATGTCATGTAAATCACGTTTTACATGGCATGTCTGTCATGATTTGCACGTTATAACCAGTCACTTATGTTCGTCATACACTCTTGTCACGCCATACCAATTTTGTTGTGTATCAAGCTACCGAAGCGGTCGCGAGCGCACCATGAGCGTGACAATGTAAATCATGCCGTACATGGCATGCATGTCATTATTTTCATGTTATCACCTTAATTTAAATTTGTCATACAGTCTTGTTATGCCATACCAAATTTGGTGTACTTCCTATTAACGAAGCGGCCAGGACAGCACAAAGTCGAGGGCGGATAGATAGATAGATAGATAGATAGATAGATAGATAGATAGATAGATAGATAGATAGATAGATAGATAGATAGATAGATAGATAGATAGATAGATAGATAGATAGATAGATAGTCACAGAAATTCGCTAAGAAATGCTTCGCATTTAATAAATGCAGACAGCCGAGCGCGTAAATGCCGCGCAGTTCGCATTTTTTTATCGCGTTAGTACGCGTGCGTGCGCTTGTAGGCAAGGGAAAATTGCCGCTATTTCTTTCCTAATCAGTCAGAGAACAACGGTATGCTTCATTCGGGGCTGCAAAAGCGCACGCAATGCGCAAAACATGCGTTAGTACACGTGAAATCAACACCGCGCCGCCGCAGCTTCGGCGGCGCTGGACCAAATATGGCGGCGCGCACGACGGTCGCGGTACTTTTCCCGTTCCAGTGACTTTACGCGACACAACGCACCGGGAGTCCTGTTACTCTGTGTCTCCCTCTCGTTCTCTGTTCGAACCCGATACAACACAAGTTACGACACCTTTAAGCTGCTCGCTAGCGTTGTGGTCTCGGCAGGAGTGTCTTTCAATTTCTCATAGGAGGGTGCTCTCCCGTTAATCGGGTTAGTTGATGCCTGATAAATTCCGAACTCTAATCGTCGTTTGTAATTTCTCCTGTCTATCTCGGCCCTTTTCTTGTTTTCCTCGACCTCTTTTTGCCTTTTTTCAACTTCGTCCCAGCACTCCTCAATTTCATCATCCTACGCACCGCATTCCTGAATTGGCTTAATCAGCTGCGGCTTTCTCTGGCTTTTCTCCGCCTCAATTCCCAGCTCTTCACATAGTAACATAGGCTACTATGTGAAGCTATGTGAGCTTCACATAGGTCTGGTTTCTTTAGTTCGGTTACTAAATCCATGGTCTTTACGAGCGAGAGAGAGAGAGAACAAAACCTTTTTAATGAAAACCAATGGTTTGCTCGATTGTGGGAGGCGACGACGGTTAGTCGGCCAGGAGCCCCTGCTCCTTGGCGGCTGCCTCTGCCCGCCCCGTGATCCAGACCGGCACGGCAGGGTCGGAGCTGAGCAGTGTCGCCTCCCACTGCAGCGAGGACTTTATTACAAGCCGTGACATTAGGAAGCGAGCAAGCGAAGCCTATACGCACAGAACGATTACTGCCGGTTTTAGAAGAGGAAAGCTAAAATCTGGTGAATAGTTGTAACGTATGGAAGCGAGATACGAAGCCGATACGCACAGAAGTTTGGAACCAGCTTTAGAAAAATACACAAAAGCTAAAACCTGGCAAATCTCAAAGAAAGTCAAGCACTCACCATCGCTGAAGCCCGAGCCAAGCATGGGACATCCCATTGCTGCCAACCAATTGATCTGGTCGGGGATCTGCCCGTAGGACCGGGGAGCAGCCAGGCCTCAGGGAGAAGCCGAGATCACGAGCCGGAGCTGATAACAGGAACGTTTATTTACATGATCGTGTGGTAGCGTGTGGTAACCTCTCGACGCTTGCGTTATAAATTCTGGGCCTTCCCAGAATTCCCTGTTAGAGAAAGCAGTCATGTCCAGGACAGTCCAATCAACCCGTTGTCTTCATCTCCGCCCACTAAAAGAAAAGTAAGCACCGCCTCCTTCCCACCCCAGGAAAGAGAAGCGGCGCGCCTGGCCAACCAACACCCTCTAGTCTAGAGGGTGTTGGGGCCTGGCATGACGGACGGTGACCGGGAAGTGAAGAAAAGACACAACAGGGCACTATACACACAATGAAGGGATCCCGGCGGCGCACATTCCTGAAAACTGGCATAGTTGTCAGGTGCGTTGGCAGGTGCAGTCTTCCCTTGCCTCGATGCGTCGCCGGCGCTGGTGACGGCCAGCTGCCGGTCGGGTCAACACCTCCTAGACAGCTTTCAAGCCTGCGCGTCACGTGATGTGACGTCGACGACGTCACATCGCGCCGGCCTACCTCGGCTGCGAGCGCTTGCCGCGCGCGCGCTCCTCACGCGAACTACTGCCTCTGACCGCTCAGAAGAGATCGCCAGGTCAACATGATTTATCAGGGTAACGAGAAATAATGAATATCATGAATGGAATAATATATATTTATTTATCGCAAGCAGGCGCCGTCTGCATAAATATCACAGTGCACACTGTTCTCGGCCCAGATAGACGGCGGCTAGCAAAAGATATTTCACTTCATACTGAAGATGTGCCAGAAGTACAGAATACAGATGTTGCCATAAAAACTGCGCAGCATAAACGGGTGAATGAATGGCAGAGAAAACAAGTTATTGCACTTATTAGAGGCAGACATAGTACATCATATCACAGATAACTATCTGTTCGTTTGTCAAAGCAGGCACAGTTTGCATCTCAATAAAATGAAAGAAAACAAAATATAACACATTGTTGCACCAAAAACATTCCCAAACTTTGGAACATGAGGAGCATACTCCCATTTAAATTGTAGGTTAGAGGAAAATATTGCATTCATTTATCACAGTAGTAGTAACACACAAGACATCATATTGTAAATTCAAGCACTTGTCAAAACGTCGCAATACATAAAACACACTGGTGACTGAAGTGTGAACCATAGCACGATAAATAAGTCACACAAAGAAAACTAATTGTACTGCTGCTACAGGTGCAAGCATGTCCTAGAAAACAAAAGTCACACAAAAATCCCAAAACACAAATCACATTGCACACCAATATATCTCTACAGAAAGCGCACAAGAAAAGCATACATAGCTGCGAGGTACCAAACATGGTCCCTC
Source organism: Rhipicephalus sanguineus (assembly GCF_013339695.2). Lineage (NCBI taxonomy): Eukaryota > Metazoa > Arthropoda > Arachnida > Ixodida > Ixodidae > Rhipicephalus > Rhipicephalus sanguineus. The sequence continues at coordinate 139,126,019 of NC_051186.1, forward strand.
CAACTACCACAGCAGGCACTGAGACAGCTCAGTGAGCAAATGAGCACAACACGTTGACATGCCAAGAACACTTAAAAAGAGATTTTAAAACTATGTAGTGTCATTTAAATACGAAACAAACCGAAAACAAGGCTCGTTGCACAACAGACAGAAGTATGACAAGGAAATCAAGTCTGGACTGTGAAATAAAATGACCTCAGTGCAGTTTCACACGAATAAATGTGGAGAGCGCTTCACCTGGAAAAATCACTTTTCCAGAAAGATTTGGGCCTTTCTGTTTTTTGCCTTCTGTTCCTTCCCAATGCGTAAGAGATCGTTCCTCTGCTTGCACAAGTTGTTAAGCATGATGTTTGCTGCGCAGTTTGCTACTAGCGTGATGAGGAAATCATAGGTGTGTCCATTTTCACACGTATTTATGTCCTCAAGCCTCGGCAGACATTGCAGTGTCAATTGCCGAACGACATTCTTTTGGTTCAGGCCATGGAGAAACTGGGTGAAGTTACTTTGCGTCATAAGCTTTCTAACTACAACCTCTGTGTACATAACTACTGTAAGGTTTTAACCGGAAGAATGTGCGCCACCTCCTTGAACGAGCTCAGTAGACTTTGTATCATAAATACATGCACCGAGGTGGCTACTTCATTCGAATTGACTGCTGCACCACATGTGTTCCCACCCTTGTAATCTAAACAAGGCTTGATATGAATCTCGTCAAGCATCAGCGTCACAGTGTGTTCATGTGGCTGCAGATGTTTGAATCTCTGGGAAACATACTGAAGAAAAGTGGCATCAGATGAATCGATTTGTGGGCACATTTGAATAGACGAGCGCACATTTCTAATAGTGCTTGCATGCGGCAAGGTTAGTACACTCGTTCTTCTCAGAAACTTGTACGCATGTGGTGATATTGTATGCAAGATGCATGCAAACACCATTACCTGTGCGCTGTAGTGAATACGCTTTGCAGAAAGCAGTAGCAGCTGCTCCTTCATGAACTTTACCACCTCTTTCTTGTCTTCAGTAATGCTACCTTCCAATTTGTCGAGAAGGGATTGTATTGCAAGCGACAGGTGGCGACAACTGCAGCGCTCCTCAGACAGCATGCAAAGGTTGTTCAAAATTTCCAACAAGGAACTTACTTTTTGAACTGAGTCAGGTACAACAGTGCTACCAAGGTTCTTGATTTGTGATCCTTGATAGCAGGCAATGACTTCGAGGTTTTCAAACACTGTCAATGACGCATTCAACCAAGGTTCACGAAAGTCGATGATGTTCAAAAACATCAAGCACTCTTCTTTATGAATCACAGTCCACTTTGGCGACACTGAGACTACTTGCAGGCGAGCCTTTAGTTCTTCGAGGGACGAAAAACGGTCTCTTTCCTGTTCCGCTTCGTATGACGCCAGTGATTCTTCAACAGCATGGGCGAGTTGGGAAGCTTCTTTTCGGCTCCTCTTGGCATCAGGTGTTTCTCTCGTGTTGTGGTCTGATACTGAAAGGTAGGACGGGCAGCCGGGAAATATCGTTGGCACAGATCCAGGACGTAACCGCGGTACTGGCAGTGCGACTTCGATAACTCTTCCTGTCCTTGGATCCGTGTACGATGTCGTCCGCTCGATGCATGAAGCGTCGAAATGATCCGCGCACACCTGCACAAACGAACAAACGTTTCATGAACATCTGAGAAGACACTTTTTAAAAGAACTAAGTGCGCTCCCACGGACGACCCCCAGGCGACTATGTGTGAACAAAGAGTCGCCGGCCATCCTTGCTACGAACGTGATTTTGTGGCCGATTCTCATCGACTCTGTGTCAGCGCTTAGCAAGGAACAGCGGCTACACGGTCCCATATTTCATATCACATTGCTTCTACCTGTACAATCAACGAGGATCTGGGACAAGAAGATCACAAATCCTTACCTTAGTGCACGACGTGGGCACGAAATCCTTCCTAGGAATGGCGCGTAGCCATTTGTTGAGAGCGTCGCCGTCTTTAGGGAAGGAAAACACTTGTATCTTCTTTCCCGTCCTGTAGTTTCCGGTACATCCCGGCACAGAACACTTATTAGGCATTGTCGTATCACTAGAACATCACGCACGGAAATGAAATTGCCGCAAAACAATAGCGGCAAACGACAAACGTGACTGGACCGACCCACGCTGCGCTCGCTGCCGCTGCGGCTTCCCCGAGTGTCGGCCGGGCGGAAATGACGTCAGATCGCTGGGCGCAGGCCTGAAAAGCTGTCTAGGAGGTGTTGGTCGGGTCACAAAGCCACAAAGACACCGCGTAGTGTCGGAAAGGTGAAGGCTGAACAAAGCAGTGCACAAGTGACTGCTGTTACGTTTTGCAACAGACGTGCCGAAAGGACCAGACAAGTTCCGGGTGAACGACGTTTATTGACCCATGCTTGTGGGTTCGTGGCTACGGCAAGAAAGAGCGCCGATAGCAAGCGGCACTCCGCTTTTAACACCTAGCGGCGCATGCGCACTTCGCAGAGTGCTCTTATCTATGGAGCGCCAGCCGACACAACACCATCTCCCCTTCTTTTTAATAACGCACACAAAGTCATTCAGAGTCCAGCCTGGAATCTATCTGGTGGGCGACGATTTCGCATGGGGTAGCGCCTTGCCTCGGCGGGTGCTGGTGTTGCCTGTGGCGTAACCGGAGTCGCCCTGGACGGTTGTGGAGTGGGAGGAACTGGTGCGTCGCCAGTCTCAGGAAAAACCAGGAACTCGCTGGTCGTAGCTTCGCCAGCTGTTCCATGCGTAGGGGTAACGTCCTCTGCAGGTCTGTGCAGCAGCTGATCCTGGTGGCGACGCCAGGTGAAGGTGCCCCTCTGTGTGGTTGCACGCACTTGGAAAGAGACAGGACCTGTTTGAGCAACAATCACAGCGGGAGTCCACTTTGGTTTTCCACAATAATTACATGCTAACACGTTGTCGCCTACCAAGAAATGACGTTCGCGACACGGACGACTTAGTGCCTGAGTGCACTGTCTGTGGGCTACTCTTTCCCCCACGGAGGGCTTTACGGCATCTAGCCGACTGCGTAAGCGTCCTCCCAGGAGCAATGTGGCTGGTGATTCACGCGTCGTCGCATGCGGCGTGTTGCGATACGACAGCAAAAATTTATGCAGCTTTTGATGCGAAGTTCGAGGTCCGCCTCCAGCGTTGGCCACCACACGCAGCTGCGCGCTAGTTCTCTGCTGCGCACGATGCCGGGATGGCCGTCATGGAGTTCGTCCAGAACAAACCCTTGCAGCGTTGCAGGGACGACTACTCTTGTGCCGTCTTTGCGGAGGGCGTTCTTTAAGGTCTGAATGAAACGCTCTGCCAGCCCATTGGAGCTGGGGTGGTAGGGAGCCGTGAGGACGTGCCGTGCCCCCATTGCCTGCACGAAGTGCTTGAACTCCTGCGAAACAAATTGAGGTCCATTATCGGAAACAATTGTTTCAGGGAAACCAAAACGTGCGAAGAGCTCGGTCAAACAACGAATCGTGCTTTCTGCAGTTGTCGAGCGCATTTCGAAAACCTCTGGCCATTTGGAATGTGCGTCGACCACTACTAAAAGCATGGTATTCTGAAAGGGTCCTGCAAAGTCTACGTGAACACGCTGCCACGGTGAAGTCGGCCATGACCACGGGTGAAGAGGTGCGCAACTTGACTTCTGTAGGCTCGAGTCTGGTTGATGAAAAAAATTGGCGGTATTGTTTGAAAGGCATGACTGTGACGGCGGCACCTGTGTCTAGCTCCATAGAGACTGCCACATCATTTACTTTCATCGGTACCATGATAGGCTCAATACTGGGAGCAGATACACCCTTTACGGCTACCACTTCTGAGTGGGATACCACCGCTAATGTTTTTACAGGGCTCTTGATGGGGCGTTTCCCACGCGCCGTGCCGGAGGCGCTACGGCAGACTCGTTGAAAGTGCCCCCTTTTGTTGCACTTATTCGCAACTTTCAGCAACTATAGGGGGCGCCACAAGAAATCCAGTATGGCTGTCGATGCGGTGATCCCCCGTACACATGGAGCGATCACCGCATGTGTTGTCGCTGGTTGCTGCCGCTTGCCGGCTAGGATAATTTTCCACCGCATTGAACTTCCCATGCATGGAGTGGCTCACGCTTGAGAGCATAAACTGCGAGACACACGGCACGATTTTGCATCCGATTTGACGTCCTACGCGCTTGCGTAGCAGCCGGAATGGTGATGTTTCGCCGTACGGGATCGCCGGATCGGGCGTCCGAATTTTCTCATCCGCCCGGTCCGGCGATCGCACGGCCGTATAGCCATAGTGGCAGCAGCACGGGAGACAGGCAACGTCGTGCCGCTGCTCGGTTCCTTACCGCTCTCATCATCATGTCCGAGGATGCCGAAGTATTTGCCGGTATCGCCGCTATCGGTGGCATGAAAAAGATGTGTTACAATTATTTTATCATGCAGACTAATTCCTAATTCAATAATGCGGTGCTTCCAGTGTGGCACTAATAAAAAAAAAAAAGCCCCGGCGTCCACACCACTCGCGAGATCGGGAACCACGATGCGAAGGCACCTGCGATGCATTCGCAGATAAGCAGTGACACTGTCTTACTTAACCGGCTTGCTTCGCTTCCACCTTTCCTCTTAATATTGAGGGTGTCGAGAAAACGGATTGCGTATGTCGACGCCTGACATAAGAGTACAATATCAATCGTGTTAGCAAAATTTGCTCACTCTAGCTACGGCGTGCTCGCGCTCGATCGCGGACGGCAGCGGCGTCTGCGTAGCCGCCGCTCGCCGGTGTCAGTTGCGGCAGGCTGTTTTGATGTGGCTTTCGCTCGCGAAGGCATAGTTTTATTGACCGTCGTCTTCTAAATTAAGCAAAAAAAAAAAGCACTCGCCTGCTGTCTCCCAGGACCGTTGTAGCGCAGTACGTGGTGTTGCGATGCATGTTCACGCGGGTTCGATTCCCGGCCACAGCGGCCGCATTTCGATGGAGGAAACATGCAAAAGATGACCTGCGTGCTTAGATTTAGGAGCACATTAAAGAACCCCAGGTGGCCGAAATTCATCCGGTGCTCATCACTACAGCGCGTCCCATAATCGTATCGTGGTATTGGCACGTAATACCCGAGAAATTCAGTTGTGTCCCAAAATTCAGCCGATTTGAGAAGCACGATGGAAACCATCATTTTCTCGTATGACAAGCTTCCCGATGCGCACGTGGATATCCCATCGTCTTTTCTGCCGCCGGTCCAAGGGAAAACCAGCCACGTTTACGACACCTTTCACAGTATACGGTTTCAGCATTTTGGCACGCAGTACACGCGATTTCTCTTGTGCTGTTTACCCATTACTGAACCGCAAAGCTTCCACAATGTTGCACCAACAAAATCCATCGTAATTCACTGGCCACACGCACAACAAGTTGCAGGACACACCGACGACGAAGCACAGCCCGCACGTTGTCGCCAGGCAAGTTTTGGTTCTATCACCGGAACGCTGCTTTCACGGGTTGCCGCGTGGCGGCACCACCGTAGCTGAAAGTTGCGAATAGCATTTGTCGTTTAAGTGGGGACACGCTTTGCCGAATTGTTTCGGCGACCCGCAGCGAAAACATGCCTGCGACTGGACACTCGAAGCCGCCCCTACTTTATGTATGGCGTTGGCTGCAGGCACACCCGTGCGGGCTTCAGCCGTGCTTTTAGTTGCCGCCTCCATAGCCAGAGCGTGCTCTACCGCTCTCTGAAACGTGAGTTTTCTGTCCTCAGTGAACAACACTCGCTGCATATCCTCTCTTAACAAACCGCATACGAAGCGATCCCGGAGGGATTCGTCTAACGAGCTTCCAAAATCACAGGTTCGTGCTAGCTTCCGTAGCTCGGCAACGTAATCAGAAATGGACTCGCCTTCGACTTGCCGTCTCCTGTGGAACTTCGCTCGCTCGCCTATGACCGAAGGTTTCGGCGACAGATGGTCCCCCAGGGTCTTCTTCAGTACCTCGAAGCTCTTCGTTGAAGGCAGCTCCGGGGCGACCAGCGATTTCAGAAGACTGTAGGTTCTGGGACCGATGATGCTCAGAAATGCATGTACTCTGTCACCTTCGGGAACACGGTTGACGATGAGAAACGACGTTAGCCGCTCTTCGTACTACGCCCAGTCATTCGTGGAAACGTCGAATGGTTCCATCTGGTCCAGTTGAGCAGCAAACTGCGTCGAACCTGCACTGGCTTCTTCGTTCATGATATCAGTCAGCGAATAAAATGCAGCACTCTTCAATCGACGATACTGAACAGAGGCTGAATGCCGAGAACACTTGCCTTCCTTGACGTTGTGCAACTCTTCGAAATCCCATCTTCGTCGCCAAGTGTTACGTTTTGCAACAGACGTGCCGAAAGGACCAGACAAGTTCCGGGTGAACGACGTTTATTGACCCATGCTTGTGGGTTCGTGGCTACGGCAAGAAAGAGCGCCGATAGCAAGCGGCACTCCGCTTTAACACCTAGCGGCGCATGCGCACTTCGCAGAGTGCTCTTATCAATGGAGCGCCAGCCGACACAACAACTGCCTCCTCCGAGCAACTTCGACTGCAAATAGTTCATCTCCAGGCCATAAAACCGTCAAACTCAGCCAAGTGTGTCCAAGGCGATTGACGAGGGAACTGACAGCCTTAAAGAGTTCAAGGCGTAATTGCAGTGTTGTCGCCGCATCGGGTTCACCTCGGGGAACGTTGCGGGCGAAGAAAGCAGGGCAGATGCTGCCATACCATTCCGACGATACAGCGGCGCCACGCCGGGAAATCGGATCATAAAAAAATGCCCCCACCTCCCCGAAGGGAATCGTGAGGAAATGCGAATGCATTTCTTGCGCCGAGAGAGGGTACCGTTGCCGTCAGACATTCGCCTTCACCGACTTCTGCCATTGCCTTGAGAGGCGCCCAACCAGCGAACGGTCGAGAGTAAGGCGCGAGCGGACGGGAGAGTGGGGCGCAGGGGGGAGAGAGAGCGAACGGCGAAGCACTGCACCTACACTCTCTCGCACCACATGCTCCGGTTGCTGGGGGGGAGTATAAGCGCGCGCGCCCGCAGCTGTTGCTATGGGAGAGGGCGCCGCGGACAACGCCGGATGCCTTACATAGCCCGACTAAGAAATTCATTCGCATTTAAAACGTATTGATCCTACCCCGCATCCCTCCCAAAGCTTTCTGCCCTCACCTAGTTTTACATTGCCTGCATGATCGGCCCAACGATCACGGAGGAAAGGCAAAGCGACGATGTCATCGTTGACGTCACCAGTTTTGGCGATCTATTACGTCGTGATGACATCATTTGGTGACGTCTTCGCGGGATGATATTTTGGATCACTCGTGTTGACGCCGCCGACGGTCAGTTTTAGCGTTCGATGAGGCATCTAAAGCTTCCGCAGAAATATTGCGCCAGAAGGCGTACATCAATTATCGTTGATATATTGGGACCGCGTTGGTTGTTTCATTAAGTGATTAAACGCACCAACCGTATTGCGCAAGGGCGGTTTGTAGATGTATCTGACATACGAACTATATTCGCTGAATGAACGAGAAAGCGAATGTAAAAACTACTGTCACCGTAAAACTGTAAAAACTAGCGTGTCACCGTAAACGTTTCCTTCCGCGAGGGCTTCACTCGCGGATATAAGCCTTCACACGAAATAGCACGTAAACCTAGGCGCGAAATGGCACGTATACGTGAGGTTCCTAAACGATGAACGCACCTTACCACTCGGTTGGGAACGCACGCTTTGCATAGCCACCTTCGCATCGCGAGTCCACCGGCTGATCGGTCAACGTAAAAGAGCCGGATAATTTCCTCTTAAAACGATCTCGCAACAAGAACAAACGGAAAGTATAAATCCTAGTCATGGGGCGTCCTAAGAAACTACTGCTACGAGATGCACCAGGGTCTCGTGGGTAGCATGACACGAGGGCCAAAGGACTGGGCTGGGAATGTGCAGGCAGTGGCAAGGCAAAAGGTAGCCAACGAAAAAAGACGTTTAATACGTGACGAGGACAAAACACACAAAGCATGAGGAAGCCGAAGCTCACGACGCTCGATGCGCCGGCCTTTTATAAGCCCTCAGACGCTAAGAGGAGGAGGGCGCAGCTCCGCTGTTCGGACGCGTCCGGCGTCTCCGAGGAACGCGTCCAGTGTCTCTGAGAGGGACGCCAGCAAGGAAGAGAGCACTGCACAGGGGTCGCGCGTTCTGCACGTTAATGCAGCTCCATTCTTAGGCACCTACCCAGGTAGTCGTGCTCGGGGTCCAGCCTGTGGGAGCCTTTACAGTGGTGGGTCGTAGCGCGATCATAACACTACGTACTAGAGCACTGCACGGGCCGGATTTTACGGCCCGGGCCCGCTTTATGAAGCCCGAGCCCAGCCCGGGCCCGTGGTTCTAAGCGCGGGCCCGGGCGCACATGACCGAACCCAGCCCGAGCCCGGCCCGGGCCCGGGCGTACTTGACCGTACCCAGCCCGAGCCCGTCGTTCCAAGCCCAGGCCCGGCCCGGGCCCGGGCGTTCATTACTAAACTAATGCAGGGCGCTCTTGTTCATGACCAGGCCCGACCCGGGCCCGTTAGAGGATATTAGTTGTTGATGATGATTATTAATGATGCCGTGCGCTTTGTAGCGGGCGATCGGACGGAAAATCCGGTGTGTACATGCTGAGGGGGTCCGCTATACGCACGGCTGGTGCAGAAGCCTAGCTCCGGTCCCAGCCGCAAATAGTCGTACCGTGTCAACGTCCCCTTCCCGTAGCGCGCGTCATCGCAGCTACGACGGGTTCGGGCGAATAAGGCCACAGGCTAGATCAACAAACAACACTTTATTGCTACGTTAGCAATAACGCGTAAATGTCACGTCGAGGGATAGCCCGCTCTCGTAGAAAACAAAGGGTAACGCTTACACCTTCGGTCGATGTTCGGCTGGCGGGTCTCGGGGCGGTGACGTGTTACTTCGCAGGTCAGCAGGGCACGAGAGCCCGTCTGCCTGTCTGCGCGGTTGTTTTATTCACCTCCCGTGTCCCTCCTCACCGCGAGGGTTGTTTCCCTCGCAGGGCGAGTTCCCTTTCCCGCGAGCCGGGATGCGAGGATTAGCGCGAGGAGTAGCGGGAAAGAAGGGGTTGTCCGGAAAGGGCGACGGCGCTCCTCTCCTAGTGGTCCATCGGCTCCCGCCGTCAGTTCGCGATCGCGCCAGCCTTAAGGAAAGGAAATGGGCGCACGTGCTCTCCCACATCCTCCTCCCCTTAAGAAAGCCCTCGGACGACAGAGACTGCACCATGAGGTAATATTTTGTTATTCCTCATCGAGGAAGGCTTGGACGGATCGGTCCAGGTCCGTGCCCTCCTGCGGTCGGCCCTCTGCCGTGGTGTCGCCGGTGCCCCCACTGGCGTCGCCGCTGCCTCCGAAGTACCCACCACCGGCCTCGTTGCGGTCTTCGCTGCCGTGCCCACTTGCGTCATGGCTTCCCCAGTCGTCGCCTCCGCCGTCACTGCTGCGGTAGGTATGGCCTGCTCCTGCAGCCCCGTGGTCCGGACCGCGCCTCCTTGCCCCCCCCCCCCACCCCCCGCCTCTCTGGTCGTTGGTGGCGATTGAGAGGAGCGAGTCAGCGAAGTGTTTCGTTCCAGGCGGCTTCTCCACCATGGTTCGGGCTCCTCCGGTCTGGCGGGGCTCGGGGTCTTCGGCGTACTGCGCCATGGCCTTGAGGGAGCATAGGCCATCGGGGTGTCCACACAACCCTGGCACGTCCCGGTGGCTGCGGCCCAGAGGCAGCTGGCTCTCGCAGTTGGGTTGGCATTGGTCTTCGGGCCTCTTCTGTGGAGGCCGGGCGGTGCGGCGATGGGGTAGCGGGGAAGTGGCGGTGGGATGTACCAGTCGACCTCCAGACAGGCGTCCATGGCGATGTTTGCCGGTGGTGGTGGGGCTGCGACGACGACGACGAAATTTCCCTTTTGCTTATCCAACATGCAGAGTTGTCTCCGCCTGTTTCGCAAGAAGTACCGGGGCTCAGGGCTCTTCACTCGGTTTCGAGCGTTCTCAGCCGCCGCCTGCGGCTCGGAGGGGGACTGATAGTCGTCCCCATGCTCCTCCCGTGACAGTAGCGTTTCAAGTCGCATACGTACACCGGTCCGCCGCTCGGCTTGCCTTTCATGTTCGCGAGCCGATAAACAAGCGAGGAAACCTTCTCTCGCACTCGGTACGGCCTGGACCATTTCGGTGCCAGCGAGGCTGCAAACTGTTTGCTAGCGTCGCTAAGAACATGATGGCGTCGCAGCACCAGATCGCCCGCTTCGTAGTGTACGTTCCGATGCGAGCGGTCGTACTGCGCCTTCTGCTGTGCCCTAGCAGTGCCGAGATTACTGCGTGCTTTACGTAAAACTTCCGCTAGCTTCTCGCGCAACTGCGCTGCGTATTCAGCTCGTGCTGATGACGCCACTGGCACTCCACTGCGATCCGCGAGTACAGTCTCCATCGGATTCGGCAGTTCTCTCCCCAGGTTTAGAAAAGAAGGCGCATACCCAGTCGAGCGGTTCACAGTCGATCGCAACGCAAACCCGATCTCTGGAAGGTGGGTATCCCAATCCTTGTGCGTTTCAGAGAACGCGACAAGCATGTGCTTGATGTTGCGATTAACTCGTTCCGTGCGGTTCGACTGAGCATGGTAGGTGGTTGTTTTCTTTGCTTAATGCCAAGCGCGGCGCACGTGTCAACAAACACCTTCGCAGTAAAATAAGACGCGTTGTCTGTTATCAACTGCTCAGGGAAACCAAACCTGGTGAAAACCTCCATCAACTTATCCAAGATCACTCGAGCCGTCAGCTTTCTAAGGGGAAAAGTTCTACCCACTTAGTGAAGTGATCCGTGATCACCAGCAAGAATTTGTTTCTGCTAGGAGTTGTGGGGTACGATCCCATTACGTCACATGCCGCGATTTGCCAGGGAGTCTGACTGTTGATCGGCTGCATGAGGCCGGATGGTCGTCCGCCTCGGGGCTTGACGCTTTGGCACACGTGGCATGAACGGGCGTAGCGAATCACATCCCGCTTCATGCCTGGCCAGGTAGCGAGGCGACACAACTTAGCATAAGTCTTAGGGCCGCTCGCATGCCCAGCAATGCACGAGTCATGAAAGTAGCGAAGCAGTGCTCCTCTCAACTTGCGCGGTATCACGACCTTGAATGACTCACTTGTGTCATCGTCGGATGGGATGTACCTCAGCAGGACGCCATCAGAATCCAGCAGATAAGAATCCAGCGCGCTCACAGCATTACCAGCTGTTGCCGAGCGCTCCGCACTGACAGCAATACCAGCTGCCCCCGTGTGCGTGGTGGCCTCGCCACCCGGCTCCCGGAGCCCGTCGAACACCTTTCGACAAAACGGATCTTTCTGCTGAGCTTCTAAGAGCTCCCTTCTGCTGAAAACAATCCCCGCGCTAACAACAGCCTCTACGTGGTTCACGCTTGTGCCTTGAACTGACGTTTGTTCTACTGTTTCCGTTAGCGCTACCTCGAGTGTCTCGCTCACAGTCCGATCCGGGTCAGTCTCGTGACGGACTGGAGCACGCGATAGTGTGTCGGCCGCGGCATTGTTCTTGCCCTTGCGGTAGCGTACGGTGAAGTCGTAACGCTGCAGAAGCAATGCCCAACGAGCCAGGCGGCCGCTTGGTTCGTTCAAGCGCCTCAACCACGTCAGCGCCATGTGGTCCGTCTCAATAACAAACGCCACTCCGTCGATGTAATAGTCAAACTTACGGAGAGCGAAAACTATCGCGAGACACTCTTTCTCTGTTACCGAGTAGTTCCTCTCCGCCGGCGTTAACGAACGGCTCGCGAACGCAATCGGTCGGAGGGCACCTACATGCTCCTGAAGCAAAATTGCTCCTAAGCCCAGGTCGCTTGCGTCTGTTTGAATCACAAACTCCCTGTTCAAATCGGGTAGCTGCAGTTCAGCCGTGTTAGCCAGCAACTTAGTGAGGCGGCGCAGTGCGGCCTCCTGCTCTTGACCCCAAGCCCAACGCTCGCCTTTCCTCAAGAGCTTTGTCAAAGGCGCCTGCACTGCCGCGCAGTCTGGAATGAATTGGCGATAGAAGTTCGCCATCCCCAGAAAGCGCCTCAGCTCGTCGATGTCTTTCGGCGACGGATAGCTGACTATCGCTTCAAGCTTACCTTTATTCGGCAAAATGCGACCCTCGTCAAGCGTGAATCCCAACAATGTTATTCGGGTCGCCGCTATCTGAGCTTTGTTCGGGTTCAGAGTGATGCCCGCAGACCTCAGCCTTTCTAGAACGTCTCTCAAGTGGCGCAAGTGCTCATCGAACGTTTTCGAGTAAACCACTATGTCGTATATATATGCGAGGGCGTGCTGCCACTTTGCATCTCCCAGAACTTGGTCCATTAGCCTATGATAAGTAGCGGGAGCTCCCACCAAGCCAAAAGACATTCTCCTGAATTGGAAAAGTCCCCTGTGGCATGTGAAAGCTGACTTCTCTCTGGCCCGCTCGTCCATTTCGACCTGAAAATATCCACGACTAGCATCGAGCGTCGTAAAGTACTTCGCCCCGCCTAGGTTGGATACTAACGATGAAATGGATGGAAGAGGGTATGCGTCCTTCTTCGTAACCTCATTCAGCCTGCGGTAGTCTACACAAAGGCGATAAGTATCATCCTTCTTTGGAACTAGAACCACCGGGAAACCCCATGGGCTGTTTGACCTTTCGACCACGCCTGTGTCGATGAGTTCGTCCAAGGCGGCGTCAAGTGCTTTCCGCTTGGCCAAGCTAATCGGTCGGGGATTGCATTTCCAAGGTCGTGCGTCACCCATGTCAATTGTGTGCTTGACCAGCGTAGTGCGGCCCGGGCGGTCAGTGAAAATCGCGTCGTACTCGTACAACAGCGACGACAGCTGCACCTTTTCCCTTTCTGGCATGCTGTGTGCTGCCAAAAGCGGGTGCACTGACCTTTCCTGTACCGCGGCACATTGTTCTGGCGGGGTTACTCGATTACTCCGTGAGCTTTCCTCCTCTCTCACTCGCGCTGCTCCCTGCGATTGGCATGCCGTTGTCAATGCGGGTGCTTTCGAGAAAAGCTTTAGCGCGTCTCCGTCGCGCTCTCGGTAACCCCCTCTTGCAATGTCAATGACAATACCTGACTTGGCGAGAAAGTCTCGTTGGGGCCAGATGAGGGGGTCCGCTCTATGCACGGCTGGTGCAGAAGCCTAGCTCCGGTCCCAGCCGCAAATAGTCGTACCGTGTCAACGTCCCCTTCCCGTAGCGCGCGTCATCGCAGCTACGACGGGTTCGGGCGAATAAGGCAACAGGCTAGAACAACAAACAACACTTTATTGCTGCGTTAGCAATAACGCGTAAATGTCACGTAGAGGGATAGTCCGCTCTAGTAGAAAACAAAGGGTATGGCTTACACCTTCGGTCGATGTTCTGCTCGCGGAACTTGGGGCGGTGAGGTGTTACCTCGCAGGTCAGCAGGGCACGAGAGCCCGTCTGCCTGTCTGCGCGGTTGTTTTATTCACCTCCCGTGTCCCTCCCCACCGCGAGGGTTGTTCCCCTCGCAGGGCGAGTTCCCTTTCCCGCGAGCCGGGATGCGAGGATTAGCGGGAAAGAAGGGGTTGTCCGGAAAGGGCGACGGTGCTCCTCTCCTAGTGGTCCATCGGCTCCCGCCGCCAGTTCGCGATCGCGCCAGCCTTAAGGAAAGGAAATGGGCGCACGTGCTCTCCCACAATGCATCGAAATGTTGCTTTGCCCACTGTGGTAGCTCAGCGGTTAAGCTGTTTCGCTGTTAAGTCCTAGGACGCGGGTGCGATTCCCGCGGCCACAGCGGCCGCAATTTGGTGGGGGCGAAATGCAAGAACACCCGTGTATATACTTATATTAGGTGCACGTTAGAGAACTCGAGGTGGTCGAAATTGATCCGGTGCCACTACGGCGTGCCTCGTAATCATATCGTGGTTTTGGGACGTAATACCAAGGAATATAAATGAAATGTATCGTATGTGTCAACCTCGAATAAAAGACCGAAATCTTTATGCCTCCCATGGGAACAACCGTGATCTGGCCCATTGTTAGTGCTGTTAATATATATATATATATATATATATATATATATATATATATATATATATATATACGTGTCACTTCAGCTTGGCACAGTATACCTTAGAACATGGAATGCATAACATTCGCGTGTGCTCGAAGGCCCGACTTACGCATTTTAATGAGCGGGTCCGAGTCCGGCCCGGCCCGCATCCTCAAGCCCGGGCCCGTCCCAGGCCCGCGGCTTCAAGCCCGGGCCCGGCCCGGGCCCGCACTTTCAAGCCCGAGCCCAGCCCGGGCCCGCCGGAAAACGCTTCGGACGGCCCGGCCCGGCCCGCGGGCCAGGCCGGGCCCGGGCTTTCGCGCTGGCCCGGGCCCGTGCAGTGCTCTACTACGTACTACCGAGGAGGAAGCCGTGCATCTCGAAACTAGACATGTCGGTTGACGGCGAGTACGAGAGGCGACGGGTTGTGCTTCGAGGTGCCAAGCTTTGCGTGACTTAGTGCAAACTGCCCGCATATTTTTTTTTTTGTATTTTCAGAGGCTGTCTTGGGGCTCTTTGAGAAGACAGGGTGTGCAAACACGGACACAAGACCCGCAAACACGGACAAAAACCGCCGCTAACAACTGAAAAATCATACACTGGCGGAAAAGAAGGTAGACACGAACACTTATCTGCGCATTCCCAGGCAAGAGGCGATACCTATCATTCAGGTGCGCGTGGCGGTGTGAGAAATAACTGTTCACTCTTTTGACTTCTCTCTTGTGTCCGTGTTTGCATAGGCGTGCGCACAGGGGGGGGGGGGGGGGGCAGGGGGGGCGGCTGCCCCCCTAATCACCTGAGAGGGGGGGGGCGCAAAATCTGCCCTGTACATTGACCCTTCTAGTCACCTAAGAGGGGGGGGGGCGCAAAATCTGCCCCATACATTCACTTAGTAGGGTGGGGGGCGCTGCGAAGAACCTTTGCCCCCCCCCCCCTGATGGGGAACCCTGCGCACGCCTATGCGTGTTTGCACGTCTTGTCTTTTTAAGACGAATACCTAACCACTAGCTCAGCTATCTTTTCGCCATGGTTGAGGCGCATTCCGTCACTCTGATTTTTGTGGAGAGTTGCGAAAGCGTGACGTCAAAATGACGTTGCAGAAGAAAACCGGAAACAGAGGGCGCGCTGCTCGCCGAGCTCCGGCCAATCAGCGGCGGCTGAAATGGACAGTTCATTACATAGACACACCGAGTAGAGCTCCCCCAGTGAAGTGATATACGAGGTCTGTTAGAAAAGTATCCGACCTTTGGTGGAAGAAAAAAAAACTGGCATAATTGGAGCGTTGGAAACGTAATCCCCTTCAAAGTAGTCCCCTTGGGACTCCACACACTTTTCCCAGCGGTGCTGCCATTGTTGGAAGCATTCTGAGAAGGCCTCTTTCGGAATGGAGTTTAGCTCAGCTGTCGTTGCAGCCATAATGTCCTCCCTTGTCTGAAATCGCTCCCCTTTCAATGTCCTCTTGAGTTTGGGAAACAGCCAGAAGTCGCAGGGGGCCATATCAGGAGAGTAAGGAGCCTGTTGAACTACAGGAGTCTGACTTTTCGCCAAAAAAGTCTGAACCATGTGTGAGGAATGTGCAGGAGCATTGTCGTGATGGATGCGCCAGTTTCCTGTTGACCACAACTCAGGTCTCTTGCGCCGCACAGCATCACGTAGGCGACGGAGGACATCCCTGTAGTACTCTTTGGTGATTGTTTGACCCTGTGGTGCGTACTCGTGGTGTACCACACCGCGGGAGTCAAAGAAAGCACTCAGGATCACTTTGACGTTGCTGCGCGCTTGGCGGGCCTTCTTTTGTCTTGGTGACGTGGAATGCTTCCACTGTGACGACTGGGATTTGGTTTCCGGGTCGTACCCGTACACCCAAGACTCGTCACCAGTGGTAATGGTGTTCATGAAGTTAGGGTCACTGCTTGTGAAATCCAGCATGTCCTGTGAGACTTCAACACGAAGTTGCTTTTGCTCCACCGTGAGCAGTTTCGGCACGAACTTCGCCGCAACTCTCTTCACGGCCAAATCTTCGGTCATAATGGAATGTGCAGAGAAAGTGCTGATGGCCACCTCTTCTGCAATTTCCCGGATAGTCACACGACGGTCCCGCATCACCACAGCGTTCACTTCGGCAATGACCTGGTCATTTCGGCGTGTTGATGGCCGACCGGAGCGTGGCTCGCTCTCCACCGATGTGCGGCCGTCTTTAAACTGGTTGTACCACTCCTTAATCTGTGTGCGGCTCATAGCGTCGTAACCGAAAGCCGTCTTGATCTTCCCAATGGTTTCTACTTGGCTGTCGCCCAGTTTCTGGCAAAATTTGATGCAGTAGCGCTGCTCCAGTCGCTCTGTCCTTTTCCTTGCAATGAAAAACCGACGAGAGCACAACGCACGACCTCACTCAAACGCTGCGTCCCAGCGACTGACGCTATTGACTGGCGGGAAAAAATTCACGCATGCGCACGAAGGTTCAAGGTCGGCTGATGCAAGCGCGCTTGTTTCAAATCCATCAGGTGCTCGCAAAAAAATAAGGTCGGATACTTTTCTAACAGACCTGTATTTTATACCCCGATTGCCCGCGCGGACTAAAAGACTAACGGCGGCGCGCCGCAATTATTGCGCGGCGCACAGGTCCACTGCCGACGCTGGTACGAGGTAGAAGGCCGGTGCAGCGCCGAGCAAGCGGTTTTTGGGCGGACAGAAAAGTTGTTGTACGTCGGGCCAGCCTTAGTGGCCGAGTGCGCTTGTGGACTACCATTTCTTTCTGTTTTTTTAATTTTTCGCTTCGGGGCCGCCATAGTTTCGCCTCTTCGCCCTCTCTGCAGTGCGCAAGGACGCGGGCATGCGATTACGTTGTTGCAAAAGTAAAGGTCTCCCTGGTTTAAACTTTGTAACATGGATCACATGGAGTCAGGTGTGAGACTCTTTGGTTTATTAAACAAATGCTAAACGCATAGTGAGCCCTAAAGTTTAGTCATGTTTTTTAGCCGCGAATATTTTTCAGCACGATGTCAAAGAAAGAATACCGGAACGAAACGTTCAATTTGGGGGGCCAGCGCCTCCCTTGCCGCCCGGAAAGTATGCGCGCCTATTCTTCCCTCTTGGCCTATGACCTAGTACTGACAACGTGGTAATGAAGTTCCCGCGCATAAAAGACAGAGCACGTCCTCCGTTGCTCAGAACATGCATACTTCATATACCAAACGAATGAGTTGTGCAAAAGTATATTCTATGGCACTATGCCATGCTTTTCATGCGTCAAGAGCATTGCAGGAAACACATTTGCGTTATCTTCTGACAAACTCCCAAAACGGTCAGAAACATACGCACTGGACATCCAAGGCACAGTAACCTTCTCAGACGGGGGCAGCAAAACGACGCTAAGCAATCAGCGTCACCCCCAGCGCCACTCATGATGTACTCGCTACCACCGAGAGAAGGAGCAGCAACCGCTTCCCTCCACATTGCAGCAGAAGCGCAAAAGGAGCAGCGCGCCTGTCCTCAAAGAAACTTCTTTACCCCCTAGCTTTCACTAAGGCGCGACCGTTTCCGGTCGTTACAAGTATAGTTTATTTGTACCCATACCTTTGTGTGTGTGTGTGTGTGTGTGTGTGTGTGTGTGTGTGTGTGTGTGTGTGTGTGTGTGTGTGTGTGTGTGTGTGTGTGTGTGTGTGTGTTAGAGAGCGCGCGCGCCATAGGCGTATCTACCGGGGGGGGGGCAAGGGGGGCGTTAGCCCCCCACTGAAAATGTTAGGGGGGCGGAGCCCCCCACTTTCGACAGTGGTCATTGTCGGCTACAGACTGGGAAACTAACAAGTCAGACAAAGTTTTGGTTGAACACAGCAATAACGTAATTATGTAAAAAAAAGTTTCCTAGAATTCTCCTGTGACGACTGTCCTCCGTTTGTCATGACCACGCACTGTAGGCTCTCTGCGGTGCGGGCTGCCTATTCCACGCTTTCGCGCATTGCGCTCAGGCTTTGCAGAGGAGGCCATCGCTCAGAAGGGGCTCTATAAGATTACAGCAATCTGTCATGATTTTATTTTCTTCGGCCAGGCCTGAAATTATGTAATCAGCGACGCAAATACAGGCTGGAACCAATAAACGTTTTATAGCCCGATCAAAAGCTCTCCTTTTTCAGGAAGTTTAGTTTCTTTCTTTCAAAACGAATAGCATCTTCACTGCTTCATATCTAGGCTGCTGTGAGTTGATGAGTATGCAGAAGTGTCGAGTATTTTACTTGTGCCGATCCAGGAGAGCTAAAAAATATTCCCACTTTAGTCTCCGATTAGCCTGCTTCATAAGTTGCCTATAGTATGGTAGCCTGCAGCGATCGCGGCGGCTTGTAACAAGGCAGTGAACTTAGCATATCGAGAAGCCCAGCTTTCAAGTTTGCCCTGTAGCTTGATCTACCTCACCAGGGAGATGGTCAACGTCCACGGTTTTCTAGACTAAGAAGGCTGCGCAACTTCAAAGGATTGTGTCTGTTCCTAATAATGTTTATTTTTCTCTCTACCTCTCTGTCAGCAATAATGTGTTCACAGAGAGTTGTATACGCGCAAAAACACCTCAACCTCGTTACACTACAACAAAAAGTATCTGTTATACACATATGAATCCATCTCGCCCGCTGCTATAAGTAGCCGCTGCTAGTGTTATTGGTGGGCAGCCTTCTTGAATTACGTTCAGAATGAGACACTGTCTGGCTATTCCAAAAAAAATTAGTTATTGTTCAGCTCAGTAATGCGCTGCTTATTTTACACATTTCATATAAACGCCGCGAGTTTTCGCAGACTTGTGACGTCGCGTAACAAGGAGGCGATTTTATGGCACACCAAAAATTTTTGACGAATAGCGAAGAAACACTGTCGAAGAATGCGCCATATTGGATATGGTTTATTATTATTTTTTACGCAGTCATGCTAAGTGGTAATTACGCGGTGGATCACTTATGCATCATTTGTTGCGTCGTGTTACGAGCAGCTGCTGTGATAATGACCCAGAAAATTTCGACCAATCATAGCAGCTAACGACGTATAGGAAGGTAACAATGCGGGGCAGTTTAGTGTTATAATCGCCCGCATTATTTCAAAGAAAATTGGAGCTCACACAGTTTACGCAGCCTATTTACTTGGAGTAGCCGGTAAAGAGCCACTTCACCGCTTTCTGGTTCACTCCCCACCCAAACTGGCCAAAATAGGAGGGCAAGGAACGACACCTAGTATATAAATTCGTAGTCATTTACAATCTTATAGTATATACAACCAGCTCCATGTGGTTTCGAAAATATAATCGACTGAACTTGGTCTTCTTCTTCAGAAAGACTTTATATTAGAGGGCTCTTACAGTAAAGAAATTGGCACTCGGCTTATCCTGAAGACTTCTGCGAAGTACCTTGTTTTGTCAGCCACATGTTTCGTTTAATAAGTGAGAATTTAAGGTACTAGAGTCATAGCAGGTTCTTTATACTCACCATATTTACAACGCCAAACTGAGACTGTGAAGTTTGCAGATAGAATGGTGAGATGAAGAACATGTTAAAGGTGGCTTACTTTTTAAACTTGGCGGTAATATTTCCTAAATGTTATTGAACACTGCTGCGTTGTCGCGGTATAGGGCGATCCAGCCTGCACAATCTTTTTGTGCAGATTCTTCCTTGATTTCAGGTATCTCTATGAATATAACAAACCACGTCATTTTGAGAGCAAATGCAGTTCTCTCCCTCACTCTCTCTCTCTCCCTATATATATATATATATATATATATATATATATTGTCATGACGATGAGCGGCAGCCTAGCGTGGGCCCTCGTGCTTGACCAGCATGAGGAAGAGAAGGACGAAGGGCAGAATAAGAACAGCCAGCCCAGGTATGGGCGTTGTCTCTTGTTTCTCTGCGTTACAATATATATATAAGCGAAACCAAACTCCATACACTACAGCCGATAATAGGACGATACGCTACCGAAAAACGTAACAGACACCAGGAGGTTGCTGTGTGCAGACTTAGGATCGGTCACACACACGCGACACACTCACATCTTTTAAACAATCCCCCAACACCGCACTGTGCAAAATGTAGTGATGCGCTGTCCATCGTTCATATTTTAATCATGCTTCGGTGGTTCGAACCAGAAAGGAGACGTCACTTCCTAGAACTGTACAAATCCCACATATTGCCACACCCATTCTTTTTCCTTGGTTACGAGCCCATGTTCTTCCAAAAAAGTGTTTTAATATTCTTAGCTAGCGTAGGTTTCCTACGTTCCGTTTCATACTCTCACTAATGTCAGCCTTCTCTCAATTTTGAGGGAATCACTGAAATTTCGAGTTCAAAAGTCATGCAGCACGTACTCCTTGTCTTGACAAGGACTGTTGCAGAGGCTGCGTGACTTTGTAAAGCACATAGCTTGTGCCCGCTTTTAAACTCATCGCACACAATCATTTCTTTTAACTATTTTAGGCCATATACATCACGGTTTTACTTTATTCGTCCCCTTGAGTAATACATTTTTACCTGAGTCGACCAGTAACCCTGTGTTTGGCGCTGTTTGGCCTGAGTTGCGCTTGCGCCACTAAAACCTAACCATCATCATCATCAGAGTGAGCGACGCCAGCCCCCCCCTCCCCCCCCCCCCCCCCCCCACTCGCGAACGAGTTCGTACGCCACTGGGGCGCGCGCTATCAGCGCCATAGCTTTGACAACGCACTGAAAAAGAAACCACCGGCCATCGGCCCTTCGGTGCTAATAAACAGATCTTCACTAGGGGATGTAACCAAAGGTGGGGAGTGCACGACGCTGCGATTGCTGGGTCGCGCACTCCCCAAGGCTCTCATGCGACTCTTGTGCGAGAGCGCTGTGTTCCGTCTCCTGGTTGGGTGCCTTGATGCCCACTATCTCCTAGGGCTCCGAGCACAGAGTTGAGTCTACGAGTGTGTGCACCGCAAGAGCAGCATCGTACGTGCAAACTGCGCACTGGCTTGACCTACCGTTGCTTAAGGACCCCCACATTTTTAGATAAGTAAATGTTCGCCGTTATACTTCTTTTTGCGTGTACTCTTAGACGAAAGCATGCACGCGACACCACCGCTGCGGCGTGTCCTCTTGAATTAATCCAAAATAATTCTGCTCCTTTCATTTTTCACAACTACAGCCGCGAGTCGCGCTAGCATTACTGCTATGAAGAACTCACTCGAACTGCTGTCTCTTGCCTCTCGTCGTACGCTTTTCCCCCTCTGTCTATTTCACAAAATGTATCATTATATTCCAACTCTTCGCGACACACTTATTTTTCCGCCTTCTTAGGTATCAACTAGAATTGATCATTCTAATAAATTTGGTGTTATGTTTAACCAAACATGCAGTGATTCTTATCCCCAGAACATCTGTAGACTGGAACCACCTCCCCGGATCTGTGGCCATCATCACCGATCATCACTTGTTCCGTTCTGCACTAGCTATCATTGTATAACGAAGCACACCAACATACCTGTTCTCTTTGTACACAACGTATATACTACATTGTATCAGTAAAGAAAATCATGTTTCACCCCCCTCAACAATGCCTTTAGCCCGGAGGGTATTACGTAATAAATAATAAAATAAATAAATTAATTAAAATTGCTAATAGTTTTCGTTAGGTAAAACAAGCCGCGCAAACCGCTCAGTTTTCATCACATAACCCATGAACCGACGTCTCAGGCAAGTTCGCATGTTTAACAGCTGCGGCCAATTTCTTGCGACGGTATTCGTAAAAAGAAAGCGGACAGAAGGTTATTCCACTTTTTTGTGCCTTCCAGACGTAAGTAACCGCAACGCATCTCGTCGGTACACCGTTTTTTCTTTGTTGCACGACGACAAACAGCGGACGCACCAGCGAAAACACGGCAGCAACTGCGGTAGGCACAGCGGCTTTTGCCTACCGCGCGAAACTAAACGCCCGACGACAGCGCCAACGCATTTTCGTGACGACATTTTCACAACGAATTCTAGTTCTTTCCGTTTTACGGCAAAACATGAAATAGTTTACTCTATGTAGATTATTACTTCCAAATCCATTGTGCATTTGCCTGATGATTGTCTGCTGTTGCTTTTTTTCCGGGTGCTATTGGCTCAAATTATTCGCGAATATAATTTGACGAGGGTAGCGATGCGGGCTTGTTGGTCTGTCATGGTACTTGGAAGCGCCAGTGTGTGTGTCTTCTTCCCTTCGTCCTTGTCTTTTCGCGCCCACATCCAAGTGCGAATATAATAATACCTTGAGCGAGAAAGACTGAAATCTTGGAATACAACCAGATATTTCGTTATCTGCAAAGGTATCGGAGTATCTAAGATACAACTGAAACGTATCGTATCGGATACAATGATTGCGGCAGTATATTGTATCTGTATCTCAAGTACAGTAAAAGCTCGTTAATTCGAAGTCGGTTAATTCGAACTTATTCGGACTGACGCCCTGGTCTCGGCACAGCCCTGTGTATTTCTATAGGGGGGAAGGGGCGGAACTTTCGATAATTCGATCAACGGTTAATTCGGCTTTCATCGCTTCTCGCAGGAGTCAGCGATCACAATGTGCTGCAAAATCAAGCCCAACCAAGTTTGCTAGACATGCAAAACGAAGCAGATGAGAATTCGGGCGCTGTGCGCTTGGGCAAGCTGCAAACTATGCTCATGGAGTCGCGATCGATAGAAGAAACGCAAGCAAATTCAAATGACTGATGACGTATAATTTTGATTGCGTTAACTCTGACATGTAAATAAACGTGTTTCGGAGCATAAATAGCGACATTTATTTCGACATTGAGGCTCACCGCTCACATGAATGCATGTCGCTGCTTGTTTCTGCCGTATCGCTGACTGATCAATTAATTCTGTTCGCTGTTAGAGCTCCATCAAATTAATTGACGAAATCACCTGCCACAAACGTGTACTAACGAGGTGGCTTCTCATTGTGACGCGATGTCCCTTTCATTCCAGCAGCCGCCCGCTAATTCGAACTCCGCTCAGTTGGACCAACATTTTTACAGTCCCCTTCGAAGTAACGAGCTGCTACTGTAATTCTTGCCCGAGTATCTTGTATCGCGAAACGTATCCTTGCCCAGCCCTGCCCACGGGGCAGCATTCCGGGGCAGTTGCTATTTAACCTGTTGCCATTAATCACAGCGCCAAGTTTATTATACATGATGACTACACAACCATATTTTTCTCTGGCATGCAATGACATCGACAAACATTATCTCTAATTCCAGCGACACCACAGTTCAGCTGCAACAGTGGTCCTCATTCAACTCCCCAATGGACCACAAACAATCCACAGTACATCCAGTGGATGTTTAGCGCCGGCCTTTCGGTTTTCCAGCGGACATCCCTACATGTCCCGATGACGTACAGCGGATATCTTACGGACCGTCCCGCGCAAACTAAAAGGCGTTAAATTGGACGTCCTCGACACGTCTTTTTCGGACATTCGGACGTCCATCGGACAAAAAAAAAGGCGTTATTTGTTAAAATATCCTCCCAATATCCGGTGAACAGAACAATCTGGACATGAACATCCAGGGGATTTTGTGGGATTTTAAATGTGGACATTGATCACCTAAATGCCGTGGAACTTCCAGCGGACATCCATGCTAAATCTGAAATTCACTTACCGGTCTTGTTGGTGCCACGTCTGTCGTAGTACAGCATTATTTAGACATTTGCAATGCTTTAGAAGCCGTACTCTGTGCGAGAACCAGTCATATCCATCATGCTGCACTTACCCTATTTGCATCCATTATAAAAGCACCAATGCAGCAACTATGCTCGTTAAGGTTGCTCCGCTGACAACATAAATACTAGCTCGAAACAATTCACAGAAGCATATGTTACACTGGTGCAGCCGTGAGAAATGTATATATATATATATATATATATATATATATATATATATATATATATATATATATATATATATATATATATATATATATATATATATATGCAGCTTCAAAACGCAGTGATAGCTGAAATATGCATAACTTGACCTAATATGCTTAACTAATATGGTCATCAGTTATTGTACATATTAAATTGCAACTATGCCAGACCGAATTCGGCACATAAATCCTTTAAAAACGCTTGCCCAGCTTTTCAGATGGTCAGACGCAGAGACTTGCACATAAACAGAAGTACAGTACATTTATTCAAGAGCATAAAGTAAAAACACCCCAAACATTTCCCAGGAAAACAACATGAACACAAACACAACCAAAATCCCATAAGAATTGAAAATCACTGATTATAGTAAAGTTATGTTAATTTTAATAACACCAGTACAGGAACATGGAAGAGAAACTATAAATGCATCTTAAGTCACTTTGACAAGAAAACATACCACAGCTGTCTCCATAGAGTAACATCTCCATTGATTCGCTTGCCAGGCCTCTTAATCTGTGAAGCATCTTTTCACGAAAAAAAATGAAATTTACACCTGAACTGCAATATCATAAATATAATTATAGGAACAATACAAGGGCATGAAGCAAAACAAAATGACTAGAAGAAGTGACTACTTCGCACCTGAACTACAATATCATAAATATAATTAAAGGAGCAGAACAACAAAGAAATATGGGCACAAGGACTACACTTTCTTGCACAATGTACAAAATGGCTACTTTATAACAATTAAAAGATGGGCATGGCGCAACAGACTGACTTTGGCACTTACAAAACCGAAAACATAGCCAGCACAAGAAATTAACAGAAAAGTGATTGCATACAAAGCCTAATAGGGTGTAACCACTACATATATAGAAAAGTGACTACCATTCTCCCCCATACTCTAATTTTTTTTTAATGTCTTATTCACTCACAGTATCTGAACAAAAGTTCTGTGCTAAAACACAGCAAAGACACTTCACTAAATGACTGCTCTAGAAACTTAGAAGCAAGATGTTTGTGCAGCAGATTACCAAAACACAAAAAAGGCCTAAAACTTTGTAAAGTATCTCACATTAAAGTCCACACATACACACAGTGAAAGTTTCACAAAATATGGCATTGTAGTAGGAACAGCCCACATGATTACATAAATGAAAGAATCTTTCACGATGTAAAATTATACAAAATAAAAGGCTCTCGCAAGTTACTTTGCATAGAGGCACAATAGAGGTCTTGTAAAAATGTGGCTTTTTAGTGAGAGCAACAAACATGATGCCAAAGACAGACGCTAACTACTTGCGCGCTGAATTGCAAATGAACGAACAAATGCTCTCATAAGTACTGAAAAAAAAACTTGCATTTAAAGTAAGAATTTTACA
Organism: Rhipicephalus sanguineus; assembly: GCF_013339695.2. Lineage (NCBI taxonomy): Eukaryota > Metazoa > Arthropoda > Arachnida > Ixodida > Ixodidae > Rhipicephalus > Rhipicephalus sanguineus. The sequence continues at coordinate 139,151,417 of NC_051186.1, forward strand.
AAGGAGTTTGCTACAGAAGCACAGTAACAGCAATTCACTAAGGCATGGCTTTGCCGTGGAAGCCATCTCACTAACACAGAAGACGGCCATGACATTAAAGAACAGTAAACTTCTTGCCTAATTCTGTAGCAACGCACAATGATGGAGCCTAGCGAAAGCGTGGCCATGCAAGTGATGATGCGTATGACAGGCAGAATCCTCCCAGTGTCACGAAAGAATCCAGCTCCTTCCAGTGACATACGAAAAATCCAGCAAGGGGAACGTGCAGATGGCCCCCACTTATTCTGCATGAAGATAAAATTGCACAATGATAGTGAACATGTGAGGTTAAGAGAAACAAGACAGTGAAAGCTTGCTTCAGAGATAATGAGCCAGACCGCACAAGCAATGTCTTACCAGTTTTAATTAAAGGCCACCTCAAAGGGTCAGTCATGCTCTCGAAAGCAACTTATAACACTACAAGGGCTCTACAATCAAAACAGATCCAAGCATGCTGCAGCAATGGGCACTCATATAAGACATGCATGCATGCACCATGAGCGGCTTTTCGTGAAATCATGGCACATCCAAGCGACACCCAGAAGCATCAGCCTGTCTATAGGTGGTGCCCCCCAGTCACCCTTAAAGAAGGGTCCAAGTTGTACCCTTAGCATAAGGTCTTTTCGTTTTTGTAAAGTAAAAAAAAGATTCTACCTTTATTACTACCTTGGTTGGTGTCCCTCTGTTTGAACCCTGAGATCCCTATTTTTTGTGATCTATTTTATGTCCCTACTGTCACAGTACTCAAGTACATCTGTTCTATGAAGATTGCCACTATAGTTCGTCAACTTTCTACCCACACGATGGAAGTGATACCCTGTCTACTCATACGATGGAAGCGATACCCCGTCTCCAGAGGGATCAAACCTGGCTGCCCGAAATCAGTGGTGCGTCACGTCAGTTACTGCATGCGTTTGCACTTGGGATGAAGGTTGGGGAAAGCATATGTCACACATAATCAGGAAAACCCTCTTTTTATCTTATTTTGATAGAAATGTTAGTGCTGTGTTCATCCCACCCACACAGCAAGTTTGGTTTCTTTAACCCTTTCCCTGCCATGAAATATTGTACCAAAAAATCAACTGGAAAATTTTTTTTGCTGAATTTGTACTTTTTTTACTAAAACGATACCGTAATTTCAATTCAATGGGGCAGGAAAACCTTCTTTTATCTCGTTTTGATAGAAATGTTAGTGCTGTGTTCCCCCCACCCACACAGCAAGTTTGGTTGCTTTAACTCTTTCCCTGCCATGAAAAATGAAAAATTGTACCAAATCTACTGGAATATTTTTTTCGCTCAATTTGTAGACTTTTTTCTGACTAAGACAATACCGTTATTTCAATTCAATGGCATTCCCTTATTTCACTAATTTGCGTTAAAAAGTAACTTGAAGATGGCTTCACCGCGTGGCAATACAATGAAAGCCTAGACAAATGGCACACCATTACGCAATAAATCACAATTTTTGTGAAGTTGCGAAGCACCTACTAAGCCATTATTCGTCATTCTGCGGAGAAGCGAGGCACCAGCCGCACGTCTGGAAGGCATTATGTCGCAGGCCTGGCGTTTTTTCTTTTTACTCCTAATGCTCAAAGCATGCTGTCTTGATTTAAATGCAGCACTTCCGACCTAAAATCACACTTAATGTGTGGAAAAGTAGCAGCCACATAAAAGCTACATTTATGGAAGGCTCCTCTGTACACTGTGTCCCAGTTAACCTGGACTAAGATTTTCTTAGAAAATCAAGAGCTCTGGAAGACCGACTGCATTGTTTTTGCAAAGAAAAAACAATACCTTGAGAAACGCACAAAATGTAAAATAGATGTACACTAGCATGCTCGTAGTGAAGCATTTCAAAGTAAACCTTGTAGATGTCTAGTTGCTTTTGTTTATCACCCAATCATATAGGGCTTCTCCATATGTAGGATGGGTCAATAGGATTCAGAACCGAACTGGTCCTTAGAAATGTATTACTGAAATATAATGTGCACTTGTTTCCCAATAAGACATGCTCAAATATTGACTCAGCATTAAAATCAAGCACAATAACTGTGGTGTCGCGTCTTACCAGTTTCGGTTTCGATTGTGTGACGCAGAGCGCCACACAACGGGTATTTCATGTACGAAATCGTATGACCAAATTCTCTTTGTAAATAAACTACAGTCCCATCCCCGTTCTCCGGCTGTCCTGACGCAACTGCGGGCGCTCCGGCGCTGAGTCGCCTTCCTAGCCGCCGGACGGTACCTCCGGCGGCGACAGTGGCGACGAGGTGAAAACAATGTAAGCCTCTACATTCTTCGCCGGCATTTTCCGCCGCATTACGGGGCACCACCCCACTTGCAAGCTGCACGGACTACGGCCACACCCTACTGCGGCCACACCCTGTGCACGTACTGCCAATGCTTGCTGGCACCAGTGACTCGCCAACGCATCCTGGCGACTGCGACTCAAAGTGAACCACGTTTCCAGCATGACTGCCGCTATTCCTCCTCCGCCGTTTTTACAAACTCCGGGCACTCCTCCCGTGCCTTGGGCTAAATGGTGCCGTGTCTTTCAGGCGTACGTCGACGTTGCCGCCGGAGACACCGCCCGGCCCGCTCTGAAGAAGAGCCTCCTGCTGAATGCACTGGGAGTTGAAGGCCTGGATGTTTATTGGACGCTACAAGCTGCCCAGGAACAGGCGGGGAATGGCGATGGCACTCGGGACGAAGGCACGCAAGATGAGTACATCGCAGCGCTCACGCTGCTCGAGAATCACTTCAAGGCGCCGAGCAATGAAATACTGGAGCGTCACTACTTCAAATTGCGCAAACAGCTACTGGGGGAATCCGTTACTGACTATGTTTCTGCACTACAGACGATGGCCAGCAGATGCAATTTCGGGACTTCCGTCAATGCCATGGTCCGCGATCAGCTTTTCAGCGGAATTACCGCACAACAAGTCCGCAGACGACTTCTGCAGCTGGGACCTACCCTTACTGTCCATCAAGCAATACAAATTGCCAAAGAGGAGGAGCGTACCGAACTCGAAATGCAGGAGTTCGCGAACGCGCAAGTTGACAGGGTCGGATTTCAGGCGGGTACGCAAGATGGCCGCCAAAGCACTTCACATTCCTTTCCACCAAAACAAAAGAATCATGGCCGCCGGCCTCCCCGACAGAACTCGGGAGGGAGCCAACATGGCCGCTCGCAACATGACACCCGTCCTCATTCTTCATCGGACTCTTCGGGACAGCAGAATGAACCGTACCGATCTGAATCGAATTTCTGCTATAGATGCGGATCGTCTCAACATTACGCAAATTTTGCAAACTGTCCTGCCCGCAACCGCACTTGTTCTGCCTGCGGAAAACGAGGCCACTTCAGAGCTGCCTGCCGCTCATCAAATGTCCGAACTTCGCAACAAAACGTAGCTCAAGTGCAAGATACTGCAGTAACAAATACAGTTACTATTCTTAACGTTGATGAACGCTCCAGCCGTCCTTCACCACTGAAAATTTCAGTTCAAGTTGGCCAAGTCAACATTCCTTTTCTCGTTGACACCGGTGCGACCGTCTCATTGCTGAACTTACAAGATTTCAAGCAGTACTTTCCGGGGACCAGACTCCTTGAATCCTACACTGTCCTTCAGGACTATTCGAAGAAATGCATTCCCCATGTGATACTTCTCTACAAACGTCCGGTACAACGATACCACTGCTACTGTCACATTTTACGTGACAAAAGAAGGTTCTTCACTTCTCGGTTTGGACGCCATTCGAAGCCTCCACATAAACATCGACGGCGCTACATTGTCCTGCTCACAAGTTTCAAGTACAGCAACTCCAAGAATTCCTGCCAATGCTCCGTCCGAATTTCATCACCTCTTCACCCAGGAACTTGGCCTGGTGAAAGGCTACATGCACGAAGTGAAACGCCGCCCAGGTGTGCAACCTGTAGCTGCCAAGCTTCGCAGATTGCCATTCCTGCTTCGACAACAAGTCTCCGATGAACTTTCCCACCTTGAAAATGCAGGCGTCATCGAACGTGTTTCAGCATCAGATTGGGTCTCTCCACTGGTCGTGGTAAAGAAAAAGAACGGTTCATTAAGACTTTGTGTGGACTTGCGTGAACCAAACAAAGCTATCGTGATTGATGGGTTTCCCTTGCCCCACATCGAAGAACTTCTCCAGCAACTTACAGGTGCTGTTTACTTTTCAAAGCTAGATCTTGCATCAGCATATCACCAGGTTAACTTGTCAGAATCAAGTAGGGACTTAACCACTTTTGTAACGCATGATGGTTTGTTCAGGTTCCGTAGAGTCTGCTTCGGGCTTGCATCTGCCCCTGCTGTTTTCCAGAAAATGATGTCCGATATCTTGAAAGGTTGTTCTGGAGTACTATGCTACCTAGATGACATTTTGGTCTGGGGTCGAACGCGTGCTGAACATGATGCTAATTTACAAGCAGTACTAAGTCGCATAAGCAACACAGGAATGAAACTAAACGACAAATGTGTCTTTGCTGTCCAGGAAATCCAATTTTTAGGACACAATGTCAGTGCCAGAGGATTGTCTCCTCTTGAGTCCAAAGTGCATGCTATTCTTAATGCACCTGCTCCTACAGATTGTAAATCATTGCATTCATTTCTTGGTCTCGCTGGCCACTACTCAAAGTTCATTCCTCATTATGCTGACGTTGTTGAACCACTGCGCTCCATGTTGCGCAAAGGCCAAACATTTAATTGGTTGCATGAAGCCAATTCGGCATTCAACAGTATCAAAGCAGTACTGGCTGAAAACCCAGTCATTCAACTCTTTGACGAGTAGCTTCCGATAGTCATAACGACTGATGCTTCCAACATAGGTTTGGGCGCTGTGTTTCAACAACGCAAAGGTGACCAGTTAATTACAATTGCTTTTGCTTCGAGAACCTTGTCACCTGCTGAACGCAGATATTCTACTGGTGAGCGTGAAGCCTTAGTATGCCTCTTTGCTTGCGAGAAATGGCATGTATACCTCTGGGGTAGACATTTTACATTACGCACTGATCATCAAGCACTTACTACATTACTTTCTGCTGGATCAGAGGGCCGACGCCCATTACGCATTTCACGCTGGTGCGCCAGACTTTTGTACTACAACTTCACTGTACAGTACTGCAAAGGTTCAAATAATGTTGTAGCAGGTGCACTTTCCTGTCTGCCTTTGCAACTTCCAGTCTCACCAGACTTGGAAGAAGAGATAATCTCCCTTGTCACTCCATGCATCAGTAAAGCTGATTTACAGGCAGCAACAGCTGAGGATACTACTTTGCAACAAGTAATTCCATACATTGCTAACGGATGGCCAGAAAAGAAATCTCTTCAGCCAGAACTACTGCCCTACTTTGCAATCAGAAATGAGCTGTCCTATGTAGACAACTTAGTTTTCCGTGCAGACAGAGTAAGCATTCCTGCTTCACTCTGCAATAAACTCGTACAGTTGGCTCATGAAAGTCACCCTGGAATTGTCAGGACTAAGCAGCGACTTAGAGAAAGATACTGGTGGCCTGGCTTAGATAGCCAAGTTGAACGTGCAGTTCGCGACTGTGTCGTATGCCAAACAGCAGATAAATCTGCTAAACCAGTTTTTTCACCCTTACAGCCTGTCCCATGGCCCGACAAACCTTGGGAAAAGCTAGGCATGGACATTGTCGGTCCACTCGAACGTGCTCCTTGCGACTGCAGATTTGCAATCACATTAGTTGACTACCACTCTAAGTGGCCTGAGGTTTGCTTTACCCATACAGTCACTTCAGACTCAGTAATTACATTTCTGTCAGCACTTTTCAGTAGGGAAGGTTTTCCAGAAGCAATCGTCACGGACAACGGTCCTCAATTTAAATCTCAAATATTCGAGAAGTGCCTCTCCGACAGAGGCATACAGCATCTTTGCTCTTCGAACTACTATCCACAATCTAACGGTCAAGTTGAACGCTTCAACCGCGTTTTGAAAGAGCAAATTCAGCTCGCTCAACTTGAATGCCGCCCACTGAAACAAGCTGTAACAGAGTACTTAGGCACGTATCGCTTTACGCCTCAAGCTACTACAGGCTTGTCGCCTGCACAACTTCTGCATAACCGCGAACCACGTTCTGGAATTGACATTGCAGGGTTACACCCAAACTCTTCCACTCCTTCGCCAAGTTTGGATCCTGTGAGAACACGAGTGTTCCACAAGCAACAGGCAACTAAGCGACGCATTGATTCTAAGCGTGGAGCAAAACCTCCTAAGCTACAGGTGGGCCTCAGAGTTAAAGTTCGTCTGCCGGGGAAGCAGAATAAATACAGAGGTCCTTATACAATCCTTAGTCAAACTGGATTCAATTCCTTTCGCCTTAGTGATGGCAACGTCTGGAATGCATCAAAGCTGGTAGTTGTTCATGGTGAGCAGAATGCAACTCCACAGCAGAATTCATGTCCTCCACCTAACACATCGTCTATGCAACAACATAATTCCTCCCCACCTCCATGTTCATCTGCAGTTCCACAGTTAGTGCGACTTCCACTAACCACCTTGCAGGCACCTTCACAACAATCGGCTGATGTGCCCAGCCCCAATGCACCACTTCTCGAAGGGGGGATAGATACGTCGACTAACATGCCGACTACGGAAAATCTCGAAACTCTGCCGTGTTCACTCTCCGATGAGCGTGTAGGTGAGCCCCAAGGCTCAAATTCTTCTACTAACCGTCCCCTTCGTCCCAAACGGCACCGAAGAAAGCCAACACGATACAAGGACTATGTTCCTTGATATATATATTCTTCATAATACTCATGTTTCACATACTTATATACTACTTTATATACTACTTTCATATATTACTGCATAATCCTTTTTGGGGAACATATAATGGTGACTGACACTAAGTTCCTAACTACTACTTATACTAGTTCATAGATGGGCTCATGCAATAAAAAAAAATAAAAATCGATTACATCAAGTTTAGTCAAACTACGTGAACTCTGGTCACATAAATATTGTTCTAATAAAGAATACATTCCTACATGTGATAACTATTGTATAATGATGTTACTTATTTTTGCACATTTTCTTACAACATGTTCAAGGATTGTGTGCCAACATGTTACTTCATACAAACGTTTCAGTGCCTTACCACTGTATGATGTCATATACAGAGTACAGCTCCTTTCCTTTTTAGGGGGAGATGATGTGGTGTCGCGTCTTACCAGTTTCGGTTTCGATTGTGTGACGCAGAGCGCCACACAACGGGTATTTCATGTACGAAATCGTATGACCAAATTCTCTTTGTAAATAAACTACAGTCCCATCCCCGTTCTCCGGCTGTCCTGACGCAACTGCGGGCGCTCCGGCGCTGAGCCGCCTTCCTTGCCGCCGGACGGTACCTCCGGTGGCGACACTACAATAACGAAACCAAGTTTGCAGCGTCCCACACAGTCTGCAGTCAGAGCGGTTGGATGCAGTGTCTTCACCATCACAAATGGCCACAGTAGTTTAACTAGTTCATGCGGGCTCATCCTGTGCTCGACTGCTACATGTGTACGTCGTGTCTCTTCCCAATGAATTGCAAATGGCGATATTTCATAATAAAATCTGTGCATGTCAAATGAAAGTTTTTCGCCCACTGAAAACCGACTAGTGTTTTTTATACCTGAGACCTGTGACCATGAGCAGCCAAAAAAGAAAAAGACCTTTAGCTATATGTCTACCCAGAAGAGTTTCTATTGGCTAAACATGGGAAATATCCAGGCCTAAAAGAGAAGCTTGCAGAGTTTCTTAAGGAACTACATATAGACAGCTAGTCAAGCTTAATTAACAGCCCTTGAATTGGCACACAATCAGGCTGTATGCAGGAGTGATCTTAAAGCCAGGAAGACTCATTCACAGAACAAAATAAAACATTCTAGGCACTTCTATGTACAAAACAAGAGTTTGCAAATTGGCAGTCATAAGCGCACAGTCACTGATCCCCCCCCCCCTGCCACACTAACTGCACCATGCTTATGATGCATCGGAGATGTACACATGTTGCAACCACCAAAAACCAAAAAGGACAAAGCCCTGCACCAAGCTACAAAGGGGGAAATGTAGCATCCATCAAACACTGCTTGGGAGAGCTTGAATAGCAGCGTGCTAGTGCGCATCTATCCCAAATTTTGCGTCTTCCACCAGCTATTTTTGCTCTTGCAGACAAAAATGAATCGGCAAATTTCGGCATGAAATGCTTAAGTTATTAGAGGTTAAAAACAACTTTAAAATTGAGTTGTCTGTAATTGAAGCAATAATTAAAAAGTTGACCAAACGAAAACAATCACATAGTTATAAAAAATGCTGCTTGAAAATGGACATGACTAATGCTACATACAGCTATGACTTTTCTAGAGTTCTTGTTTTTTTCATCTTTATTCAAGTATGCTGCGACCACTGGTCAGCAGACTACATTATGCGCACATATGTGAAAGTGAAAAGGTACAGCCAACAGTAAATTTGATTGAAAATAGACAACCATACAGGGTAGTCTCACTGTCTTACATTTAGGCTACTTCAAAATGTCCTCTCATCGCCATGCATAAGCATGAGCTAAGTATTAAAAAGCAACACAAATCCATGCTGGTGCAACTTAGGTGGATAAACTCATGCACATTTCCAGTGAAAGGTGACTGCGGCTACTGTCATGACAAGAATTCTTGTTGCTAAGTGGAATGCCTTTCAAGCTGCAGTGGAGTAAAAATTTACCTTGAGGCAGGAAGACCTCAGCGCTTTGCTTTTTGCAGTTGCCAGCCCTCTTTGGAGCATGCCTTAGTTTGCTAGTGTCTTCAATCTCATTCGTGTTGCCTTGTGTCGCCCGTTTTACGGCAACTGAAAAAAGCGAATACGCGTTGGGGTGTTAACAGCAAGATTTAACTCAGGCCCAACTCCTATGCAGCGTATTCAAATACATCTTGAATGTGCTAGACAATAATTGCTCAATTTTCAAGGCAGAAGCCTTAAGTGCCTCATCAAATGTCGACCTCGAAAATTCAGTGTGTAGTACAAAAACCCTAAGAACAAAATAAAAATTACAAGAAAAAAATTATCGAGCCAGAATTGAACCCAGGCATTCTCTGTGGTCGTCAAGCTTGAAAATTCCTAGGAAAAAGACCCTATACAGGCATCATGTCGGGCGAGAGGTCAGTTGGTCAACAAATATTACATGTAATATTCTGCGCTATATTACAACAGATGTAATATAGCACAGAATCCCACAAGACATCACACCATGTGAATTGCGTAACGAGTGAGTGTTGTAAAGCTTCCCAACCACTACATTAAGCCACAGCATTACACAGCCACAGCCACAGAAACAGCCACTACACAGCCACAGCATTAAGAAACTGCAACTACATAGGTGCGAATATTTCCTTACAGACCCATAGCGGGCCCGTCGCCAAAGTCTGCGCACCTTTGAAAAATTCATAGAAAAACAAAAAGTGCTTGCATGAAGCATTCAAAAGGTTGATCTAATGTAAAAGTTGCGTACCTGGTCATTGCAGCTCATTTGTTTTACACGACTGCAGCCACGCTTTTGCCTTCTCGTGTTACAAGAGTGCAACACCTGCCAAATTTTGTCTTCCGCTACCAGCTAGTGATCTACAACACACAGAAAGCTATCATTACAACACCTAAGTGCACTAAAATGAAAGCATTCGTTTGGCAGCCAAGATGTTCGGTCAGCACAAACATCCTGCACCAACACCATGTCCTCTCAAATGAACTGTATGCCAGTAGCCAGTGACACATCCAACAGGTGTAGAAGCTGTGATGATATTGACCTGCAGCCACGCGCTTCGGCAGGGTTCTGTCTTAAGGAGGAGGAGGAAAAGGAGGGTGCTGCAAACTCGTGTTGTATCGCAGTGAGGGAGGAGGCGTGCTGGTGTGGCTTGAAGGGGGCAAGTGTTCCTTTTGCACCCCCTTGCCGACAGCCACACTGGACTTGGTGTGTATTTCAAACTTTCTTGCACTAAATGTATAAAATGAATGGCTCAACAGCTGCCTATGGAAATAAAAAATTAGCTAAAATCATAATGGTGTTCCTTCTCATTAAAAAAAACATCAAAGAAAGAGAAGTTCTCAACTCACCAACAATTGCAGCAGCAGTCTTCAGAGTAGAAAAATTCAATTTGCCTTTTCGGCCCATCCATGAAAAAAGCGAGGCTAAATCATCACAAAAAGTGTACGCAAGAATACGCTTTGTAGCTGCGCTGACATTTCTTCCTCCCAAGTCTATGAACTCGCGAACCTGCAAAGAACAGATTTCCAGTCAATGTGTGTGATCCCAGAATGTAAATACTACGTAAACCCAAGGCTACATTAGGCTGAAAACATCTGTAGCATGGTACATTGGCTTAAATGCACCACAGAAGCTGCTGCACAAGGCACTGTAAGTGCCATAGAATGGGTAGCATGCAACACCTCCCAGCAAAGACACCAGTAAGAGGTGGTTTGCAAAGAGTACTGCCCCTCGCTTTGCCAAAAAGTGCTGCTGAACGCATCTCATTGCACAATTAAAATACCACACAGTCGGTCTGACTGGCAAGTGGCTTCCAGTTTGCTACTCTTTATCAATCTGGTCACATTTCAATGCAGTACACTACCAGTAGACGCAAAATCTGCTCTACGTCCGTTCACTTATGCGTGCGCAAACAAGGACAAAGGGAGGTGACGACAACACAAGCGCTTGTGTTGTCGTCGCCTCCCTTTGTCATTGTTTGCACGCGTTTAAATGATCGGTGATGGAAAACCAACTAGCCCAAAACTCAGTACACTATGTCGAAGGCAGCATGACATAGTGTCACTAAGTGCCATGTAAGGGCCCTGGATCTGTAAAACCAAGCAATTTTTCAAGCAAGAGCCAATTGAAAACCAACTCTAAAGCCAGTGGCGCACCGACGGGGGGGGGGGGGGGGTGGGGGGTTGCACCCCCCCCCGCCCCGAGGCCAACCTGACCCCCCCCCCCCGCAACTGCTTCACGGTCATTGTCACCTAGAATCCAACGTGCACGTTCAGGGGGCCTTGTTAACGTTATCATTTCAATACAAGAGGTGGTTTCAGGTCGAATTTCCTTCATTTAATGTGTTGTATTCGGTCATCTACTCCTAAACAGAAAGAGCGAAAACCGCAAGTTCTGTGACTCTGTGTTCACTTCCAGTGAAGCAGTTTTGGACGAAAGAGAAGATGCTTTCACGGGTCGTCGGTTTGACCCCTCTTCTTTTCCTGCCCCCTCTGATTCGCAATAGAACAAGGAGATAGTTCGGAATCTTCGAAGCAAGCTATTGTTTTTTTTCATTTATTTGATTCTCGGGGGAAGTCTAAGACGGGGCGGTGTACAATGATAATGCAGCGCGTGACTTAGCCACAGACGTCGGTGCACAGAGCATGTGGCATCAAAAAGTATTACGTATAGCAGCTAACCCAGCTGTGTACGCAGTGCTACATACATGTATACGTTGTCGGTGTCACATATGGCTTGGTTTAATGGCACTAATGGCGCGACGACGAAGTTGCGCAACAAGTATATGTTTGTTTTGCCTCGAATGTGCAACTTTTTCAAATTCTACGTCATAAAACTCATTTTATAGAAATAACAAGCGTTTTCATGTACATTCAATTCCTTACTCGCTATGGAATCGAAACTCGCTTAAGCGTGATGAACATTTCCTGTTACGATGCCGATGGCATTCTCATTACTTTTTCTTAAATCCTTGATATTATAATGAACACGAATTGTGTCCTTCACGGAGCACCTTTGTTTTCCTTTAAATAGTCAATAATGTACGCTCTCCTGCCGAGAAACATTCTTTTTTCATCATAAATGGGTTCTACAAAACAGAAAATGAGAATGAGGTGGGATAGCCACTTAAACCAACAAGACCACAATTTCGATCAAGCCAAACTTTACATTCTACAAACAAATTTCCGGTCACCACGTGAGAGGAATACATGGAATTGTATTTGATACACAAATTTCAATCCCTACATCCATCAGGACTTTCTTTTTCTTTTTTTTCCTCCTCCTTCTTCTTACTGGACTGCCGCCCAACTTTTGAGGCCATCGATGACACTTGATGTGTATGTCCGCCAATGACTTCACCCATTAAGCACGTGTGGGCTTCAAAAGTACACCGCCCGCTTGCCTCACCATCTTCTGCAGCCCTTTGTTAGTGCTAGACGCGCCGCCCTTCTGCAGCCTTTCCAAATGCTTCCATACGCCGCTCTTTTCTTTGTCGAGCCTTCTACGGCTCTCGCTTTGGTAGACCCCCCCTTTTTCTCTTTTTTTCTTTTTCTTCCTTTTTTTCTTTTTCTTCTTTGCAGCTCCCCCTACCTCTGAGAGGAGGGGCCGGAACGCCGTTGCAAGCGTTCTTGAAATGATGTGGCAAGGACTACACTCCTCTATCTAGTTTTCTCTTTCCGGGCAGAAATTAGCGACAAGCGCCACCGCTGGACATGACGTCAACACTAACCCTTTAAAACTAACACGCCAAGGATGACAAGGCGCCTTTGACAAAGATAGGTCCTCCTATTGAAAAGGCCAGCCTGTCTGAGGCACTTTCTCCTGTTTGAAACCTATCCCACTCCGTGTATCCATCTGTCGGCTCCCTTCTTGACCTTGGAAATGAAAATGAAGGCACTGATTCGACGAAAATGCCCTTTATATTGAGGGTCTTACCAATTAGCGCCACTTTTTACGTGCAAACGGGGAATAACATGATTCAAATCGGCAGGACCGAATCCAGGTAACTATCAATCCTCCATAACGCAAAAAAAGAGAGGGAGAAAAGCACTTGAAGCACTTAGGCCCCTTCAGATACATATGGTGCGAATATTCTTTTTCTTGCCTTATGACAATGCATTAAGTTTGCTAAATATGTAAACTTTCTCATAAATCTTTCAATATTTGGAACCCTGTGCCCACGTCTGTCGCCATAGCAAATATAACAATGAAACACATACGAGGAACAAGCTCTTAATTCATTGCAACCGCAGCCAAAAATCTTTCTCAGATACGACTCAACAAATGTCATTCGAGCGTCAGCTAGGAGATCATAATCACAATTATTCTTTCATCTAAATTTTTCGAACTAGTATTCAGTTAACCCTTGAAACAGAAAACTCTGTCGTTTCTGGATGTTCTCGTAACCTGAAAATAAAACTGTGCAAACACATCTACACAAGTCGATATTTTCAGTTCACTTCAGACCTCCCGAATAAAACATATTAATGCGAAGAGCCGGAACGCACTGCAGCACACAACTTGAAGGAAGTAAAACAAAAAAAACGCGATGTATTCAGGATACTCGCCAAGAACGGCTACCCAATATATTTTATTCAGAAAGCAATTCATTTGCTTTCTGAATAAAATCACGACGCAAGCTGAGAAATGCAGCAACAGGTCTCCGCCAATCGACACAACGACAGAAATACGTACATCACTCTCCGCTATTCGTGGCGCTAGCGAAACCATCGCCCGTTTCCGCGGAAGGCTGTCAGGTGACAGTAACACCGCGAATGGCCCGTCCGTTTGCGCCATGCACACGTGCAGTCCGAAACGGGGGGGATAAAGCCCGGGCCGAAGCCAGTTCGAAACCACAAACGGCGCCGCGTGCGCGACTTCTAAGCGAAACCACATTTTCGAAAAGCCGCCGGCGTAATAGGGTGCCAAAAAAGAAGGAAAGAGAAACGGTCTTGTTGACATCCCCCCCCCCCCTCCGAGCGCGTGGCGCGCAGCCGACGATGGGGACGGCGGTTCGTGAAAATGTTTTCAGCATTACGAGCACAATAGCGCGTTCTCTGCCTTCTCCAAAAGACTGGCCACCGGAAGAGCGAACCCGAGGCATCCTCAACAAAACTGCTTGTACTGGCAGCGACGCCCGCTGCATCAGCGGAACTGAGAACCTGTAAGAAGGACAAGAAAGACGTCCACAATTTTGCAAAGACGCAGACCGCCGAATCAATTTTCTTGAAACTGTAGTCCTCGCAGCTGAAACCAATCAACAGAAATATGAATGCTGGCAGATCTAAGCTACCCAATCGTGAACCACGCTGAAGGCAACCTACACGTAGCGTCTTCGCTTTTCCCTGCGCAGAGCCTAAGAAAAAAGAAAAAAAGATGTCTGCTTACAGCTTCACACAGTCCGGCACTCCAAGTATCCCCCTTTCCCTGTCTCTCATCTAACAGTTTACCTCGACACATCCACACGCCAAAGGAGCTCCCCACCCCCTTTTACTCTTCAACTCATTCCCACCGGTCAAGCCCTAGCACTCCTCTGTCCTTTTGCTGACGAGCACCGCCGCCTCCTGACACACCCTTTCATAACGGCCGAACAAGAAAAGAAGCCTTCTTCGTTTGTCTCGCTCCCTCGAACGAAACCGTATGGATTCCGAAACGTAGGGACAATCCTCACTCAAAGTTCCAAAGATAAGAGGCCGTCGGCGGCGCTTCGAAACAAGTGTTTTCTGTTTTCTTCGGGGCTTGCGTTTTGTGCAGGCAAATGGTGTCGCCAGCAGGGTGGTCGTGCATTTTTTCTTAACTTTGTTGACAGCGGACGGACGAGGTGCATTGGAGCGGCGAGAAGAAAGGCGACCTCGTAGTACGCGGCTCATTCGTCAAAGCGACCGCAAACCCCGGATCCGTACAGCGTTCCTGCATTTCTGAGCAAGCCTTGGAGCAACTAGTGTGTGCGTCGCCAGCCATGCCGCAGTACTGCCAGCAGGGTGGTCGTGCATTTTTTCTTAACTTTGTTGACAGCGGACGGACGAGGTGCATTGGAGCGGCGAGAAGAAAGGCGACCTCGTAGTACGCGGCTCATTCGTCAAAGCGACCGCAAACCCCGGATCCGTACAGCGTTCCTGCATTTCTGAGCAAGCCTTGGAGCAACTAGTGTGTGCGTCGCCAGCCATGCCGCAGTACTGCACACACGCAGGGACCCCAAGCAAGCACGAATGCTACGCGAAATCCATACGCTGCGAAGACGGGAGGAGTAAAACGACGTGGCAGAATGAGTAAATGTTTTGAAGGCCGTGGGACAAGAAAAAGGGGCTTTGGAAAATGCGAAAGGTATATTGGGGTGCCACGTTTTCTTTTGTTTTCAGTAGGCAACTCTCGCTCTCTCTCTTTTTACCACTTCTTTTTGTATGTTGTACATCGGACGGAAAAGTTCGCTTTGCTAGAACTTGCTTCTGTGTCTGCTGCGCGAGTCTGCGTCGACAGTGAGCTACCACACCACAGAAATCTCGCTGACGCGCTAGTCGAACACGATCCTCACCTACTTCCCGACAAAGATTCCGTGTTCCAATTCAAGAGAAGCAGCAACAACACCGGAATGCCCGATTACGACCAAAAAGGAACCGATGACTCAGCACATAGCGCCTTCAGATGCGTCAATCGATCAGTGACTTATCAGAGGGTACTTCAGTCACCGAACCTGTGCACCCGAATGACATGGCAAATCGGTGAGCGTGGCTACAATGCAGTTTATCAGTGAGCTGAGAATTGTATTGTATGTGTGCTGCACTGACCTGTGCGTACTAATGCCAGAAAGTTTACAATCAATATTTACGATACACTTTCAGATTTGTAGTTTGGCGAGGCTCGAAGGAAGTATAATATATGATGTTCTGCTCGCATTATGCACAAAATTCTCAGTTGCAGAATTTTTCAGCTGCTAAAGTTGCCAATGGGGCTTGTTTGTATGACATTTCCTGATTACTGTGGCTATCGGACACAAGACACAATAAATGGAACACAAGAAAGGCACACGGCGCCGGGTGTCCTCGTGTGCCTTTCCTGCGTCCGATTTGTTTGCGCTACCATAGTAATAATTTGTTTTATAACAGCATTGCGCGATCACCAGCCGGCCCGCACGTCAACACCCTTATCACTACATGGAGCTGAAAAATTTACAAAAACAAGTATTTGCCAGACACATTTGTTGGAACTATATTACGCCTTGGTTTATTCAATTTGCCGTTTATTTTCTACGTGCACTGCTTGAATGAGTGGTTTCTCGGCCCTCTCAAGTATTTTCAATATCTTGCTGCAATACATAATATAGCGGAACAAAACAAGGACAGAGAAAGAAGCACACAGGACGACCGCTAGTCGTCCGACCGCGAGAAAGAAGCACACAGGACGACCACTAGCGGTCGTCCTGTGTGCTTCTTTCTCTGTCCTTGTTTTGTTCCGCTATATTATGTATTTAAGTCAAGACCAACTAGCCCAAATTTCAGCTTTATCTTGCTGCAAAACGCTGAAAGATCATCATCATCATCACATTTGATATTATTATTATTATTATTATTATTATTATTATTATTTGGTATCACATATTTCATTTGTCGTTACATTCCTGTAGTCTTCTCAGAATTTCAACCCCCCCCCCCCCCCTGAGAGAAATCCTGGGTGCGCTAATGTCTAAAACCATGTGGTTTAGGCCACTCAGACCACTTATGACCAATTCACATTGTGGCTGCAATACAGGACATCAGCTTTACTGAGCAGGAACTAGAAGGAATTATGCTGCAAGGGTGGTGCGACACATTTCAATTTGAAATAATAAAGATGTTCCTTATTTGATGCATAGAAATATCAGTATTAGAAGAGGAACGGCTCTACTTTAAGAATTGTTCAAGGTATCCAAGTACAACAACTGCAGCAGGATGTTGGCAAAAATGTGACGCATACAGTAAATGTACTGTGAATTTAGGTTATCTTGAGGGGAACTTCACAATGACGCATGTTATTGTGCCTACATTTAGTCACTGCATGAATCACAACTGCAAAGTGATCTCTGCACAGATACATAAATCCCATTTGCAAGCATTCATTCATTTAGCAACTTCAGCAGGCACTGTCACTAGGCAAGTCATGCTTGCAAGATGATTTTTGTGGAGCTATATTACACTCCCATACACTGACATGTTTCATGCATCAGCATGTAGCTGCAGCAGCATAACGTTAGAACTTCGGGCAATAAGTGCATACTATCTATGTCCAAGCTTAATTCAGGAAAGCTACACACCAAACTTTCGGTCTTCTCTTTGTCAAGCTTTGCATCAAAATGCATTAAATCGTCCACGCTGTTGAAAGGCCTCTCAATAAGTGGAGGACTTGATGTGAGAGGCTGCCTTGCGCTCTGGTCGCACAAGTTTTGAAGCAAGTCTCCGTGGTGCTGTTGCGTAAAACGCAAAATGTTCAGGAGGCGAAGCACGTGCTTTTTGAAGCCTTGAAATAAAAAAATACGACAATTAGGAACAGTCTTCTCCTTCTGTCCACATTTTTTTGCGCAGTTTCCCTGATAATAGAATACCAACTCTCCCAACGGTCTATTCTTCCAGGAACCAAAGCAAGCTGGCATTTCAATGACCATTATTTCTTACAGGGTATTTTCTAAGAGTGTCCTCGTTCAGCATCCTTCAAGTACAGAAATGTTTTGCCACAGAAATGCTTTGATGTCGCTAAACTGAAAACATCAATTTTCAGAGTGCAAGAAATTTTCTTTCCTGAAACAGGGACCAACTAGAAACTGGGGACTTTTCACATGCCAGCAATACAATATATAGACCAATAGTGCTCAAACATAAACTTCATTCCGTTATACTGATTTATTCCATGCCTGGCACATTAAACCATGCAACACTTAAGCACTGTTCGATTGAATGCCTGATGCCATGAAATAAAATTAACAGGGGTCCTAAACAGCCATGCGATCACACACACTCTGCCTTTTAAGCTTTTGCAACTGTGCAGATCCCCCACTGCACCCAAGAAACTTCGCAGCAACACAAAGCAAAAAACAATGTCTATACAATGGATGCTCAGGAATGCTGTGAAGAAACTGCATATTTGTAATGTTATGTAGGCATTGCCATCACAAAGCAAATTAAAATAAAAACACATAAGGAACTTCGTGAGAAACGATGCTGTGAAGTACTACTGTACAACAAAAACTTACACTTGTCTGGCAGTTCATGAGGGGAATCTGATGATGAAGTCTGTGTGTCACCTGCAGCAGTGATTAGTAGGCAGTCACACAGTGAGTTAGATTAAAATGTACATGCGGAAATTCTAAAGAAATGATGCTGTGAAGTACTATACTGTACAACAAAAACTTACTATTGTCTGGCAGTTCATGAGGGGAATGTGAATATGAAGTCTGTGTGTCACCTGCACAGTAACGAATAAAGGGCACTTACACACTGCTTGTACTTTGCACTAATAGTGTTTTAGCAGTCTCAGTTTACTGGATGGCAAGTACGGTAATACCATATTGTCATGGTCGGAAAGTAGCTGCACTGGTTCCGAGCAGCAAAATGTTTTTGAATCATGGAACACTTACACAGGACAATCATTCTGTACCATAAATGGTACAATATTACCGACACTGCTAAAATACCTTAATGCCAGGTCACCGAATTTTAGGACACTAGCCCATGTAAAGTTCTTTTAAAGCTGCTCACTTTAAGGTTGTCTAACAGCTGTGAAGAGCATTCCAGTTTGTCATTTGTCACGACATGAACAAGCTACAAGTACTACTTAAAACCACCTTGGCCTGCACAGACAAATTAAAAATGTGGCACAGCATGCACGACTAAACTATGTAAAAAAGTATGACCTTCCAATTGAAGAAAAAAAAAGAATTGAAGATTTTGGAAGACTCACCATGTGAACTTGAGCCACCTGCCCTTTGTGAACTAGGGACGCTTGCAATATGTGGACTGGATCTACCTGAACTGCCTTCTGGCATGTCATTCACATCTGCAGAAAATGGGAGCAGTGAAGTAGCTAGTGAACATTTGTAATGTTCTTGATACACGGAAACAATAGACATTCTGTAGGGTGTTCCACAAAACAAAAGAAAGCAAAGCAAATGATTGTGTAACAGTTTGCATATTGTTCACATAGGCAGCATCATAGGTGGGCACAGCAATGGATTAATACATTGACCAATATCTTGTGTACTAATTTCACAGACAGTAAGTTGTAATGAGTGAAAAGGGTGTTAACCGAAATGCATATGAATTGAACCTAGTAGGAATGAGTTCAAGTGGATGTGAGGAGTGCAATGAAGGAGCATGAAAGAAATGCAATTTTTACGGACTTATTCCTTTGTTTCGATGTTGTTTTATGCCCAAAAGCTGCATACCAGCTATGAAAGGCAACTCGAACTTCAGTAATCTCAGGTTATGTAGTGTGTACACAATGCACAGTCCATGTGTTAATGCACTCCACTCCCCATTATACTGCATCTCAGCATAGTGCCTGCAACCTCATGCTTGAAAGTTTTTTTACATTCTAAAGGGTATCATGTCGGTGCAATCTCACACCTGCGCATTTCTATGCACAACACTGCTTTACTACCTTAAGTAAGACGGTTCTTAAGTCAACCGAAGAAAGGTAACCTCCAGCTTTAACATTAAAACAATCACTATACATAATAAATAAGAATGCCTGTAATTATGGATATAATCTACTACCCTGACCAAGATGGTTAAGAGCCTATTGCATACTTGAATAGGAATTTCCATAATGTGCTACCAGGATAAACCTTCTACAAACGGGGAATAACTGGCCAGGATGCTTGCTGTACGTTCATACACAGAAGTGTGACATGCGATTGCTGGGCAGTCTTCATGAGCAAACAGCAGTCATATGTTTTGGAGCCTGACTCAAGCCCATTTCCAAATGCAGGTGAACCATGAAATACTATAGCACACTGCCGTTTCACAATATGTATGTTTCAACTTAGGCTAACAGCAGGTATTAGGTGGCAATGCAAACCAAATTTACATATTGCAATGTGCAACAATTGCTTGATTTGTTAGCACATATGCTAAAGAAAGCACATATGCTAAAGCCTGTTTCACATGCAGCGATTTTGCTCCAAGAGCGGAGCGGCTGCCGTCGCGGAAGCCCAAAAACAGGTTTTAAGGGCGACCAGTGGACGCTCGTAGCGCCGGCGATCGAGATCGCCGGAGTTGGAAAAATTCGCTAGCGGCAGATAAACGTTGAGCGGCAGAGCGTCTGCCCAAGGTCACCCAATGGGAGAGCAGTGACGTGGGGAGCACGTGATTGCAGGGGCGGAGTCGAGCAGCGGGCGCGTTCGCCTGGAGGAACTCGGTTTCCTAGCAGACGACATTCGCTGTAACGAGCTGGCAGTGTAGAAACGCCGTTCCTTTCCTTTTGTTCTCTACTGCGCTTCCATCAAAGCAGACAAATCGTTTGCACGTGTCATTTTGTTCTTTTGTATCTTTATCGAATCGTGGCACCAACACAGGTCCGTACAGGGGGACCCTACGGCACTGCGCACTTGTTGGTCGCTGTTTCAGTTTTTTTTTACTACTCTGGCCCAGTGCGTTCGAATAGTTTACTGTTTTCTTTTTTTTTTTCAGTGGTCGCGTACCCCGAAGACGACAAATGCGAGCCCCCCATACGACGACATTGTGGGTTTGCAATGGTTGCCGGCCCAGACGGCGCACCAACGCCTTGCGGCATTCGAGAGCAAAAGCCACCGAAAGCCCTCTGAAAGCTTAAAAACACAAAAACAAATTCTTCCTCTTGCTTTTCCATGGCCAAGTGTATGCGCGTGAAACAAGACTTGCGTGGTAAAATAAGAAAGCTGGAACAGAAATAAACGTGACTACTGAAGTTGTTTAATTGCACTCGGATACACTGCACATTTTCGTCAATCAAGGTTTAGGCGCGTGAAAATCGAGCACCGAAGTAGAAGGCTGGTGAAACTCGCAACCCAAGTGCACCAAAACAAGCGAACTCGGAGAAAGGAAACCCGCGGGTAACGGGCGCTTTCCACAACCATCACCGCGCATCGCAGAGGCGCGCGCCGCGCAAAAGCGGTGCATGTGAAACGAAGCCGCGTCCGAGCGTTCTGTCGCCGCTCAATCGCCGCGGGCCCCGCCGCTCAGTCGCTCGCGTGTGAAACAGGCTTTAAGGCTTTCATGAAGCGCCTCTGCGGAACGGAGACATTTGTTGACGCTGCGCGCCACGCCAGCGACAACAAGTTTTCCGTGGCAGTCGTCAGTGAAGGGGCATTCAGACGGGGGAGAAATGCTCGGGGGAGACGGGGGGATTGCGGATCACGTGACCGCGACGTCACGGATTAGCGAGTGGGCGTGACCCCCTCCCCCCGCGCCTCCTCGGGGGAGACGGGGACCTTCCCGCCGAAAGGACAAACAATCCCCCGGCGGTGGGGGATATAGCGAAATTTCGGCCTCTTGTTTGGCCACATTGTTGCACTTGCTCCTGCAGAGAGCGGCAGCGGGTGTACAGTCTGCAGCTGCATGGTCGTCTGCAGCTCGTCGTCAGCAGCTCGTCAAACGGGTGGTGCAAGCCACCAGAGTAGTCTAGTAACACTGGTCTCCCCCTCCGTTCGCCTCGTCCGTGTGAGTGGGGGGCATTTGTGGAGACTTCTCCTCGCGAGCTGACGTCACCAGGCTCCGCCTTTATCCTCCGAGCATTTCTTCCTCGTCTGAATACCCCTTGACAGGGGAGAACTCCTCTCGGCAGCTTCGGTGAAGACCTCCTTGGTCGATGTAGCAGAACAGGCTGCTGCAGCGCTGGTATTACTGGACACGAAACGCACAACGGTGTACACCGACTGCCGAGCGGCCGTTAGGGCGTTCGCATCGGGATTGATAGCCACAGAGGCAGCTCGAATTCTCCGCAGCAAACCTCCCTCAGACACTATTCACCACATAGTCTGGTTTCCCGCTCACATGGGACCAGACGTACTACCAGACGTGATACCACCAGACGTGACCAGACGTGATATCAGTTTGGTCACATGGGACCAAACTGAAATCAATGTTTGTGGAAGAAAACTGATCTCATGTCCCGGCATCGTGTTTTTCTTTGTTTCTTTTTCAGACTACTGTGTTTTGCTTTTATTCTGCATGGATTGCATATTTTTATTTGTTCTATTTATTTGCTGTTTTTCATCGCTGTTGCCCACATGCCAATCATTATATGGGGCTGCGTACTAGCGCTTTAGGGGCCCGGGCTGTCGTGTGCAGTCGTCGTCTCATGTAGCTTGGCGTGACGCTGGCAAAACCACGTATAACATAGCCATCTGTAGCATATTTAGCGCGCACTCAACCAAGGAGAAGTCTTCTTCCTCTTGTTCTTCGAGCGCCTTGATGATGATATGAAGTGCGGAACACTGTAGGGGCCCGGGCTGTCCTATGCTGTCGTCGCTTGGCGTAACGCACGTATAAAAATAGAAAAAAAGAGGAAGCAAGCGAGAAATAGAAAGAAAGAGGAAGAAAGGAAAATACAGAAAAATAGAAAGAAATAAAAATAAAGAGAGAAAAGAAAGAAAGAACTGGAGAAGAGAAAAAGAAGGAAAGAGAGAGAGAGCAAACCGAAGAGCAACAAAGAAGGCTCCGCATTTTTTTCAGGCTTAATGGCACCAGCAGTGCGAAGGTGCCTTAAGCATTGTTTCCCCGCCTCCATCCGCGAAATGATGTAAGGTGAAAATAAAGATTTTACTTCATTTAATTTGAACTTGATCCGCGTCGTTAATTTCAAGAGGGTCATGAGCACTAAGAACTTTCAGCTTTGCTAGTAGTAAACTGGGAACCACCGTTTGCAGTTTCCAGTTTGTCCTTTAAATACATAAAATACGAAATCAACTTTGTGTCTTCATGCTAAAAAAAAAACATTGGCAAATCTTGAGCGCAAGGTCCAGGGCAGTTTCTGCAGGCAAGTCAATCGCTTTTTGTCTGATCGATATCCCGGACATATACTAATTTATGTAGCAGCGTGTTCACTAACGAAGCACAATGACGCCAGCCGGAACTTCGCTGCACAACGAAAAGTTGTTTTGCTGCCTTTTCAGATTAGGTATAACAGCTGAAATGTTGACTGCGTCAGTGTGCCGTCTCTCAAGTTCTGCAAGAAATAAATAAATTTGTTTCTATGTTATTGTAATAAGAGTGCGTGTGGCGCCCAAGTATTGCTCCTATTCCTTTCGTTCTTGTGTGTTTCCATTCGCGATATTGTTAATACGACCTTAGTTGTTTGTATAAAAGGCCGAGCGAGATAATGAACACGCACCGTAGTGTGTCTGGCCCGTCGTTTGCACCGTCTTGAAACGGTGCTTTAAAATTTTTCTCATAATGAACCGATTAGCCTAAATCACTCGTATCTTAGGTTCCTCATAGCGAGCTTCCTCTCAAAAACATTAACATAGCAATCTTTGCCAGACAATGTGCAAAACCTTCAGCGTCTAAAATATTTTCATCTTGCGCCTTGGTAACAAGACGATCATTGTATATTTTACTTGTGCCCTTCGGGTTTATTAACGTTTCTTAATAAAGGTGCAATTTGGCAATATTTATCAACCTTTTTCGTGACGGAAGCTCTTGAGGTGACGATATATTTGAAAAATTACGTATTTTTGTAGTAACGTCAATTTTATAGCTTGCCGCGAACACCACTTTGAACACTCCATCAGCCGACAGACATTTGAAGAAATATGCGTAATGCCCTTTTAGCTCAGTCAGAATAATGAACTCTCACAAAAAGGTGGGAAAGTTATTGGCAACAAAAGCAGATGAGCCGAACAAACCTTGAGCGTCAATACAATAATGGAAATTTTTTCAGCTCTATTCCTCATGGTAGGAAAAGCGCTGTATGAGTTGACACGGAAGACCCCAAGGGCAACGAAAACAGTTATTGCATGTCAGGTGTCAACGCTTTTCGGCATGGGAATTTCTCGATGAATGCATATTTGTCTTGCATTAACAAAGCTTTTCACACAGGTGTCTCTTGGCTTCCAGTGCTTTCGGAGAGTGCCGCACTCTTGGCATACGGCCAGAGTTCTTTGTATGCTTGCCGGTACTCGCGACTCATGCAGATATATATGATTGGGTTTACGCATCCGGAGAAGTAGAAGGTCAGGTACGCGAACACCTGGATTCCCGGGTAGTTGTCCAGCAGGCGGAAAGCCTTCAGCACCAGCAGCGGTAGATAACAAAGAGTGAAGGCCGCGAAGATGGCAAAAACAGTTTTCAGTAGACGCCAGTCTTTGGCGATGCGGCGCTGTTGGCGCTGAACCTTCTCCTCAGAGATTGGTTCGCCTGCGCCTCCCTGTCGCTTGGCAAAGAGCCGGGCCACGAAAGCTGCCGACTTATGGTTAGTGCTGTACTGGCGCAGGTTCCGCTGCGTCTGGCGCACGATCCAGTAGATGCGGCTGTAGCATATGACGAAGGACGTGGCAGGCACGAAGTATGCCACCATGAAGAGGAATGCCTTACTGCTGCGCCCATTCTTGGGGATCACGCTGCATGTGCCGATGTCGGCGTCCCATCCAAAGCGTCCCCAAATACCAGCTGTGGGCCATATCAGCAGAGACAGCGTCAGTAGCCAAGTCACAGTGACGACGAGCAGACTGTTGCCTTGGGTAAAGGTGCGGCCGTACAGCCGGGGCTTCACTATGACCACGTACCGGTTGATGCTGATGGCCATGACTGTAAAGATGGACGCGCCTGTGTTGAAGAAGCGGCTCACTCCGTACGCCACGCACAGGCCATCGCTGTACACCCAACCGGCGTTCCAGAAGACAGTTGCCGCCAGTGGCGTGCTCAGTGCCGAGAAAAGAAGATCGGTGAAGCAGAGGTTCAAGACGAGTGGCGTGGTGGCGTTCTTGAGAAGCTTTGACGACCGCAGCAGCGCAGCAATCGAGATTGCGTTGGAGAGCACGCCGAAGACGGCCATGAAGACGAGAGCCACAAATCCGCCGGTTAGGACATGTCGTGGGTAGTCTTCAAAGCGTAAGTTTACCTCCGTGGTGTCGTTCCCATTGTCGTCGGCCGGGGCGATGGAAGAAATTTCACTCGGGGCAAGGGTGAGCATTGCCATACTTCATTCGACTCCCGTCATGACAGAACTGACTACAGCAATCAAGGCACTCCGACGCACAACAACCGGCGCAAAGAGGAAGCTCTAGGTTTCCGTCGCCACGTGCGCACATGATAAAGCTCCCTTCCGCAGACGGCCGGAAGTTGACTCTCTCGGCATGCCTTTTGGGCTTTTCTCCGAGGAGCGGCTACCGGTATTATTGGGTCAGCGTCAGAGGGTTGCAGGACCACCCTCCTTCGACAGCTTCAGCTGTCGCCTGGTCGTGACAGAGGGACACCAAAGTGCTTTAATTTTATATAACAGGAGCCATTCGCACAAGTCGAGCTTCTACAGGAACCGAAGCGCTAAATATTTGCCGATCGGTGCTTCGGCCTCCTCCTTTTTATTGAATTTCGTCAGGCCCTCTAAGTGATGAATCCAACGGTTGTCCTCAAAACGTTTGAAAAGAAGCAATAGCGCTCTGTTTTACGAATCATAATTTATTTCGGGTCTATCGCAAAAAATTTTCCTTCAATAGTTCGAATGCAGCGATGTGCTTGAGTTGTTTACAGGCATATTGAGTGCGATCGCTCACGAGTATCACTTAAAAGCGAACTAACAGCGCCCGTCCTCTGTGTTTCCTCGCCTCGTTCGTCGTCCTTTAAGTTCCGAAGATCTGATGTGGCGTGATCACGCTCAAGATCAAGTGGTCAGTCCGCCTTTTGCGATTCTGAACTGCGCATGTGCAGCTCCTCTGAGGACCGAAACAACATGGTAGGCGTGCGCACGCGCCCACGACGGTCGCCGGTGTATAGAAAGGCAGTTTCTTAGCGCTGGGGAGCATTAAGAGAAAATTTATTTCGTCTTTTATGTCTTTAAAGGAAAAACTGGACAGCGTTTAAGCGCTCCGCACTTCCGCGCTTAAACGCTGTCAATAGGCTGCTTGACAAGTACGCAGCCCCACATAATGATTGGCATATGGGCAACAGCAATGAAAAACAGTAAATAAATAGAACAAATAAAAATATGCAATCCGTGCAGAATAAAAGCAAAACACAGTAGTCTGAAAAAGGAACAAAGACAAACACGATGCCGGGACATGAGATCAGTTGTCTTCCACAAACATTTTTATCAGTTTAGCAGAGGAACAAGTAAACAAATCAAAATTAATAAACTCAAGATAGTTTAACAATGATGAGAAAGAATAACACAGGCATTCCATACCAGTATACAAAAGGGGTGCGACAACTTTCCAATACTCTCTGTGTCTGATTGCATAAAAGTGTTAATTAGTTTCTAAATATGCCAAGGTATATATATCATGTCTGATTTCATATATAAATCTAGGACTCAAGCGATAATAGTATAGTTTGTAAGCGGTTATACCATTAGTTTTATGGAAAGAGCCTGCCGTTGTTGCATTATACCCAGCATCGTAAACATTACGTAGACATCATTTCTACACAGCATAAGGTTTTCGTAACGTTATAGAATGTTGTTGTACTCCAGAAACGTTGACAGTTGTTAACATGTTAGAGAAAAGAAATTATAGACTAATATTTTAATTCTTGGAGACAGAATGTACCTGAGACCACCGATTATTGCAGTTATTCGAGCTGGCTTTGTTGATACTATGTTCACGTGAGATTCCCAGCAGACGTGTGCATTAAATGCCGCACCAAGGCATTAAAAGTGGTCAGCATTGTCAACTGTACGGGCATTAGAAATAATATCGGCATGATCAGGCTTATTTTTGGCTCGAAAGAATGCCGCCCTTCTTTTATTTTTGTTAATCTTCATCGAGTTGAATGAGGACCACTGTTGCAGCTGAACTGTGGTGTCACTGGAATTAGAGATAAGGTTTGTCGATGTCATTGCATGCCAGAGAAAAATATGGTTGTGTAGTCATCATGTATGATAAACTTGGCGCTGTGATTAATGGCAACAGGTTAAATAGCAACTGCCCCCAAAATGCTGCCCCGTGGGCAGGGCTGGGCAAGGATACGTTTCGCGATACAAGATACTCGGTCAAGAAGTGCAGTAGCAGCTCGTTACTTCGATGAAGACTGTAAAAATGTTGGTCCAACTGAGCGGAGTTCGAATTAGCGGGCGGCTGCTGGAATGACCGGATATCGCGTCACAATGAGAAGCCACCTCGTTACTGCACGTTTGTGGCAGGTGATTTCGTCAGTTAAGTTGATGGAGCTCTAACAGCGAACAGAATTAATTGATCAGTCAGCGATACGGCAGAAACAAGCAGCGACATGCATTCATGTGAGCAGTGAGCCTCAATGTCGAAATAAATGTCGCTATTTATGCTCCGAAACACGTTTATTTACATGTCAGAGTTAACGCAATCAAAATTATAGGTCATCAGTCATTTGAATTTGCTTGCGTTTCTTCTGTCGATCACGACTCCATGAGCAGTTTGCAGCTTGCCCAAGAGCACAGCGCCCGAATTCTCATCTGCTTCGTTTTGCATGTCTAGCAAACTTGGTTGGGCTTGGTTTTGCAGCACATTGTGATCGCTGACTCCTGCGAGAAGCGATGAAAGCCGAATTAAACTTCTCAATTTCGGCTGATGCGATTGAGAGGGCCCACAGGCTCGGTCGCTTCACGGCAACAAAAAACAGGCCTATTATAGTTCGGTTTCTTTCGTTTAAGGAAAAGCAGCGTGTTTTATCAGCTACTTCGAGGTTGAAAGGTACAAGCATTGCTATTAGCGAGGACTAAAGCAACAAAGTTCGACAAGAGAGGCGAAAACTAATTCAATTTGCGAAGAGTAAGGGAGGGGACTTCAGGCCATCATATAACAAAGTAAAGATCGGCAAGGAAACCTTTGTCTATAATGCTGAAACAGACAGCGTGACTAAAACTAAGCCATAGCAACTAAAAAAGGCCCTCCCAACTTCTAGACAACCATCCAGCACGGATGACATCGTGTGTATTGTGGTAAATTGTCGTAGCTTAAAAAATAAAATTATTGAACTTGCCGCCCTCATTAGCGACAAAGCCACGTGTAGTACTTGGTTCTGAATCTTGGTTAGACGACACAATAAATGACAATGAAATCTTTCCAACCTGCTACACAGTCTACAGGAAGGACAGAAACGCGCATGGGGGACGTGTTTTCATTCTGATTCACAATACTATATCTAGCTCCCTCGTTGACGTTGAAGCTGGCTCAACCGAAGTTTGCTGCAAAGTACTCTTGAGAAACGGCTCGTCTGTGGCATTCGTTTCCTTCTACAGGCCTCCCGGCTCGAGAGCCCCTCCGCCCCTTTTCAATGTGCTCCTGTCACTACAAACTACATATATTGTTTGGCAGGTGATTTTAATTTGCCAGACGTGATATGGCAGCAGCTTACACCAGTGTTAGTCAATTCGTCCCTCCTGTACACGACCTTCCGCGAAATGATAAATGCCCATTCGTTACTACAGTTTGTGCAAAAACCAACGCGAAATATGGCTAGTAGTGCAAATGTACTTGATTTATTTTTTTGCAATGTAACTGATCTCGTGTCTTCTGTTACCTTGATTCCTGGTATTAGTGATCATGATGTTGTCGTCGCTAAGATGTCCTGTGCCACCAGGAATTGTCGTTCTGCGCAGCCTCGCAAGGTCTTTTTTTTATGAACGAGGCGATTACGCAACCATATCATGTGAACTAGACAATTTTCTCCCAGAGTTTAGGGCTCAATGTTCGTGCCTAGACATAAATGCATTGTGGGATCTTTTTAAAACTAAAATATTGTCCTTGACACAAACCTTCATTCCCTCGCGTGTCATTACTTCCCAGCGCCGAAACGATAAACCATGGATTACTAAAGAGATTCGTACGTTGATGAACAGAAAAAATAGAGCCTTTCGTAAGCACTGCCACTCGCCGAATCCTACATTGTTCGCAAAGATGAAGGTACTGAGCAAAACAATAGCGAGATTGATGCGCAATGCACATAAAAAGTTTCTTTGCACTCTAGGACACAAAGTGAAAACTAATCCAAAGGAAATGTGGAAATATGTCAAGAGCAAAAAGAACTCTGGTGACGCAATCCCTGACGTCATAGATGAAAAAGCCTACGGCGCAGATATTTTCGCAAAAGCAGAGGCCTTCAATGCTTATTTTCACTCTGTGTTTTCATGCGCAAAAGCCGCAGTTTCCAAATCATATGACGTCAGTGAGCTTGCTCAGATGAGGGAAATTGTGGTGCCTGAAAATGGTATCGCATTATTGCTACGGAAGATAAAAATCCATTCGGCTACCGGTCCTGACTTTATTTCAAATTTCGTTCTAAAAAACTGTGCATTGTCTGTCGCCCCTTTCTTAACACTGTTATTTAAGATATCTCTTCAAGTTGGTGCTCTACCTTCGGGCTGGAAAACTGCAAATGTTATTCCAATTCACAAAAGTGGTTCAAAAACGAGAACAAGCAACTACAGGCCAATTTCACTTACAAGCGTTGCTTGCAAAACATTAGAATATGTTGTTTATACGAATTTATTGACACACCTTCAAGAAAATAGCTTCTTTATTCCAACG